>NC_056682.1:150817875-151132683 GCF_018350215.1 Panthera leo | reverse complement strand
GTGTGTATATATGTATATGTATATATGTATATATATCTATATATATAATCTATATATATATAATCTATATGTAATATATCTATAATCTGTCACTATTTGCAGATAACATATTATACATAGAAAATCCTAAAGACCCCACCAAAAAACTAGAAGCAATAAACAAATCCAGTAAAGTGGCAGGATACAAAATTAATACCCCCAAATTGGTAGCATTTCTATACACTAACAACGAAGTCAGATTTAATGCAATCCCTATCAAAATACCAACTGCATGTTTCACAATGTACAGAAGACCCTGAATAGCCAAAGCAATCTGGAGAAAATAATAATGAATATATCTATATATCTATATCTATATCTATCTCTCTATCTCTATATATATTTATATATATACCACATAATCTTTATAATACATATCTATCTATACATATATATGTATATATATACACACACATACATATATACATATATATACCACATAATCTTTATTTACTTATCTAGTGATGGACACTTAAGTTGCTTCCATGTCTTGGCTATTATAAATAATGCAGAAATAAGCATTAGGGTACTTATATCTTCTCCAGTTAATGTTTTCATTTTCCCTGGGTAAATATCCAATAGTGGAATTACTGGATCATGTCATTTCAGTTTTTAATTTTTTGAGGAATCTCCATACTTTTTCCACAGTGGCTGTATCAACTGACATTCTCACCAAGAGTGCACAAAGGTTCATTTTTCTCCACATCTTCACCAACACTTGTTTCTTGTCTTGATTTTAACCATTCTAATTGGCATGAGGTGATATCTCATTGTGGTTTTGGTTTTCATCTCCCTGAGGATTAGTGATGTTAAGCATCTTTTCATGTATCCATTTGCCTTCTTTGGAAATATGTCTATTCATTTCCTCTGCCCATTTTTTAATTGGGTTGTTTCTTGCTATTGAACTGGCTAGGTTTTATAAATTAACCACTTAACAGACATATCATTTACAAATATCTTCTATTTAGTAGGCTGTCTTTTGTTTTCTCAATAGTTTCCTTTGCTGTGAAAAGCTTTTTATTCTGATATAATCTCTCCATCTATCTAAATATATATCATCTATATCTATGCCAGTACCTATATCTACATCTGTTACTTTAGGAGACACATTTAGAAAAATATTGCTATGGCTGATGTCAGAAAAATTACTGCCTGTGTTCTCTTCTAGGATTTGTATGATTTCAGGTCTCACATTTAGGTCTTTAATTCATTTTGAATTTATTTTTGTATATAGTATTAGAAAGTAGACCAGTTTTATTTTTTTACATGTAGCTATCCAGTTTTCCCAGCACCATTTGTTAAAGAGACTGTTTTTCCCCATGGTATATTTTTGCCTCCTTTTTCATAACTTACTTGACCATATGGTCATTCTGGGGTCTCTATTCTCTTTCACTGATCTATAGGTCTATTTCTATGCCGGTACCATATTTTTTTTTGATTGCTACATCTTTGTAGTGTGTCTTGAAATCTGAATTTATGGGACCTCCAGCTTCATTATTTTTTTCTCCAGATTGCTTTGGCTATTCAGGGTCTTCTGCACATTGTGAAACATGCAGTTGGTATTTTGATAGGGATTGCATTAAATCTGACTTCATTGTTAGTGTATAGAAATGCTACCAATTTGGGGGTATTAATTTTGTATCCTGCCACTTTACTAGACTTGTTTATTGCTTCTAGTAGTTTTTTTTGGTGGGGTCTTTAGGATTTTCTATGTATAGTATCAAGTTATCTGCAAATAGTGATAGTTCTACTTCTTTACCAATGTGGATGCTGCTTATTTCTTTTTCTTTCCTGACTGCTGTTGCTAGCATATCCAGGACTATGATGAATGACATCCTTGTCTTGCTCCTGATCTGAGAGGGAAAGCTCTCAGTTTTTCACCATTGAGTATGATGTCAGCTGTGGGGTTTTTCTTATTTGGCCTTTATTTTATTAAGGTATGTTCCCTCCCTGTTGTTGAGAGTTTTTATCATGAATGGATGCTGAATATAGCCAAATGCTTGTTTTTGCATTTATTGAGGTGATCTTAAAATTTTTCTTCTCTTTTGTTGATGTGGTGCATGACGTTGGTTGATTTGTAAATGCTGAGCCATCCTTGTATCCTGGAAACAAATCCCAAATGATCATGGTGGACCATCTTTTTAATGTATTGTTGTATGTTGTTTGTTAATGTTTTGTTCAGGATTTTTGTGTCCATGTTCAGCAGGGCTGTTGGCCTGTGGTTCACTTTTTTTGGGTGTCTTTGTCAGGTTTTGATATCAGGGTAATGCTGGCCTCATACAATGTATTTGGAAACTTTTCTTCCTGTTCTATTTTTTGAAATAGTTTGAAGAGAATAGGTATTAGCTCTTTAAATGTCTGGTCGAATTCACCTGAATAAATATTGTTCTAGATTCTCTGAGTAAATCAAGAAGTGTCTCTATTAATTAACAAGTTAAAAAATTATTACTTTTCAATACTTTCAAAGTAAAATATTCTTAACATGTAAGAAATTACTTTTCAGATATCCACATTAATGTCAAAGATTGCTACCAATATTGGTGCACATAGTCATGGAGGTATTATTGAAAAAATTAGGGGCGCCTGGGTGGCTCAGTCGGTTAAGCGACCGACTTCAGCTCAGGTCACGATCTCGCGGTCCGTGAGTTCGAGCCCCGTGGGGCTCTGGGCTGATGGCCCAGAGCCTGGAGCCTGCTTCTGGTTCTGTGTCTCCCTCTCTCTCTGCCCCTCCCCCGTTCATGCTCTGTCTCTCTCTGTCTCAAAAATAAATAAACGTTTAAAAAAAAAATTAAAAAAAAAAAAAGAATTAAGCTTTCCTTGGTTTGTGATTGGAAATTTTTTCTTCAGAATTTCAAGAAATAAATTTCTGTATTATTTAAGTAAATTACTAAATTCTGGATAGCTAAGTAACAAGAGATAGAATATTTTTCCAACACAGGAATTATGTGGTTTTCATCTTAATAGTACAATAAAATATTTTTATAGTTTGTATTGCTTTTATCATTACAACTCAGTATTTACAATCATGAGGAGATTTTTAAATAGCGTTTCTTGGTATTGAGTATAGCTGTATTCATCTCACAAAAGAGAAATCTCAAAGATCTAATTTAAATTACTGTACAAAAGCCAATACAAGGTAAAATTTAATCACCAAATTTTGGATTTTAACTTCCATGTCACAGTGCATTAGAAACACTAGCAAATATTAAAGCAGTGGGGCTGATTTAATGCCCTCCTCAGAGTAAGTGATTCATGTCAACATTTAAACAATATATATTTTACAAATATTTATTTTTCAAGAACTTAGGATAGCTGACAGAAGATAGGGACACACTCTGTTAGGTGGAATTTAAATTTAATCAATTATGGGATTTTAATTTACCCATGCTATGCTAAATATTGTGGAGTATACAGCAGAAAATGAGATGTCCTCAGAGTCTAAAATCATACTGGGCTCATTTGTCAAATGTCTCTTGAATTCTGACAAGCACCATTCAAGTGAGTATCTAAGGATAAACTACACTGAGCTCATTAATAGCAAGTTTCTTTTATTCTTACAAGCACCTTTTGAACAAAGGTTGTATGTCAGAAACTATTAATAAAAAATGTTTAAAGTAATTTATTTCAGAAAATAAGATTTAGTTCAAAAGAAGTCTAATTATCTGTAGTTCTCAAATGAATAGCCTCTTGATTGGAGAAAAAACAAAATAAATCAAGGAAATATGTTATTAAAATGTCTCATTAAAAATGTTGCCATAATGACCTATTGTTCAACAAATCCTTACTGCCTGTCCATTATGAGTATACATTTGTGAATAAAAATAAAAGGTTTTCTTATATACTTAATGTATATATGGTAAACTGGCTTAATTATTATTATTCATTTGCCATTTGTTTATCAAGCATTCACTATATTATTTTCTGATAATAGAAACAGGAACCCCAAATTATGTATATATGATATATAGATATAGATATCAAACTCTAGGACCATATTACCTAACTTTATACTTTAATATTTTGAATTTAGTGAGTAAAATTATTACTCTTATTTGCTAAGACTGTGATTCGGATTTGTTAACTGACTTTTTTTTTTTTTTTTAAGATAACAGAACTAGTGATTGATAACATTCGACATTTCACAAAGACAGAACATTTCTGTCACCACAAGGATCCTTCACGTTTCCTGTTTAATAACCAAACCCACTTCCTTGCTGCTACCTCCTATCCTTAACCCCTGGAAGTCACTAATCTATCCTCTAATTCTATAATTCTTTTCTTTCAAAAATATTTTATAAGTGGAAATGTACATTGGATTGGCTTTTTCCACTTGGCATAATTCTTTGGAGATTCACCCAAGTTGTTGCATAAATGATTTCTTGTTGTTGTTGAGTAGTGTTATGTGGTATGGGTGTACCAAAGTTTGCTTAAACACTCACATGTTGAAGAACATCTGATTTTTTGCCAGTTTTTGGCTATTACAAACAAATCTCTAGTCATTCGGGGACAAGGTTTTATGTGATTATAGTCTTTATCTCTCTAGGACAGATGCCCAGAAGAGCAATTGCTGGTTTATTTTATCACAGTTGCTTATTTAGTTTTTAAAAGAAATTGCCAGACTGTTTTCCATTGTGGTTGCCCCATTTTACCTACCCATCAGAAATATATGAGTGAACCAGTTTCTCTGCTTCTTACTAGCATGTGATATTGTTGCTATTATTTTAGCAATTCTGGTAGATGTATAGAAGTATTTCATTGTGACTTTAATTTGCATTTCCCAAGGTGTTGAACACCTTTTCAAGTACTTCTTTGCTCTCTCTATCTTCTTTAATGAAATGTTTGTATCTTTTGCCTTTTTTCTTTTTTTAATTTTTTTCATTTTTTATTTATGAGACAGAGAGAGAGGCATAGAGGAACAGAGACAGAGCACGAACAGGGGAGGGGCAGAGAGAGAGGGAGACACACAATCCCAAGCAGGGAGACACACAATCCCAAGCAAACTCCAATCTGAGTTGCCACCATGGAGCCCAATGCAGGGTTCAGACTCACAAACTGTGAGATCATGACCTGAGCCAAAGCTGGACACTTAATGACGGAGCCACCCAGGTGCCCCTCTTTTGCCCATTTTCAAATTGAATTTGTTTTTCATTTTTGAGTTTTGAGAGTTGATTATATGTTTTATATATTAATATTTTGTTGGATATGTTGTTTGCAAATATTTTCTCCCAGACTGTACTTTGCAGTGTCTTTTCATCCTCTTAAAAGGAACTTTTGTGGAGAAAAATAAATTTTGATGAAGCCCAATGTATCAAGTTCTTTGGCATTAAAGAACTCTATACCTAACCGAGATCTCAAATTATTTCTTCCTAAAAGTTTTATACTTTTATCATTTAAATTTAAGTTAGTGACCCATATTGAGTGTGCTCCATATAAAGTGTGAGCCTTAAGGCAGGTTCATTTTTTTCTCTTTGGATAACCAGTTGTTCCTTATCATGTGTGGTAGGCTATGCTTACCACGTTTAATTTCTTTTGTACCTTTATAGAAAAAAATCACTTGGGCATATTTGTGTGGTTCTATTTTTAGGTTCTATATTTTGATCAACTGATATATGTGTCTTGCCCTTTGCCAATACCACACAAACTAGCCATATAATAAATCTTCAAATCTTACAGATTAATTTCTCCCACATCAATTATTATAGTTGATTTTCCATTCCATATATGTTTTAGAATTATATTATTTTGTCTACAAAAAAAAAATCTCACTAGGATTATTTTGAGGAATTGTGTTAAACCCACATAACAAATTTTTTTAATGTTTATTTTTTGAGAGACAAAGAGAGACAGAGCATGAGCAGGGGGAGGTGAAGAAAGAGAGAGAGAGAGTCACAGAATCCAAAGCAGACTCCAGGCTCTGAGCTGTCAGCACAGAGCCTGACGTGGGGCTCGAACTCATGAACCCTGAGATCATGACCTGAGCTGAAGTCAGATGCTTAACCGACTGAGCCACCCAGATGCTCGAAACCACATAACAATTTGATGGAGAAGTGTTCAGTTTTCTAGAATATGAATATAGTATGTCTCTCTATTTTTTTCCAGATATTCTTTGATTTATTTCATCATCATATTCTACTTTTTATCATACAAGATCTGAATATGTTCTGTTAGATTTGTCCTAGAGTATTTCACTTATTGAATGATTCTATTTTTTAATTTTATATTTTTATTATTTTTAGCGAAAAACTTAATACTATGGCTTTTATCTTTAACATGTTAGAGGCCACTTTTTTACTGTTGAAGTATAATTAATATACAGTGTTATATTAGTTTCAGGTATACAACATATTGATTTGCCACTTTTATATATTATTCTATGCTCAGCATGGTAAGTGTACTGACCATCTATTGCCACACATGTTATTACATTATTATTGACTATGTTCCACATAGTGTACTTTCATCTGTTACTTATTTTATAACTGCAAATTCATACCTCCTTATCTCCTTTATCTATTTTGGCCATCCCCACCTCCACTCTGGCAAACACACTTTGTATTTAAGAACTTGTTTTGTTGTCTAGATTCTACATGTAAATAAAATCATATGGTATTTGTCTTTGGCTTATTCCCCTTAGCATAGTACACTCTACTTCTGTCAGTGTTGTCACAAATGGTAAGATCTCATTCTTTTTTGTGGGTGAGTAATATTCTAGTGTGCATATGTAAACAAACCACATCTTCTTTACCCATTCATCTATTGATGGGCACTTACACCACTTCTATATCTTGCTTATTGTAAGTAATGCCACAGTGAACATAAGGATGCATATTTGAACATAGCTTTTTTGTGTTCTTTGGGTAAATACCCAATAGTGGAATTATTGGATTGTATGGCATTTACATTTTTAATTTTTTGAGGAAACTCAATACGATTTTCCACAGAGTTTGCACTAATTTTGCATTCCCACCAACAGAGCATGAGAGTTCCTCTTTTTCCATATCTTCACCAACACTGTTTTTTTGGTTTTTGTTTTTCTTTTTGTTTTTTGTCTTTTTGATCGTAGCCATTCTGACTGGTATGAGGGGATATCTCATTGTGCTTTTGATTTGCATTTCGCCAATGATTAGTGGTGTTGAGCATCTTTTCATGTGTCTACTGGCCATTTCATATGGCCATTTCCAATTTTGGGGGGAAAAAATGTCTACTCAAGTCCTCTGCTCATTTTTAACTTGACTGTTTTGGTTTTTTTTTGGTTTTGTTTTTTGGTGTTGAGTTGTGGAAGTTCTTTACCTTTTATCAGATGTTAACCCCTTATCAAATATGTCATTTCCAAATATTTTCTCCCATTTAGTGGCTGCTTTTACATTGTTTGGGTGATTTCCTTTGCTGTGAAAAAGCTTTTTACTTTCGTGTAGTCCTGATGGTATATTTTTTTGCTTTTGTTTCCCTTCCCTGAGGAAACATATCCATACATATACTGCTAAAGCTGATCGTTCAGGAGATCACTGCCAATATTTTATTTTAGGAGTTTTATGGCTTCAGGTCTCACATTTAGGTTGTTCATGCATTTTGAGTTTATTTTTGTATATGGTGTAAGAAAGCAGTCTGGTTTAATTCTTTTCCATGTAGCTGTCCAATTTTCCCAGCACCATTTGTTGAAGAGACTGTTTTTCCTCTTTGTATATTCTTGCCTCTGTTGTTGGTTGAGTTACAGGGTTGATTGGTCTTTGCTTGAGTTATAGGGCTAATCTATCTTTGTCATAGATTAATTGACCGTATAGGTGTGGGCTTATTTCTAGGCTTTCTATTCCATTGATCTTTGTGTCTGTTTTGTGCAACTACCATACTGTTTCCCTTATTATAGTTCAAAAAGCTTATCTTGAAATCTGGAATTGTGATCCCTCCAGCTTGTTCTTCTTTCTCAAGATGGCTCTGACCATCTTCGGTCTTCTGTGGTTGCATACAAATTTTAGGATTAATTGTTCTAGTTCTATGAAACATGCTGTTGGTATTTTGGTAGGGATTGCATTGAATCTGTAGATTTCTTTGGGTAGTTATACAGGAGTATGGTGTATCTTTCTGTTATTTATGTTGGCATCAATTTCTTTCACTAATGCCTTATAGTTTTCAGAGTACAGGTCTTTGACCTCCATGGTTAAGTTTATTCCCAGGTGTTTTTATTATTTTTGATACAACTATAAATGGAATTGGTTTCTAAACTTCTCATTCTGCTTTTCATTCTTAGTGTATAGAAATGCAACAGATTTCTGTATATTAATATTGTATCTTGCAACTTTACTGAATTCATTTATCAGTTATAGTGGAATTTTGGTGGAGCCTTCAGAGTTCTGTAGATAGTGTTATGTCATCTGTAAATAGTGAGCATTTTACATTTTCCTTATCAATTTGAATACCATTTTTTTTTTTCTTGTTTGAAATCTTTGGCCAGAACTTCTAGTAGACTTATCGATGTTGAGCTTCATTGTCTTCCAAGCTAAGTGAATTGAAAACCATTCCCTTGTGTGACATCCATAAAAGTTGGCACACTAGATGTATGTTCTAAACTCTACACAGATCTAGGAGAAACTGAACATTGGAGGTTCCCTCCTGACTATAAGTTACTGTGCCTGGTGTCAGGTTTATGGAATGAATGTGTCTCATATTTTCATACCCATTTCACTGTAGGTATTTTCTCAATCCTCCAGTGTATAGGAACCACTCAACTTATTTCTAGATTTCTCTGAGGGAATTGATTCATGCTTAGATATACATTTGGTGTGTCTATGCTAGGAAGAAAAGTCAGAAGCCTCCTACTCTACCATCTTGCTGATGTCCCTCATTGAATGATTTTAAATGATTTTATATTTAACTCTGGTGTCCACATATTCATTAACAAATACAGAAACACTGTATGTGTTCATCTCACATTTGTAATCTTGCTGAATTCACTTATTCTAAGGTTTTGTTTTTGCTTTTTTATTTTGGGGCTTTTTTTAATTGAAATTTATATGTAAGCCAGAGTATGAGGTCGTTTGCAAAATAGTGAGAGCTTCATTTCTTCCTTTCCAATCAGTATGTTTTTGTATTATTTTCTTGCCTTATTGTGGTGAATAGAACTGACTGTGATGGATTATACTGACTGACTTTTGAATGTTGAAACTTCCTTGCAATCTTAGAATAAACCTCAATTCCTTCGGGTGTACAATCATTTTTAATTATTGCTAAATTTTATTTTTGAACATTTTGTTGAGAATTTTGAATCTAAAATTTATAATAAATACTGATCTATAGTTGTATTTTGCCAGGTTTTTTTTTTTTTTTTTTTTTTTTTTTTTTTTTTTTTTTATCACAGGAGTAGTAGCTTAGAAAACAAATTGGAAAATGCACAAACCTCTTCTATTTTCTGGAAAATATTGTATAGGGTCAGTGCTGATACCTCTTTAATATTTGGCACATTCTTTTTGAAACTGGCTGTGCCTGGAGGTTTCCTTTTTTGAAGGTTAAAATTTGTATTTAGTGTTTTCAATAGTTAGGATATTTGAATAATCTTTCATACTGGATGAATTGGGATATTGGTGCTTTTTGAGGAATCATTTCATTTTACCTCAGTTGTCAAATTTATGTTTATCGTAGTGTTCATAGTATTCCCTTACTATCTTTTTGATCTTTGCAAGCTCTGTAGTGGTATCATTTGTTTCATTCATGATGTTAGTAATTCATGTCTTCTCCCTTTTTACATTGCTAGTCTTTTAAGTGGTTTTCCAATTTTATTTATCTTTTCAAAGGATTGGTTTTTTTTCCGTTTTCAAAGAGGTTTTATCGCATTATTTTTGTGAGGAAAATTTCATTGATTTTTTAAATCTCTTTTTTCATTCCTTATGAATATCCTTGTATTTTGGTTTTGTTGTTTTTTGTTTGTTTTTAGGTTTCTTGAAATGGGAGTTTGAATTACTGATTTGAAGCATACTATTGTTCTAAATATTTTTCTTCTTTAGCCAGTTAATATGGTCAATTACGTTGGTTGAATTTGAATATTGAACTCGCTTCATATCCCTGAAATAATACTTAGTGTTAATGCTATAAATTTCCTTCTAAGCACAGCTTTTGCTATTTCACACCAATTTTGATGTGCTGTATTTTCATTTTCATTCAATTCATTGTTTTGTTTCTCTTGAGATTTCCTTTCTGAACCATGATTATTTAGAAGTAAGTTAATTTTTATATATTTGGGGATTTTCATATGATTTATCTATTTATTTTGACTTTGATTCCATAGTCTGAAAACACATGGAATGTTTTTTATTATCCTTAAGTTGCTGAGATTTATTTTTTTTTAAAAATTTGTTTAATGTTTATTCACTTTTGAAAGAGAGCACAAGTAGGGGTGGGGTGAAGGGAGAGGGGGACACAGAATCTGAAGCAGGCTCCAGGCTCTGAGCTGTCAGCACAGAGCCCAATGCAGGGCTTGAACTCACGAACTGCAAGATCATGACCTGAGCCGAAGTCAGACGCTTAATCGACTGAGCCTCCGAGGCACCCCATTGCTGAGATTTGTTTTATGGTCCAGGCAGAAAAATATTTAACATCACATTCTACCTGTATACATTCTGCATTCTTTTTTAAATTGAAGTAGAGTTGACAGACAATTTTAGTTTCAGGTGTACAACAGTGATTCAATAGGTCTATATGTTATACTATGCTCACCACAAATGTGACTACCATCAGTCACCATACACCTCTATTACAATATTATTTACTGCATTCTGTAAGGTGTAACTTTCATTCTCATGACTTTTTCCTTCTATTACTGGAAGCCTGTACCTCCCGCTCTCCTTCACTCATTTTGTCCATTCCCACAACCCCTCCCTCTGGCAACCATCAAATCTCTGTTTTTATGCATTTGTTTCTGCTTTTTGTTTGTCTTTAAAACTTTACATGTCAGTGAAAACGTAGGGCATTTGACTTTGTCTGACTTATTTCACTTGGCTTAATACCCTCTAAGTCCATCCGTGTTGTTGCAAATGGCAAAGTGTCATCCTTTTATATGGCTGACTACTATTACATTGTGTGTGTTTTTGTGTGTATATGTGTGTGTTTCCGTATCTTGTCTATTGTAAATAATGCCGCAATAAACATAGGGGTGCATTTATCTTTTTGAATTAGTGTTTTTGTCTTCTTTTGGGTAAATTACTAGATGATAGGATATTTAATTTTTTGAGGAATGTCTATACTGTTTTCCACAATGGCTACATCAATTTACATTCCTACCCACAGTACATGAGTGTTCCTTTTTCTCCACATATTCACCAACACTTATTTATTGTCTTCTTGATTATAGCCATTCTGATATATGTGAGATGATATCTCATTATAGTTCTGATTTGCATTTCCCCAATGATTAGTGATATTAAGCTTCTTTTCATGTGTCTGTTTGCCATCTGTATGTCTTCTAGGGGGAAAAATGTCCAGTTTCTTTGTCTTAAATCAGAATATCTTGTTGTTTTAGGGTCGAGATGTATAAGTTATTTATATATTTTGGTATTAACCCCTTACCAGAAACATAATTTGTGAATACCTTCTCCCATTCAGTAGGTTACCTTTTGTTTTGTTTATGGTTTCCTTTGCTGTATAAAAGCTTTATATTTTGGTGTATACCCAAGAGTTTATTTTAACTTTTGTTTCTGTTGCCAAAGGAGGCATATCTAGAACAATGTTTTTGTACTTTTGGGGGGATACAAAGGAAGTTGAAGAAAGGTTTAAGTAGGGAGAAAAGTATACTATGGTAATTCAGTGTAAGATAGTTAGACCTATTTTGGAAAGTGTATAGAAATTTTTTAAATAGTTGAAGTGTAACTTTCAAATTTCTCAATCTCCAAAAGTTATTGTAACTCCAATACACTAATGATAGATGTTAATCACATTGTGAATAAGTTCTTTAATTTCTCCAAATTTTACTTTCACACAAGATTTTTTTTCAAAATAGTTGAACATAATGTAACCTGCTGAATATATGTATAAATGTGCCATGCAGTGATAATTAAAAAGATTCTAGGGACTATAGATAAGGACCCCATCATTGCTACAGAATTTGGTGGATCTGGAAGGCTTCAGCTAAACTGAAGGCATAGGTAGGGTAGAAAATTAGGGTGACAGACTTCACATGAAATCAAATGAGAGAAAGAGCCATGCTGACATGACTAGCTTAGGAAAATGAGTGGAAAATATCTGGAGGAAAATAAATCTTTAAAAAAAAAAAAAACGCCAGAAGTTAACATATTGCTCAAACTAAATGTAATTCCAATACTGGGATTTTAAATTCTTACTTAATAATTCTCTTTTTAGAACCTTTCATTCTAAAAATAATGTATTTTCTGGGCACCTGGGTGGCTCAGTCAGTTAAGTGTCCCCCTTAGGATCACGTCATGATCTCCCAGTTTGTGAGTTCGAGCCCCACCTTGAACTCTGTGTTGGCAACTCAAATCCTATAGCCTGCTTCGGATTCTGTGTCCTCTTCTCCCTCTGCTCCTCCCCTGCTCACTCTCTGTCTTTCAAAAATAAACGTTAAAAAAATTAAAAATAATGTATCTTTTCTGATTCATACACCTCTAGCTTCCGAAGCCTTAATCAAGAACTGAGGATAAGAAATGGATATCTTGTGTGATGTAGTTTCTATTCTTTCTGCGTTCTCAATAATAGTTAAAAATTTTCATTTTATGTGGTCATCAAAAAAAGTTTTAATATGCATCTATTGGTGTTAAATCCTCTGTTATATGCTAATAGAGACTTATTTTACATTCTCTGCTAACTGCCGTCTTAGAACAGTCAGGAGTTGTTTTCAATCCAGGGTTTTCTTGGACTAACCTAATTCTTGGAGGTTATAAGAAGATGAATCTGTACCTAAACTAAAACATGCTTTCTTATAAGAGAGAATAGTAGTCTATTAATGTACTGCTTTGTGTGACTTGGAGTTATAGTAAGTTTTGGAGAAATTGAAAAATGTTAAAGTTGTAGCCCAACAAAAGACTTAAGGAAAAAGAATTTTGTGTGCCAGGTTTAAAATAAAGACATCGGATAAAAGCGACTTTAATTGTGTGATATTAAGCTAACTACTGGACTATCTCTGCCTAAGCTTATTTAATTCAACCTAGAGTTGCTTTGAATAGTAAGTATTTTTAACTGCATAGCATAGTAGTGGGCACACTTTGGGTACTTCTAATTTTGATTTATCATCATTCTCATATTTTCATTGTGTTGACAAAAATAAAGTCCTGAGGAAAGACCTGGAACAGGAAGTATATGAATGCTTGACAGGGATATAGAATTAATGTACATAAATCTGTGGCATTTCTACACACCAATAATGGAATAACAGAAAAATCAGGGAATCACACCCATTTACCATTTCACCAAAAACCATAAGATACTAGGAATAAAACTAACCAAAAAGGTAAAAGATCTCTACTCTGAAAACTATAGAACACTGATGAATGCATTGAAGAGGACACAAAGAGACACAAAAACATTCCATGCTTGTGGATTGAACGAACAAATATTGTTAAAATATCTATACTACCCAAAGCAAACTATACATTTAATGAAGTCCCTATCAAGATACAACCGGCATTTTTTTTTACAGAGTTAGAACAAACAATCCTAAAATTTGTATGGAACCACAAAACCCCAAACACAGGCAACAACGTCTTTGACATTGTCCATACCAACTTCTTACTAGACATGTCTCCAGAGGCAAGAGAAACAGGCAAAATGAACTGTTGGGGCTTCATCAAGATTAAAAACTTCTGAAGAACAAAGAAAATCATCAACAAAATGAAAAGGAAACCTGTGATATGAGAGAAAATATTTGCAAATGGAAATCTAATAAAGGTTAGTAACCAAAACTTATAAATTTTTTTAAACATTTACTTGTTTTTGAGAGAGAGAGCAGAAGAGGGGCAGAGAGGGAGACACAGAATCCCAAGCAGGCTCCAGGCTCTGAGCTGTCAGCACAGAGCGTGATGTGGGGCTCAAACTCAGAAACCATGCGATCATGACCTGAGCTGAAGTTGGACGTTTAACTGACTGAGCCACCCAGGTGCCCCAGTAACCAAAACTTATAAAGAACTTACCAAACTCAACCCCTCAAAAACAAATAATCCAACTAAGAAATGGACAGAAGACATGAATAGACTTTTTTTTTTTTCAAAGAGACAAAGAGGTAGCTAACAGACACATGAAAAGCTACCCAACGAACTCATTATCAAGGAAATACAAGTCAAAACTATGATGGAATGCCACCTCACACCTGTCAGAATGGCTAAAATTAACTACACAGGAAACAGCAAGTATTGGTGAGGATGCAGAGAAAGGGGAACCCTCTTATCCTGTTGGTAGGATTGCCAATTGGTGCAGCCACTCTGGAAACCTATATGGAGGTTCCTCAAAAATTTAAAAATAGAAATATTCTCTGACCCAGCAATTGCAATACTAGGTATGTATCCAAAGGGTACAAAATACTCATTTGAAAGGATGCATGAACTCTGATGTTTATAGCAGTGTTATCAACATTAGCCAAATTATGGAAAGAGCTCAAGTGTCCTTCAACTCATGAATCAAGAAGAAGTGAGATGTATATATACACACACATATATATATGTATACACACACACACACACACACACACACACACACACTGTAGAATATTACTCAGTCATCAAAAAGAGTGATATCTTGGTATTTGCAATGATGTGGATGTAGCTAGAGTATATTATGCTAAGCAAAGCAAGTCAGTCAGAAAAAGACAAGTATCATATGATTTCACTCCTATGTGGAATTTAAGAAACAAAATTGATGAACATAAGGAGGGGAGGAAAAAAAAACAGGCAAACCATAAAACAGACTCCTAAATTTAGGGAATAAATTGAGGGTTGCTGGAGGGAAGGTGGGCAGGGGAATGGGCTAAATGGGTGATGAATATTAAGGAGGGCACTAGCTGGGATGAGCACTGGGTGTTATATGTACGTGATGAATCACTAAATTCTACTCCTGGAACCAATATTACACTATATGTTAACTAACTAGAATTTAAATAAGTTAAAATCCCCAAAAGAAAACAAGAGAATGTGGGTGACCAAAGTATATATAACAATTAGGAATACATTGCCAAAATTCTATTGTAGAACTAAAATATATTTGCAAAGTTGATTATAAAACTATTTTTATTATAAAACTATTTTTGAAGCTATCTTTTTTACCAAATAGAAATGATGAGTACTTCTACCAGACAAAAAATATTTGTAAATTATCAGTTTTCAAGATAGCAACCAATATTAGAGACATTGGATTGTAATAAACAGCAAGTAAAAAATCAAATAACAGAAACTCCTTTGGATTCTGATACTTTTAGGCAGGCTTTTTGGACAATGCTTAAGATAGCTTTGCAAAGATACATGGTGACCCTTTGCCGTATTTCTACCTTTGGAAAATTTGTATGAACGTTTGTATAAATGAAGACAGGTAACTAGAGATTTGATATATCTTGGAGTGATATGAGATTTAGGAAATACTTGCCCGAGGCTTCCTTTGCATATATGTTAAGTAGAACAACTATCTAAATAAATTAACTTCTAAACATTGGATTACATTATGCAATCAATTTCTTAAAATTGCCATATTTGATGATCTAAAGTTTGTTCTTTTGACCCAATCTGTTGTGAATGCTTGTAATTTTCTTGACTTCCCTGATAACCCTCAGTAATTAATTTTTATTTTCCACATAGTCTATTATTTCAATCTTCCTAAATGCTATTTGGTAGGTTTCAGATACAGCTGCTGTCTTCCAAAGTCTTCAAACCTTGATGTGACTGTACACCCCTTATCTAATTAATGTGAATTAGAAGATTTGCAGCTCTCTTATTTTATCTCAGCCCACTTTGTGCAATCTAGAGTCAAACAGGAATCTCTGAAGTAAAATCCTCTGCCGGACCATCTGTTAATATAGGACAATTTAAAATATTATTTGCATTTACTATATCCCGTAGGAAACCAGAGTAAAATTCCCTCTTGGGCAAATCTGTGACATAGATATTAGCACTGAATTTTTAAAGCCAAGTTTTTTTTTAATAGGAGATAATATAACACCCATTAACTCAATTGAGAATATGTTTAAGCCCCTTATTCCCACACCAACTTGTCATCTCCATGAGCAGATGTTAATACAAAAATAAAAATCATAACATGAAAATCACAAATCAACCTTTGGAATAGTGGGTCCAACTTCTTCACATTGAAACACATCATTACCGTTTTTCATTATGAGATTCTTTGTGGCAGATCCCAAAGAAAGATGACAGGCTCACATAGCTCCAGGTAATAACTTGCCTTTTTCTTTCTACCCTTTATTCCAGGTTAGAAGTTAAAAAAAAAAAAAAAAAAAGTAAAAATAAACTGTGGTTATAGATCCTTTCAAGGTTTTAGTACTGGATCTGATCAGCAAACAAAAATATTCAAATTCTTAAATTTTGAAAACAATGCTTAGGGCAATATTAAGAATGTTTAAAAATTTCTATTTCTTTGCTATGTAGTCCCTACACAAATTATGTTATTTTATTCTGTGTAAATTACCTCTGATTATATACAAAGTGGTGCACGCTAAAATTAAATTAAATAAAGAATAGTTGCTTTGCTACATTTGAGGGAAAAACACATCTAATACCTGGTGCTCCTTTAAAAAAAAATCTGTGAAAATCAAATAGGGACCTTGTTGAAATATGTTTTGACTGATCTTCTACTTACTTTACATAAATCCAATTGTATGTTTACTTTTAGAATATTTTTAAAAGATAATGAGATGCCTGCCTTTTTTATCTTTCTCCTACAAATTTTTTCTCTTTCCTTCAAGCATTGAGACAAGTCCCTGGCTGCTAATAACAATAAATAATATTCCACAAAAAACAAAATTAGAATTATTTTTGTAAAATATTAACGTTTTATTTTAACACACTGAATATATGAAAAGAAAAAAAAATAATTGCTCTAATTTTCACTACCAAAAAATAGAAAATAGACATCATTATTAAAATTAGGTTAGTATCTTTCTCGACACCTTAATTTACTTAGAGAAAAACTAGGAGAGTCAGATTAAAATACATTCATAAGAATACAACTATATCATATGCGGTAATGTGAATATGGATGATTAAATTAATACAAGAAAAAGCAGTTGAATTACAAGTGAAAGAATGACTATTGGCAGAGCAAACAATACTACTTTTTAAAACTTAAGTTTCCTTAACTATTAATTTAAAAAAGATACCTTGACAAAAATTAATGTGATTGGAATCATTCTATTTCTTTTTATTTTTTATTTTTTTTTTTTATTTTTTTTTTTTTTATTTATTTTTGGGACAGAGAGAGACAGAGCATGAACGGAGGAGGGGCAGAGAGAGAGGGAGACACAGAATCGGAAACAGGCTCCAGGCTCCGAGCCATCAGCCCAGAGCCTGACGCGGGGCTCGAACTCACGGACCGCGAGATCGTGACCTGGCTGAAGTCGGACGCCCAACCGACTGCGCCACCCAGGCGCCCCTCTATTTCTTTTTAAATACATGTCTTATTGAAAGCCGCTCAGCAGCTGCTGCAGTGAAGTCGACAGCACTCATATGTTTCCTCACTTTTTAGCTCTGGTTTTTAGTTCCAGGATCACTTTTCTTTCACTCCCAACATTGAAAATATTTATCATCTTGGTTTTTTTTTTTTTTTTTTTTTTTTACTTTTTTTGTAGTTTCAACATTTTAAATTACATTTAGTTAACACATACAGTGTAATATTAGCTTCAGGAGTGAAATTTAGTGATTTATCACTTACATTCAACACCCAGTGCTTATCACAAGTGCCCATCTTAATTTAATGATCATTTTAACTGTTATCTAGATATTCCATGTTTAAGAGGAAAAACTGCTTACACTGCTCTTTTATCTAGAGTTTCTTCATTTTTAAGTCTTTTATTTTTGATACAGATCTTGAATGGCTAGATTCCTTGATCATGTTTCTTCCTTCCATCTTTCCTGTCACTTCTTGTTTTAAGTTTATTTATTTATTTTAGAAGAGAGAGAGAGAGAGGGAGGGAGGGAGGGAGGGAGGGAGGGAGGACTGGCAGGGGAGGGGCAGAAAGAGAGGGGGAGAGAGAAGCAGGGTCCATGATGTCAGCACAGTCCTGACATGGGGCTCAAACCCACAAACTGTGAGATCATGACCTGAACCAAAATCAAGAGTCCAATACTTAACCAACTGAGCCACCCCGGTGCCACTTTTTAAAGTTTATGTCAATGACCAAGGGTTTTTTCCTTATATTGTTCATAGAAATTCTTCTTTCCTTTTCATTTTTATTAAAGTATAGTTGATGCTCAATGTAACATTAATTTTAGCATAGTGATTCGAGAACTTTGTTATGCTGTGTTGACCACAAATGTAGCTACCATCTGTCACCATACAATGATATCACTGTATACCATTGATCTTTTATCCCATGATTTAGTCATTACATAACTGAAAGTCTGTATCCCCTACTCCCCTCAACCCATTTTACCCTTCCTCACCCCCTTACTTTCTGACAACTATGTTTGTTCTTTGTATTTATGGATCTGTTCCTGTTTATTTTTTTAAATTCCACATGTAAGTGAAATCATAGGGTGTTTATCTATCTCTGTGTGACTTATTTTACTAAGCATAACAGCCGCTAGGTCCATCCACGTCAATGCAGATGGCAAGATCTTATTGTTTTTATGGCTGAGTGATATTTCATTCAGGAGTGTGTGTGTGTGTGTGTGTATGTGTGTGTGTGTGTGTGTGTGTGTGTGTGTGTGTGCATGCGTGCACGTGTATTATCTATTTATGGACACCTAGGTTTCTTCCATATCTTGGGCTATATAAATGTTTCAGTAAACATAGGGTTGTATATATGATTTTGAATTAGTGTTTCATTTTATCTGTTTTTATAAGAAATTGACAGACTTTTCATTGACCATTATCCCCAACACATTTTTGAAAATTGTACATTTGCAACTATTTTGTTTATTTTTACTATGAATAATGGTACTCTATATAAAATAGGGTTGTTATCTAAAATTATTAAGCTTTTTTTGTAATCTGGAAGAAGGTTCAGCTTTTCAAATAGATATAAAACTGTTAGTTCATAGCACACAAGGAACTTCAATTAATTTCATATATGCTTCAGAAGAACAACCCATTCATATTAGTATGTACATATTATCCCTTGCATGAAGTTTACAAATGAAATATAGTCCACCAGTTAAATGTGAATGTCAGAACAAAAAAAATGAATATTTTCTTTTTACTCTGTCCTGTATAACATACTTATACTGAAGTTTTTCTTTTTTTCTTTCTTTCCTTTCTTCTTTTTTTTCTGTACTTCTGACATTCAGATTTAACTGGGGACCTATATTATTGTCAGTGAAATTTGTCAACCCTATCCTTGAGAAGACAAGAAAAATGCAAAATGGGATAAAGTGAGAAAATATGTAAAGATCCAAAACTACTGAAATAAACTGCTATGTATTGAATATTCATGCCTCCTCCAAAGTTGTATATTGAAATGCTAACCCTATGTGTTAGAATATGATGGTATTAGGAGATAGGGTCTTTTGGACATAGTTAGGGATTAGTGCCCATATAAGAAGAGACCCTTTCACTCTCTCTCTCTCATTCTTTGTCTCTGCTTCTACCCCCACCCCTCCCCTGCCAAGCAATGAAACAAGAGTTACAAGCAGAACCCACCATGCTGGTATCTATCTCAGACTTCAAGACCACCATGTTGAGAAATTTATGTTGTTTCAGTCACCTAGTCTGTAGCATCTTGTTATAAAACTCCAAACTAAAACAGAATCAGACTTTCTTAAAAGTACTATTGTATCTGTTTTCTTTTTCTTTCATAGTTACCAATTCTTACTCACCTACTTTGCTGTGAAATAAGAGTACATTTTCTGGTACTGGATTCACTTTTATATTAACTGAACGCTTTGAAAACTTACTAAGTATGTATATCACAGAATATTATACAAAAATGGCAATGAAAAAAATATAGTTACCAAAGCAACATGAATAAATGCCACAAACCAAAATTTGAGGTCAGACACAAAAGAATATTGTATAATTCCAGACACATAATGTTCAAAAATTGTCGTGCCGAATATTGAATATTAAAATAATTGTTATTTGCGGAGGTGGTGTTACGGAGATGTTTGGGAAGGACGTGAAGAGGGTTTATGAAATACTGATATTCTATGTTTGAGCTTCATGGTTGTAGCATGAACATTCACTGTGTGACAGTTCATTAAGCAGTACATATATTTTATTCAATGAATACTATATTGCAATTTAAAAAAATTTTAACATTTATTTAGTTTTGAGAGATAGCACAAGCAGGGGAGGAGCAGAGAGAGGGAGACACAGAACCTGAAGCAGGCTGTAGACTCCGAGCTGTTAGCACAGAGCCGGATGCAGAACTCGAACCCATGAACCATGATATCATGGTTCGGACACTCAACCAACTGAGCCACCCAGGCACCCCATTATATTGCAATTTTTTAAGTCAAAAAGAAACTATGAAGTTTTATTAACAATGTGTATGACATTGTTTAAGCAGTTAATACCACCTAAGAGACAAAAATAATCTGATCCGAAATTATACTTTTTGTTTTTATTTTATAAGTCTTATATACTGAGATGAAAAATTTAAGATCCACTATATATTAGTTTAAAAAAAATAACATATTTAATTTTATCTTCATCATCCAGTTTTATCCATCTAAAAGCTATCACTAGTATTCTATAAATGTGACATTAAAGGTATAGAAAGTTTTAAATATAACAGATTATTTTTACTTGTTCTTGACCTCCCATATTGCACATATCTGAATCATATATTAAAAGTTACATAATCTCCTATAACTTATGTTTCATAGATAATTATGTAATTGAAATTATTAGTATTCTCTTGCCCAACCACTTTCAAAGGTTACACAAACCTATTTACAATGAATATTATTTCTCTATCCAAAAGGATGGTGATGTATGATATGGCCTAACATCCTAGCAGGTCATTTCCTACTACCTGAGTAATATGTCTAGTCAGAGTTTATAAACATGTTTTATCTTAGCAACATTGCCATCATTACTATCACCATTATTCTCATCACCATCATCATATCAACTTTCTAATATAACATTATAACATTATAGCTTAACATATAAGTTATTCAGTCCTAGGAGTAAGTCTGTGAGAAAGATCCTATTCTTTATTTTACAGTTGAGAAAACAAAGACTTAGAGTTTGAATAATTTGCTAGAAGTCCTACAGCTGGCAAGTAGTTGTTTTGGAATGAGAAGCTATGTAGTAACTTATTCAGGAAAATACTTAGCTTAAGTCATCATTGTGAGAAAAAGCAAAAAAAAAAAACCTCTAATATGAAATATTAATTATCCATGTTTACAATTTAAGTGTATTTTTATGTACTGTGTATATTATATTCTGTATATTGGATATCTTTTAGCAGAGGTATGCTACAATCATGGGGAGATAACAATATATTTACAAGGATTATAATATTACCACTGTGTCTTAACATATTGATACATTGTGACCTCAGTAAAGGAAAAGGCAGGCTTAAATCACAAATATAATTATATGTGGTTCTTTATTTTCAAAAGTCATTGAAATATTGTGATAAATAATGTGGTTGTCTCCATTTAGATCCTTACATTTATTTCAATGTATTTCAAAATCATGTGTATTATTAATGTACTGGTTTGCTGCATAATGGATACATATCTGTTTATATCTAGATAAACAAAACCACGTTTCAAAACTTGCATTAACAGCAACAACCAGAATAATTCCTTCAGACCACAGAGACAAAAAGCAAACATGTAACTTCCTTAGTTTATCATATTTTTATATGGTAGAATTATTAAACCTTAATTTTATATAAAAAAGATGGAAATAATACAAAACAGAATAATGCAAATTCTAACACAGTGAATGCCCTCTGTTCTGAAGATGTTTAGGGATAATAAGAAAAGCAGGCCATGAAACACACATGTGCATAGTCTTGAGCTGCCTTCTTTCCAAAATCTCATTTAGAGAGACTTTAGATCTGTGAGAACTGAAAACCAACATTAAGTCCACTGAGGTTGGTTGAGGAAGACGGTGAGAAGAGATAGTGCTGGGAACACATTAAATTCCTCCTGAAGGAATGCTTTCTCCCTTTGCATACCCTGCTTGGCTGTAGCAAGAGTTGACACATTCCCAGATGTTTTCGGAACAGTCCTCAGGAGCAGTGAGGATTACATTTCCAGCTTCCACATATATGCAAAACAAAGTATATGTTCTTAGGTAATGTCATTACACAGAATCTATGTCAGGTTAGACCCAGCTTGGGAAAAAATAAATGCCTATTTCTCATATTTATTTCCTTTTTTCTTTGAGGACATATACTTGAGTAGAATGTTTTTGGAAAGAACAAGAATAGCCAGAGAAGAGAGATACTTTTCTCTCCCTTAAACCCTGGCATACAAGTCATGAGATATTGATTTAAAAACATGTAGAGATAATAACTATAGGCTGACACAAGAAAGTCCTGAAGAAAATGTTTAAAAAGAACAATGTAATATCTATTGTTTATGGAACCCAAGAGACACCAAATGACATTGAGAAGTTTAGGGAAGACAAATCGTTAAGATAATTAAAATTAGTTTATTTCAGGATTGAACCAGAAAATCATGGCCTAAGCTGGGGAATATTTTAAACTTGAAATAAAATGAATTGGACCTGAGGCTCATATAAACATCTTTCATTCTTTTAGAATATCAGAGACTAAAATAGAAATCATTAATGCAACTATGAGAAGCCAACAATAAAAATCTAAAGAATATCTTAAACTATTTGGGAAGGAAGATAATAAGCAGAAATCATACAGAAGTTTAGAAGTAACTTTTTGGGTCTGTAGGCAGAAGATTCCATAAACACAGATATCTGAAGCATGATCTAGAGGAGAAGGTGCAAAAGACTATCTCCCTTTATGCCCATGAACTCCTTGCTCTGGGGATATTGACAAAAGAAGAGCCATTTCAAGTGTTGTAAGGCTCAGGCCCAGATCAGCAACCTCAGTTACCTGGATTTAAAAGAGATCTTGAAAGGGGAGCTCGGGTGGCCCTGTGGGTTAAGCATCTGACTCTTGGTCTCAGCTCAGGTCATGATCTCACAGTTTCATGAGTTTGACACATGCTTTGGGCTCTGTGCTTGGGGCACAGAGCCTGCTTGGGATTCTCTCTCCCTCTGCCCCTCCTCAACTCATGCTGTCTCTGTCTCTCTCCAAATAAATAAATAAAGTTTAATGCTGAATAGCTAAATACGTGTTATTAAGGTATAAAGTTGGGTGAAGGATATCATAATATTTCCATTGATTATTTTCTCTTATTTGCTATTTAGCCTGAGCTACTTTCTAAATAATGATCAAAGATGAGAGGGGAAGATGGTGGCATAGAAGGATACTGGGCTCACCACCTCCTGCTGATTGCTTAGATTCCATCCACATCTGCCTAAATAACCCAGAAAACCAGACTCTCTGGAGCCAAACATAGACAAGAGGCCCACGGAAGAGGGTAGGAAGGGTGGAGAGGTGGTGCGGGACTGGTGGGAGGGAGCCTGGGCAGTGGAGGGGCAGCCTGCCTGGCAAGGCAGAATCCCAGAGTCTGGCTTGCAAAAGCAGAGGGGCCGGACTGCATGAGTTCTGACAGCCAGCAGGAGTTAATATCTGGAATGTTAAAAGTCAACAGCTCTGCTCTCAGAGAGTGGAGAGCTGGGAGGGTGAGAGGATGCAGGGAGGGAGAGTTGTTGAGCCCTGGGAGACAGAGCTCAGCTCAGACAAGAAACAAAGGCACTGGCAAGCACCATCTCCCTCTCCCGTCACCCAGCCAAAATTCCAAAGGGAACCAGTTCCCGTCACTGAAATTCCTTGCACATCCCAAAAACCCAAGGCTGTGCTTCTGTGCATCCATCCCTCCTGGTGCTGCAGGACCACTCCCACAGGGGACCACCAATGGCAAAGCTGGCTAAGCCTGCCCCACCTGCCCTTGTGAACCTTGCAGATCCACCCCATCTAAAAAGCCAGATACCATTGAAGCAGCACCACAAGCCCGGAAGTGTACAATCAGCCCAGACAGGGACCACACCACTCCACAGTGAGTCCTACCCCTGGGAGAGGAGAAGATAAGGTACACACCAGTCTGACTGTGGCCCCAGCTGTGGGATGGGGGCAGACATCAGGTCTGACTGTGGCCCCACCCACTAACACAAGTTACTCAGGACAGCACAGGGGAAGTGCCCTGCAGTTGGGAGCCACCGAAGGGACTACCCAAGATGACAAAATGGAAGAACTCTCCACAAAAGAAACTCCAGGAAGTAGCGACAGCTAATGAATTGATCAAAAATGATTTAAGCAATATAACGGACCAAGAATTTAGAATAATAGTCATAAATTTAATCGCTAGGTTTGAAAAAAGCATAGAGGACAGCAGAGAATCTATTGCTACAGAAATCAAGGGACTAAGAAATAGTCATGAGGAGCTAAAAATGCTATAAATGAGGTGCAAAATAAAATGGAGGTGACCACAGCTTGGATTGAAGAGGCAGAGGAGAGAATAGGTGAATTAGTAAATAAAATTATGGAAAAAGAGGAAGTTCAGAAAAAGAAAGATAAAAAAATCCAGGAGTGTGAGGGGAGAATTAGAGAACTAAGTGATGCAATCAAACGGAAAAATATCCATATAATAGGAATTCCAGAAGAGGAAGACAGAGAGAAAGGGGCTGAAGGTGTACTTGAACAAATCATAGCTGAGAACTTCACTGATCTGAGGAAGGAAAAAGGCATTGAAGTCCAAGAGGCACAGAGAATTCCCTTCAGACATAACTTCAATCGATCTTCTGCACAACATATCATGGTGAAACTGGCAAAATACAAGGATAAAGAGAAAATCCTGAAAGCAGCTATGGATAAACAGGCTATAACTTACAAAGGGAGACCCATAAGACTAGTGGCAGACCTATCTACTGAAACTTGGCAGGCCAGAAGAAATGACAGGAAATCTTCAATGTGATGAACAGAAAAAATATGCAACCAAGAATCCTTTATCCAGCAAGTCTGTCATTCAGAATAGAAGGAGAGATAAAGGTCTTCCCAAACAAACAAACACTGAAGGAATTCATCACCACTAAACCAGCCCTACAAGAGATCCTAAGGGGGATTCTGTGAGTGAAATGTTGCAAGGACCACAAAGTACCAGACACATCACTGGAAGCATGAAACCTACAGACATCACAATGACTCTAAACCCATATCTTTCAATAATAACACTGAATATAAATGGACTCAATGCTCCAACCAAAAGACATAGGGTACCAGAATGGATAAAAACACAAGACCCATCTATTTGCTGTCTACAAGAGACTTATTTTAGACCTAAGGACACCTTCAGATTGAAAGTGAGGGGATGGAGAACTACCTATCATGCTACTGAAGTCAAAAGAAAGCTGGAATAGCCATAATTATATGAGACAAACTAGACTTTAAATTAAAGGCTGTAACGAGATGAAGAAGGGCATTATATAATAATTACAGGGTTTATCCATCAGGAAGAGCTAATAATTATAAATGTCTATGTGCCAAATACAGGAGCCCCCAAATATATAAAACAATCACAAACATAAGCAACCTTATTGATAAGAATGTGGTAATTGCAGGGTACATTAATACCCCACTTACAACAATGGATAGATCATCTAGACACACGGTCAATAAAGAAACAAAGGCCCTGAATGATACATTGGATCAGATGGACTTGACAGATATATTTAGAACTCGACATCCCAAAGCAACAGAATGTACTTTCCTCTCGACCACACATGAACATTCTCCAAGATAGATCACATACTGGGTCACAAAATAGCCCTTCATAAGTATAAAAGAACTGAGATCATACCATGCACACTTTCAGACCACAATGCTATGAAGCTTGAAATCAACCACAGGAAAAAGTCTGGAAAACCTCCAAAGGCATGGAGGTTAAAGAACACCCTACTAAAGAATGAATGGGTCAACCAGAAAATTAGAGAAGAAATTAAAAAATATATGGAAACAAATGAAAAAGAACATACAACAATCCAAACACTTTGGGATGCAGCGAAGGCAGCCCTCAGAGGAAAATACATTGCAATCCAGGCCTATCTCAAGAAACAAGAAAAATCCCAAATACAAAATCTAACAGCACTCCTAAAGGAAATAGAAGCAGAACAGCAAAGACACCCCAAACCCAGCAGAAGAAGAGAAATAATG
The DNA here is from genome assembly GCF_018350215.1 of Panthera leo. Lineage (NCBI taxonomy): Eukaryota > Metazoa > Chordata > Mammalia > Carnivora > Felidae > Panthera > Panthera leo. Next base: position 151,106,240 of record NC_056682.1, on the reverse strand, counting down.
AAGATCAGAGCAGAAATAAGCAATATAGAATCTAAAAAAACAGTAGAGCAGATCAATGAAACCAAGAGTTGTTTTTTTGAAAAAATAAGCAAAATTGATAAACCTCTAGCCAGGCTTCTCAAAAAGAAAAGGGAGAGGACTCAAATAGATAAAATCATGAATGAAAATGGAATTTTTACCACCAATCCCGCAGAAATACAAGCAATTATCAGGGAATAGTATGAAAAACTATATGCCAACAAACTGGACAATGTGGAAGAAAGGGACAAATTCATAAGCACCCACCCACTTCAAAAACTCAAACAGAAAGAAATAGAAAACTTGAACAGACCGATAACCAGTGAAGAAATTGAATCAGGTATCAAAAATCTCCCAACAAATAAGAGTCCAGGACCAGGTGGCTTCCCTGGGGAATTTTATCAGACATTTAAAGCAGAGATAATACCTATGTTTCTCAAGCTTTTCCAAAAAAATAGAAAGGGAAGGAAAACTTCCAGACTCATTCTATGAAACCCGCATTACTTTGATTCTGAAACCAGACAGACACCCAGCAAAAAAAAGAGAACTACAGGCCAACATCCCTGATGAATATGGATGCAAAAATTCTCAATAAGATACTAACAAATCGAATTCAACAGCATATAAAAAGAATTATTCACCATGATCAAGTGGGATTCATTCCTGGGCTGCAGGGCTGGTTCAACATTCGCAAATCAGTGATACGTTAATAAAAGAAAATAACCATATGATCCTGTCAATCGATGCAGAAAAAGCATTTGACAAAATTCAGCACCTTTCTTAATAAAAACCCTCGAGAAAGTCAGGATAGAAGGAACATTCTTAAACATCATAAAAGCCATTTCTGAAAAGCCCACAACTAATATCATCCTCAATGGGGAAAAACTGAAGGCTTTCTCCCTGAGATGAGGAACATGACAGGGATGTCCACTCTCACCGCTGTTGTGTAACATAATGTTGGAGGTTCTAGCATCAGCAATCAGACAACAAAAGGAAATCAAAGGCATCAAAATTGGCAAAGAAGAAGTTAAGCTTTCACTTTTTGCAGATGACATGATATTATACATGGAAAATCCAATAGACTCCACGAGAAGTCTGCTAGAACTGATACATGAATTCAGCAAAGTTGCAGGATACAAAATCAATGTACAGAAATGAATTGCATTGTTATACACTAATAATGAAGCAACAGAAAGACAAATAAACTGATCCCATTCACAATTGCACCAAGAATCATAAAATACCTAGGAATAAACCTAACCAAAGATGTAAAAGATCTGTATGCTGAAAACTATAGAAAGCTTGTGAAGGAAATACAAAGAAATGGAAAAGCATTCCATTATCATGGATTGGAAGAGTAAATATTGTTAAAATATCAATACTACCCAAAGCTATCTACACATTCAATGCAGTCCTAATCAAAATTGCATCAGTATTCTTCTCGAACCTAGAACAAGCAATCCTAAATTTGTATGGAACCACAAAAGACCCCGAATAGCCACAGTAATATTTAAGAAGAAGACCAAAGCAGGAGGCATCACAATCCCAGACTTTAGCCTCTACTACAAAGCTGTAATCATCAAGACAGCATGGTATTGGCACAAAAACAGACACATAGACCAATGGAATAGAATAGACTCCAGAATTGGACCCACAAAAGTATGGCCAACTAATCTTTGACAAAGCAGGAAAGAACATCCAATGGAAAAAAAGACAGTCTCTTTAACAAATGGTGCTGGGAGACCTGGACAGCAACATGCAGAAGAATGAAACTAGACCACTTTCTTACACCATTCACAAAAATAAACTCAAAATGGATGAAGGACCTGAATGTGAGACAGGAAATCATTAAAACCCTAGGGGAGAAAGCAGGAAAAAACCTCTCTGACCTCAGCCTCAGCAATTCCTTACTTGATACATCTCCAAAGGCAAGGGAATTAAAAGCAAAAATGAACTTTTGGGGCATCGTGAAGATAAAAACTTCTGCACCGCAAAGGAAACAATCAACAAAACTAAAAGGCAACTGACGGAATGGGAAAAGATATTTGCAAATGACAGATAAAGGGCTAGTATCCAAAATCTGTAAAGAACTCACCAAACTCCACATCCAAAACACAAATAATCCAGTGAAGAAATGGGAGAAAACATGAATAGACACTTCTCTAAAGAAGACATTCAGATGGCCAACAGGCACATGAAAAAATGCTCAACATCACTCCTCATCAGGGAAATACAAATCAAAACCAAAGTCAGATACCTCCTCACGCCAGAGTGGCTAAAATGAACAAATCAGGAGACTAGATGCTGGTGAGGATGTGGAGAAATGGAAACCCTCTTGCACTCTTGGTGGGAATGTGAACTGGTGCAGCCGCTCTGGAAAACTGTGTGGAGATTCCTCAAAAGATTAAAAATAGATCTACCCTATGACCCAGCGATAGCAGTGCTAGGAATTGGCCCAAGAGATACAGGAGTGCTGATGCATAGGGGCACTTGTACCCCAATGTTTATAGCAGCACTTTCAACAATAGCCAAATCATTTAAAGGGCCTAAATGTCCATCAACTGATGAATGGATAAAGAAATTGTGGTTTATATACATAATGGAATACTACATGGCAATGAGAAAGAATGAAATATGGCCTTTTGTAGCAACATGGATGGAACTGGAGAGTGTTATGCTAAGTGAAATAAGTCATACAGAAAAAGGCAGATTCCATATGTATTCACTCTTATATGGATCTTGAGAAAGTTAACAGAAGACCATGGGGGAGGGGAAGGAAAAAAAAGACAGGGAGAGAGCGAAACCATAAGAGACTCTTAAAAATGCAAATAAACTGAGGGTTGATGGGGGGTTGGAGTGAGGAAAGGGTGGGTAATGGTCATTGAGGAGGGCACCTGTTGGGATGAGCACTGGTTGTATGGAAACCAATTTGACAATAAATTTCATATTAAAAAAATAAATAAATCATAATAATAGCAAGCTATAATATGTTTTATGTTGATGTAAGAAAGTAATTTATCGAATATTTCCATGAGTTTTTATATTAAGATAGACATTCATTTATTCTATTAACAGCTTTTTTTTTTTTACCCTAGTGTTTTGCTAGGCACTAGACTATGGAAATTATTTTTCCCTGAAGGAACTTTCAACCTTTGGGACAGACAGAAAACCAATGATGAGTACACTGAAAAAGTTTTCTTTAAAGACTAATCAGCACAAAGGACACCTTTCATAATCTAATGGCAGATTGAGGGAAAATTGCTCTTGGCAAATTCTATTTTAACTCTAAGTAGACATTAGCAAGTGGACTCTGGGATAAGGTAGGATGAAAGAACTATTTTGGACACAGTGATCAGCTTATGAAGATAGAAAACATAAGATAGCTAAATTTAAGTTTAAAATATTTTACATGAGAAATTAGTTGTATGAACAAATGGCTTTCTTGTGTGCCCAGCCTTGATCATTAGATATGTCATCACCTTTCTGAAAGCTTTGAGATTCTTAGAAAAGTGTGGTAGCCCACATTGTGTGTGTGTGTGTGTGTGTGTGTGTGTGTGTGTGGTGTGTGAGACAGAGAGAGAGGGAGAGAGGGGGAGGGAGAAAGGGTGGGGTATTGTTTAATTTATCAGAGATCTATGGGAATCATTTCTTAACTAATAGTCAATACAAGGTACAACACTGAAGGACAACTATTATCAGTCTTTCAAATGGAAATATTTGCCTGGGTTAGTGAGGACCCAAAAGGGCAATAACTGACACTATCTGATCCCATTGTTTGCCCTGGAATTTCATTTCCAATAATATTTTACCTCTTACTAAAATAATTCCACAAATGGAACCTGAAAAAGAGATAAAGTTCTATTAAAACTTAATATTTCTTATTTAACTATCAGAAAGGACATATGTTATATCTGTAATGGATACAATAAACAGAGACTGAGGCTGATTTTATAATCATAATTCCTAGAAAATTTCTAGTAAATTATTTCCTGTAAATTATTCTAAGAGTATATCGAATAAATTGTGTGATAGGGGATTTTTTAAAATACATATAATACTATTTTAAAGATGTGCTACCAATAGTAAATAAGGATCAATTATTCTATAGTTAAATTTTGGTATTGTTAAATATTATGTATTTCAAGTATGTACTCCAAACATATCTAGTAAGTTTATTAGATATAAATGACATATGTCACAATAATAGCTTCAGGTATACAGCATAATGATTCAATATTTTATATATTGCCAAATGATTACCATAGTAAGTCTAGTTAACATTCATCAATCTACATAGTTATAATTTTTTTTCTTGTGATGAAACTTTTAAGATCTACTCTCATAGCAACTTACAAATATGCAGTGTAATATTAACTTTAGCCATCATGCTGTACATTATATCCTCATGACTTATTTATTTTATAAATTGGAGTTTATATCTTTTGACACCCTTTACCTATTTTTGCCTACCCCAGACATCAGGCAACCACCAATCTCTTCTATGAGCCCATTTAAAAAGATTTTTTTCGGGGCGCCTGGGTGGCTCAGTCGGTTAGGCCTCTGACTTTGGCTCAGGTCATAATCTCACGGTCTGTGAGTTCGAGCCCCGCGTCAGGCTCTGTGCTGACAGCTCAGAGCCTGGAGCCTGTTTCAGATTCTGTGTCTCCCTCTCTCTCTGACCCTCCCCCGTTCATGCTGTCTCTTCCTGTCTCAAAAATAAATAAACGTTAAAAAAAATAAAAAATAAATAAAAAGATTTTTTTCTTTTTGATTCCACATATAAGTAAGATCATAAGTATTTGTCTTTGTCTAACTTATTTCACTTAGCATGACACCCTTAAGGTCCATCCATGTTGTCTCAAGTTGCAAGATTTACTTTTTTATGACTAAATAGTATTCCACTGTATAAATGTAACACATTTTCTTTATCCATTCCTCCACTGATGGGCAATTAGGTTGTTTCCAAGTCTTTCCAAATATAAATAATGCTGCAACAAACATTGAAGTGTGTATATCTTCTCAAGTTAGAATTTTTCTTTTCAATAAATCCCCAGAAGTGGAACTTCTGGATAATATGGTAGTTCTATTTTTAATTTTTTGAGGTAACTTCATACTGTTTTCCATAGTGGCTCCAACAATTTACATTCCCACAAGCAATACACAATAGCTCCTTTTTCTCCACATTTTTGCTAGGACTTGTTATTTATTGTCTTTTTGATGATAGCCATTCTAACAGGTATGACATAATATTTGTGGTTTTGATTGACATTTCCCTGATGAGTTGTAATATTGAGTGCCTCTGTTGGCCATCTGTATATCTTCTTTAGAAAAGTGTCTATTCAGATCCTCTCTCCATTTATTTTTAATGGAATTGTTTCTTAGTGAGTTGTAGGACTTATTTATAGATTTTTTATATTAACCCCTTACACATAGATAATTTGCAAATATTTTCTCTTTTCTTCAGTAGCCTTTTCATTTTTTTGATGGTTTTCTTTGCTGTGCCGAAGCTTTTCAATTTGATAAAGTGCCACATGATTGTTTTTGCTTTTGTTGCCTTTGCTTTTAGTGTCAAATCAAAAAAAAATCATCTCCAAGACTTATGTAAAGCAGCTCACAGCCTGTGTTTTCTTCTAGGAGTTTTACGGCTTCAGTTCTTACATTCAAGTCTTTAATCCATTTTGAGTTTGTGTATGGTATAAGGTAATGATCCAGTTTTATTCTTTTGCATATGGCTGCCCAGTTTTCACACTATTTATTGACGAGACATTCCTTTCTACATTGTATATTCTTGGTTCCTTTGTTATATATGAATGGACTGTTTATCATAGGCTTATTTCTAGGCCCTCTATTCTGTTCCATTGATCAGTTTTTGTGACAAAACCATATAGCTTTGATTACTGTAACATTGTCATATAGTTTGAAATCAGGAAGTATGATGCCTCCAGTTTTGTTCTTCTTTCCTGAGATTGCTTTGGCTGTTCAGGACATTTTGTGGTTTCATACAAATTTTAGGATTGTTTGTTCTATTTATGTAAAACTGCTATTGGAGTTTTGATATCTATTGCATTGACTCTATAGATTTTTTTGGGTAGTATGGATATTCAAACAATATTAATTCTTCCAATCCATGAGTACAGAATATCTTTCCACTTATGTGTGTCTTTTTCCATTTTCTTTCATCAATGTCTTATAGTTTTCATTGTATAAATCTTTCACCTTCTTGGTTAAATTTATACCTGAATGCTTTTTTTTAAATGCAATTGTAAATGTGATTGTTTTCTTAACTTCTCTTGCTGATAGTTTACTTTTAGTGAATAGAATTGAAGCAGATTTTTGCGTATTTATTTTGTATCCTGCAACTTTACTGAAGTTGTTGATTATTTCTAATAGTTTTTGATGCAGACTTTAGGGTTTTTCTGTATATAATATGTATTCTGCAAATAGTGACAGTTTTACTTTTTCCTTTCTTTCTTTTTTTTAATGTTTATTTTTGAGAGACAGAGAGAGGCAGCATGAGCAGAAGAGGGCAGAGAGAGAGGGATACCCAGAATATGAGGCAGGCACCAGGCTCTGAGCTGTCAGCACAGAGCCCAATGTGGGGCTCGAACTCATGAGGCATGAGATCATGACCTGAGCCGAAATTGGATGCTCAACCGACTGAGCAACCCAAGCACCCCTACTTCTTCCTTTCTGATTCGGATGCCTTTTATTTCTTTTTCTTGCCTAATTTATCTGTCAAGGACTTCCAGTACTATGTTCAATGAAACTGAAAGTGAGCATCTTTGTCTTGTTCCTGATATTGGAAGAAAAACTGTCAGGTATTCTCCATTCAGTATGATGTTAGCTGTGGCTTGTCATATGTGGCCTTTACTACACTGAGGTATATGTCCTCTTTGGCACTATGTTGAGATTTTCTATGTAAATAGATGTTGAACTTTGTCAAACATTGTTTCTACATCTATTGAGATGATCATATGATTTTTATTCTTCATTTTGTTGGTGTGGTATATCACACTGATTTGTGGACGGTGAACCATTCTTGGATTTCTGGAATACATTCTACTTGTCCATGGTGTATGATCCTTTTAATATATTATTGGACTCAACTTGCTAATATTTTGTTGAGAATTTTTGCCTCTGTGTTCCTGAGGGATATTAGCCTATTATTTTCTTGTGGTCCCCTTTTCTGATTTTGGTGTCAGAGTAATGTTGATACCCTGGCATATCTTTAAATAATCAACATTTATATAAATTCCATAATATGAGTTAGGAAGGGCATGTTGTTTCCAAACCATGAGGAAAAGTAAACACTTCGCCAGAAATTATAGGTAAAACTATTGTTCTAACATTTTTGTTACTAGTTAATTAAGCATTAATTTGTAATGTGCAAATTGGCAGACTGTCTTCTGAGTCTATTACTTGTATTAATTTATTTGAAACTCACACTGATTCTATAAGGGGCACCCTATTAGGCTAATTTACAGATGAGAGAACTGTGGCAGGGGTAGATTACGTTATAAAAATTTGTCTAAAATCATACAATTAATGTTTGGGGGAACAACCATGTAAAAATAAACTACAATCCAGTGACCACTGTGTCATCCTTTTGAAACATAAACTACAATCAACGATTACATAAATTTTTTGAACCCATAACTTCTGAACTCAACCACAGTGCTTTATTACACCTCTATAAATAATCGAAACACCTTCATGTGATTTGTTGAAAATACATTAATAATGTGCTTGGGCTGGTCATAATCCCTGTAAAGAATCAATAATTTATTGATTGATTTATTGAGGTATTTTTGAAGTATAATTGAACAATGTGAAACAGTTTTGAAATGTGTCCTTATACCTGCTTAGGTGATCTACTCCATAGCACTGTGCTCTTTATGTGCTCCTTCTAATACATATCTAGGTTTTGTTTATTATAATAGGGATTTAATAAGTGATCATCTATGTCTTAAGAGAGTCCAAATCTATTTCACATATTGGATACCATAACTGTTGAAAGGTCTTTATGAATCATTATTTGTTGACTGCCTATTATGTTGTGGACACTGAGTGATATTAAAAAAAAAAATGTAATGCATTTCTACCTATAGGGACTTGCACACTAACTGGAGAATAGTCATATGCTCCTGGAAGAATTTAAAGAATTATCTTGGGATCCCAATTGTTTGTCTTCTCCTTCTTCTCTCCCAGTTTTCTGGCTTCCAGATTTTTTTTTTTATTGTTGCCTAAGAGCTTTACCATTCTCTACTCTGTTCTCTTATTTATTACTTTCTTCAGTCCTATCATTAAGTCAATCATTTAGTGGGATTAAAAGATGCTTCATCTCCTAAAATGGATGGGGTGCATATAAGTGTTTATCTCTGGATAGAGATAGAACAAATAGCAATGTATCAAAAAGCTTAAACATTTGTATCATTATCTATGTCTATATACCTGTATCAAGACATATATCCATATTTTACACATGACACAAGCTGACTAAAAAAAGGAAACCAAAGGATAATGATATCATAAAGAAGCTTATTATAGAAACAAGTCATTTATTAATTCTACTTTCCATGTATTTTACAAGACCTATATCAAAAGCATTAAGCTAGGTATTGGAAACAATATTGATATTTATTGTTCATACTGAACCACACCATACCCCCTTCAATTTCAATCCCTTCTTCTACATTTTCCTTTTTTTCATAATATGTGGATTACTAAAGATATTATGTAGTTTGTTAATTTGTTTATTATAGGCCGATCCATGCCAGAAGGACAGTGCTCCACAAGGACAGAGATTTTTGTTTTCTTTACTAATATATACTAAATACCTAGAAGATGCCTGGTACATATTAAGCTCTCAATAAATATATGTGTAAATAGGATTTCTATAATGATGATCCTTCTCTGATGCATTTTATAGACTAGTTGGAAATTCAGAAAAGTATATGAGGGTTATTTCAAAGGGGTAAGTCAGAGTTATTTCAAGAAAATATAACAGGGATCAGAGAAAATATGGAATAGAAGTTGTTTTTGGTTGTACAGTAAGACAATATGAGTAGGTTAAAAATAGCAGAATCAAGGTTTTGGGTTTTGTTTGTTATTGTTGTTTGTTTATAATAATGACAAGTATTGTTATATGTTTGGTTAGCTCAGGGCTTTAAATAGCATGAGAAAAATCCAGCTGAAGGAAAGAATTTGTGTGAGATGGGTCATGTAAGAAACAGAAAGTAACACTTGTTCAGTTTAAGTCCTTGAAACAAAAGTGTTTATGATAATAGGGTTGGTAATATTGAGTAGTGTATACTTTTGGGCCACTCTTTTAACTGTTGACAAGAGTGTAATATATTCACAAAAGACAAAGGCAGAGATGCATATCCTTTACCTCGGATAAAGAGTATATTTATCAGTACATTGTTTAGCAGGCTGAGAATTCAATGTTCTTCAGGCTATCTATAGCCAAAAAGAATATTTAATGATAAAAATTACCTAATCGGCAATCATTTTGAAAATAAACTTCATCGTACTTCAAATTTACTTCCCTCTCCACAATAGAAATAGACTCTACACACTAGTGACTCTGCCAAGGTTTTAACATTCAGTAATATCCCACCAGTGCACACTAAAGAAAATGGAAAGCAAATGCCATGCCAAGATTAGACGTTTGTAGTTCTGTCTGCCTTTCCAACTCTCATCACACTCAGACACCAGGGACTGAAACAACATCATTTTAAACTTAAAAGTAAATTTTGTCATGTGAAAATTGCAGATGAAATAAATCCTAGATAAGCATGCCCTTTTCTCTCAGGGAAAAAAAAAAGTAAACTGGATTATAAGGATCAAATTGCCCCACTGCTTAGAGACATGTTCAAATATTCAGTTATGCACTATGCATTTGCAATTTATGCGTTCTTATTACATTCCTGTTTTTGTCATGTACTAATGCTAGATAAACAGATTCTCTGCAAAATAAACTCTACTTAAGAGATGTTAAGGTTAGGACACATGCATTTGAAAGCCAGCAAATGCAAATTAAAGCTACCTCTTGGTACTTAAACTGCCCTTCTGGGCAAGAAAACACATTGCCAAATGCAGGAAAAGAGATGAAAATTAAAAAGTTAACATGCCTACAAAATTGTGTCATGTTTGCAAAAATTAGAAACATCAAATTCAGTTATTTGACTTCTAGGGTGCAAAAGTGTCTAGTTCCAAGTACTAAAATCAGTAGCAGAGACATACAGCATGTATTTTACATGTGTACTTTAAAAAAATACTAAGTAGCCAATATTTTTCTGCTCTTGGAATGTGACTTATGTTTCCAAAAAAATAGGACAAGATGACAATAGTGGTAACTGAATTCTATTTTATGGTTATAGTTCCCTAAGAATTATAGAAGCATGACACATTCTAATTTTTGTTTTTGTGGCAGGTTTATTGAGATATAATTTACAGACCATCTAATTTACCCATTCAAAATGTATGATTCAATATTTTAGTTGATTTAGTATTTCCTTTAGTATTAGAATTAAGTATATTCTCTGAGCTATATAGCCATCATCGCAACCAATTTTGAAATATTTCCATCATTCCAAAACCAAACACTACGCTCTTTAACTATCAGCCACCAGACATAGGTAGCCACTAATCTACTTTCTGTTCTTATACATTTCCCTCTTCTGGGCATTTCATATAAATAAAATCGTGTGTGTGTGTGTGTGTGTGTGTGTGTGTGTGTGTGTGTGTGTGGTTATGAGTGGCTTCTTTCCCTTAGCATGTTTCTAAGGTTTATTTATGTTGCAGTCTATCAGTACTTCATTTTTTATGGCCAAATATACTAGTGTGTATATAAACCACATTTTGTTTATCCATTTGCTAGTTGATGGGTATTTGGGTTGTATATTGTGAATAGTGTTGTTATGAACATTAGTGTACAGATTTTTGTGTGGATATTTGTTTTCATTTCTCTTGAGTATATACCTAAGATTGGGATTGCTGGGCCAAATGATAACTCTATATTTAATATTTGGAGGAACTCCAAGACTGTTTCACAAGGTGACTACGCCCATTTATGTTCCCACCAGGGAAATGTGAGAGTTCTGATTTCTCCACATACTCACCAATACTTCTTACTATCTGTGTAAATTAATGAATCCAACAAATTTCTAAAGTATTCATCCATTATTTCTTTATGTACTTTTTCTTCTCCTTTCTCTTCCATCTCTCTTTCTGGGACTCCCTTTAAGTATATGTTAGTTCTCTTAATGCTATCCCACGTTTATCTGAGGGTCTGTTCATTTCTCTTAATTTCTTTTTCTCTCTGTTCTTCAGATTACATAATCTCTATCTTCAAATTCACTGATTCTTTGTCCTGCTAGCTCAAATCTGTTGAGTCCCTTTAGTTATTTTTTTTTTTCATCTTATATACCTTTGAACTCCATTATTTCCTTTTGGTTCATTTCTTTTCTTTCTTTCAGTAATTTCTATATCTTTATTGCCATTCTCTATTTGATGAGGCTTTGTCATCATATCTGCCTTTACTTTCTTTACTTCTTTAAACATAATTTCCTATAGTTCTTTGAAAAACTTACAATGGCTCCTTTAAAATCTTTGTTGAATCTGACCACTGGTTGCTCTCACAGGCAGTTTCTGTTGCCTGATGTTGTCCCATGTCAAAATTTCCCAGTTCTTATAAATATTTATTGTTGGAAACTAGGGATTTTAGAAAATATATTCTAGCAAATCTAAGTACTGGCCATCTACCACCCAGGGTTTGCTATTGTTGTTTGTGTTTGTTTTGGGAGTGGCTGGATTATTGTAGTGCCATCTATTTCCCCAGCAGTGTAGAGCTTGTAGTGGTGTTCCTCAGGGGTGCAGCCCAACAGTCACAGTCACCTGGGGTAACAACGGTTTGAGCAGGGCTCGCTGTCTCCTTTCCAACTGCACACAGTAGGTAAGCACCACTAACTTCTAGTTGATCTCTCCATCTTCAGCAATGCTCTTGGGCATACATTCCTCCACAGACTGATCCAATTTAAAGCTGGCTCATTTCTAGGGATGGTTTTTGAGGTCAGTGTTTGAGATTTGTTCTCAGCCCCAGCAGAATGCCCCACAGCTGTCTCCTTTTCTCTCTGATGAACTAGCTAATAAGCCTTTGGGTTTCCTTCCATCTCCAGTCGAAGGACCAGTCTTTTCCTAATTGTTTTTTTTTTTCCCTACGCTTTCCATTGTTTTTAAGAGCATCCTCATGCTTAGCGTCCCTCTTTGTTTCCAATCAAGCTATTTATTTAGGGAGGAGCTACATGCTTCTCTATCTGGACACTATTTTGAAGTCACGGCTCTGGAATTGGGGGAGTGATGGTGGCATACTTCTCTCTGAGTGCCACCTCTGCTTTAATAACTGGGTATTCAATGGAGGAAGTGGTGGTTGCCTCAACCTCTGGTCTTGTCAGCCTTCCTATCCTGATTTATAGTCTCCTCTCTATGGATAAGACAGGAGGAACAGGGGTCCTATATTGTTAGTACGCAGAGCCCAAGCTAGTACCTCAATCCTACAAATGGGAACTGAACAGAGAAAGGGAGTCCCTGCATCTTGGCTGCACCCATTAGGAATCTAGTCTAAGAGGTCACTGGAAGACAAAATGTAAAATGTTGATGCCCCACCCCTGACTGGGAGCTGGGGGGTAGAGCTATGTTCCTGGTTTCTCCTGCCTGGGGTAGAGTTTCCATCATACTCAGCTGGGAGTGCCAAGGGAGGGAAAAGGCTATGGTTTAAAATGTCACAGACTCTTGTTGTTTATAGGGATTTTAGTAGAGTTTCTTGAATAAATATTTATTTGCTATAAACTCTTGGGACTATTTTCAGACACTTTAATTTTTAAAAATGTCACCAGTTTTTCTGGAAAATAGATCCACAGAGCTCCTCATGTTGCTCTTCTAGAAAAGGTAACCTCAACCTTTCATCTGGGATTCATTCATTTGGAATGCAAATCATTTCAAATTTTCATGTTCCAAATTATTAGAGATTTCTATTGTGCTTTAATGTTTATTTAGTTTTGAGACACAGAGAGAGACAGAGCGTGAGCAGGGGAGGAGCAGAGAGAAAGAGAGCAAGACACAGAATCTGAAGAGGCTCCAGGCTCTGAGCTGTCAGCACAGAGCCTGACGCTGGGCTGGAACTCACAAGCCTTGAGATCATGACCTGACCCGAAGTCGGCGCCCAACTGACTGAGCCACCCAGGTGCCCCTCTATTGTGCTTTCTAAAGCACAGAAAGACTAATCCCTAATTTTTAGTCTTCTGCATGATCAAAATGGCTAACCCATATCTAGTTATAAAGTAACCAAAAGGAAGAACGCTTAGCTCTGTAATTGCTAGATTCTTTCTAGTGATAATAGTAACAACTTTCACCGGCATGATGCTTTTCAAAGTGCACACACTGTTCTAAATTAATCCTGACAGTAAAATTTTCAGATGGTTTGTTATAACTCTTGTTTTACAGATAGGGAAACATGGGAGATACTGACTGTGCTTCTCCCCCAGAGCCCTTCCTCTGCTCTGTCCTGCATTGCAGAGGCTGACCTTCAGGCTACACTTTCCACACACCATTGCCACCTGGATTCTGGATGGGATCAGACCAGGGTACCGTACTGGGAGATTCAAGGGTATAGGAAAGAGAAAAGCCAGGATATTTATCCTCCTCCTTTTCTACCTCTTAGTTCTCTCCTTCCATTTTCACCACCTGTTACATCTCTTATATAGTTCCAAATGCCATCAAATAGGACCATTCTATTGCTACGTTTTCTGAGTAAAGTGGACCCTGAATTCCAGTAACTCTGCTCCCTCCTTTTGACTGTCTGGGCTTGGGCTTCTAGTAATTTTCTCCTGGAGTTCATCAGTAGGAACCTTACTTTCTCGTTTTTTGGTCTCACATCTCCCTCATCTTCCATGTAGCCAAGTATCAAAATTAAAAACCCCTTTGTTTTAAATATTCAGTGGTTTATCTTGTGAGTTAGGTTCTCACTGAAGCAATTGCTTAGATGTTAAATGGCAAAAAGGAAACTTGAACCCAGTATATTTGAATCTAACCTCAACACTGTTTCTACTTTTATAGCAGAGTAGCCTTTTTGACTCAGTCCAATGTTGAACATGTTTGGGAAGAGGGTATTCCTTTTAATGTAGAGAGACAATAAAATATAACACTTTGTGGAGTGACCGTTCCTAAAATTCTGTGTGCTACAAATACTGTAAATGTTACTCTTAGTTCTCTGATTATTCAGGAGATATTACTAAATCTCCTCATGTATTCTTTTTGTTATCAAGTTAAATAGCAAATGAGGTAGTATTACAGAATATGGTTACATTTGATATAATATTACTTAATAAAGGTCAAATTGAAAGTATTTAGCCACCTTTGCCCCTATGTAACTAACCTCTGATTTGTTTCAAATAAGTTGGCACCAAAAAAAATAGGTTGGCAATCCACTATGTTTTAATAAATTGTCACAATTCATATATAGGGCAAAGAACATAGCTCATGAAAAAATCTATTTAAAAATCGCTAAAAATAATATCTTTTTATGAATATATTTTAATATGTATTAATATTATTTATGAGTCCATATATCAGATTGTATTTAGTCATGGAAAATATACATTTTGCTTATTGTTTGCAATACATATTAATTCTTTCTCTTTTCTGATTAATATTTGAGAGAGGACTCTCAAATAGTAGAAAGGTTAAATATATCCCACTTATGCGTACATACTCACACATGTATGCTCCATCTAATTCATGAATACTATCTTATTAAAGAGAATTACAATGCAGATGACTATATTAAGCTGATTTACCTTTTAAAAAATTTTTTAATGTTTATTTTTGAGAGAGAGAGAGAGACAGAGCAAGATCAAGGGAGGGGCAGAGAGAGTGGGAGACACAGAATCTGAAGCAGGCTCCAAGCTGTCAGCGCAGAGCCCGATGCAGGGCTCAAACCCACGAACAGTGTGATCATGACCTGAGCCAAAGTCAGACGCTCAACCAACTGAGCCATCCGGGTGCCCCAAGCTGATTTACCTTTAAGCTCACTTTACCATTTTTCTTAAAAGGGGTACTAGTTTGGTTCTAAAAGTACAGTAACAAGGAAAACCAATACCCCCTTTGTACCCATAATTTGTATCTTTCTTTGCCTTATCTAGTGGCATATAATTATGTCATTTCAACCTAATTCTTTTTCCGTCTTTATTATTATCATGCCATCAGCAAATATATATTAAGTATGTACACATACAAACTCTGGTTACCAGAAATGTCTTGAATTTAAAAAGGCAGTTAATATCCCTTTCCAGCTAACAAAATCAAATTAAAATCTATACGTGTCAAAACAGAACAAATTAGGAGATGGTTAATATACTGTATATCTCTACAAACACTTAAGCGCGCATGCACACACACACCCATCTAGACACCAGCATACATGATGACAAAAGTCCTAGAATTTTTAACCAAATTTGTATGCTAAGTGTTCCGGAAAAGCAGGTTAAATAAGCAATGACTTCTTATTATAGATTCCCCAATTTAAATAGCTACAATAAAGCCATCTGGGCATATCCACAGATGCACAGCTTGGCAGCAAGCACAGCAGTTTACAGAAGGTCATATGCTAAGTTTGGACATCCCAGCATTCCCTCTACACTAAATTGTCAAAGCCAGATTATGAAGAAAAGAGTTGTGAATGTAATGCACGTGTATAGTTAGCAGTATTTTTGCATTTGACATATTTGAAATCAACTTCAGTTTAAGGATGTAGTTGTGTACTTTCTAACACCATAGTGGACACATAATGGAAAGTCATTTCAGAGTAATACCTTGAAAGACTTAGTTCTGTAAGTCAAGTTAGTTCCTTAAATGTGTAATTCAAACTTATGCCTTGACTGATTTTGTGATTCAGTCCACGATTAGGTTTAATTTCTCTTGTTTATAATAATCAAGAGAAGATAATCACAAAACTGTCATATTTCTACATGGAATTCTAATTCTATGCATCTGTTTTGACCATGAAATTAATCAAACTCCTATAATTTGGATCATGTTAAGGATATAAACAATATCAAATAGGACTGGCACACAACAACTGACAGAGGGTAGGGAAAATGTGTCC
This sequence comes from Panthera leo, assembly GCF_018350215.1. Taxonomy (NCBI): domain Eukaryota; kingdom Metazoa; phylum Chordata; class Mammalia; order Carnivora; family Felidae; genus Panthera; species Panthera leo. The sequence goes on along the minus strand of NC_056682.1, from coordinate 151,090,060 downwards.
TAGTAAGTGGTAGACAGAAGCCAGCTTGGAATTAACCTATTTGCTACTGGTAAATCAAAAGTCTTTGATGTACACAGATAGTTAACTGAATAAGAATAGTAGTAAATCCTTAAAGCAGAAAAGTCTGTGACTCACTAAACTTTCAATAACTGTCCTTTGTTTTCAACACTAATTGACAAAACACAAAAATATTGTGTTCCTGATCTATTATTTTTACAAAGCTAGCAACAACATGTATCCAGCGTTGTGTAAAAGCTTTTGGACCTTGCCCCGTGGTACTTAACACATTTTACATTGATACTCAACACCCACCAACACACACACTCACTTACTCATACAAAAACCTGGAATTAAAAAATGTTTTATAAAGATACATCCCTTTACATGATGGCAATCTGCTCTATTCTGTTCGATTCAAATACATTCTATTCTGCTCTATTGAATTTGATTTATCAATGAGAAGCTTAACCCACTAAATTGATTTCATGATCCACAAATGAATCATGGACCACAATTTGAAAATTAATATTTAGGCTATAATAATCACATTTGGTTAAGCCACAAAAATATATAATAAAAATAGTCTGAATCATCACATAAACAATTTAGACAATCATACTGTGAATAGAAGTATTTAACCTGATTCTCTTTAATTAGAAAAAAAATTAATAAAATGATTAATACTGTTCATCTGAGAGGTGGGTATGATTTGCAGTGTGCGCCTCATTATCTGTGACCACTTTTTCTCCTCAATTAAATGGATTGTATGTATATAGAGGGTTTTTCCTCAAAGAATCTTGAGAAGTGAATATGGAATGAAATGCATAAAAGGAAAGAGAATTAGAAACATCGATGAAAAGGATGGAAGTAGAATGAGATCAAGAGAAGAAAATAATACAAAAGAATACAAGGCAAAAAAGAAAATAAGATAAATATATGCAAAATATTTGACAAATCAATAAAGAATAAAGAAATGTGATGCCACTGCTGTGAAATGAGAAAATGTCAGTATCAAGAACATTTTGCAGAATTTACTAATGATAGCATATCTGTACTCAGCGCTTCTTCCTTGTCAGATGCTTCTCTACGTGGTGAACGTATGCTAACTTGCTTATAGTCTCAGAACAACCTAGAAGGCAGGTGTAGTTTTTATCCCCATTTCACAGAGAAGCAAGCCAAGGTAAGGCTTTCCAGATCACACAGCTTGCAAGTATTAGATTCATCTATGAGCACAAATTGTCTAGCCCCAAAGCCCACACTTAATTACTACCTCATACTTCAAAGTTAGTACATTATAAGTGATGCAAAACTATATTCATGTTGTGAATAAGGAGCTTTTTTAAGAGTCCTGCAAGGCAGTAAATGAGAGAGTCATGCTTCAGATCCACATAAGTAAATTTAAAGCTTGTTTTCTTAAGAACTCTATTCTACAGACTTACTATGAACATTCACTATGCCCCACACACTCTGCTTCATGCTTTATCCAGTTTGTAATATACCATTTAATTCTTACAAAGACCAAATAGAAAGCTGTTATCTCTATGTTGTGTATATATGAAGACATTCAGATACATATGGTTTAGTAGCTTACATAAAGTCACGCCAGTAGTAAATGGAAGAGCTGAATTCAAAGTGAGACCATCTGACTGTAGTATATTTAATCTTAACCAGTATGGTGTAATACTCATTAACAGGGATATTCCAGAGGATATTGTAGTTGCAATATTGTGTTTAATATCATAGGTATTACATATTTCATGGAAGCATATTGAAATGGAGAGAATTAAGGATAGTAGAGGAAAAAGGGACCATGCTTGCTGGAGGGTATTTATAGCTATTACATTTAACAGTGAAATAAAGAGCTGTGGGAGTTCATTAGTCCCAGTTAAGTTGTACATAGGTCTACTGTTCTGGAAAGTGATATAAGTACAATGCAGAACTGTGAGCACAAATTAACAGTGAAGCATCATGATTGGTTATTGGACACAGTGAAAATCCTTCAAGTTTATTCATACCAAAGGCCAAGATAAGTTCCTGACATACTAAATAATTAACAAAGAAAATGAAAACCAAAAACATTATATATCTATACATATATATCTATATACATATGTAGATATATATGAGTTCATATTATATCTAGAGTATTTTTGTGGCAAAAAATGTCAAAAAATCATTTAAAAATCTATTAAACATATGGACATTAAAAAAAGAACACCTTAATCAAATGTAATTAAGCAAGAAACTTGGAAAAACTAAAGTATTTGCAAATATGGTTAAGCAAGTGTTGCTGTTTAATCAATATAATGTTCATAAAAATTAATAAGAAATGCAGTAAAATATCCCCAGAAAAATAGACTCCAAAAGGAAAAGGAGAAAAAGTTGTTCTTAGGAGACACATGACCTTTGATTATGCATGGATATAAGTCATAAAAGAATGGGCCCTTTATGTGGCTTCATAATAATTAAGAGTTTGGGCTCCAAAATCTGACAGACCTGGGTTTGAATCCATATTCAGTCAACCTCATAACAGTTATGTGGTCCTAGTCTAGTTAGCTTTAAAAGTTCTTTCAGAAATGTGACTGCTTTTAACAATGGCTTTTAACAATGCTTTTAACCCACCCCCCTTCTTATTTAATTATACACTGTTTCTGTCTTTTAGGAAATTTTTCAGTTATAATTTCTGCATGATTTTCTCACATTACCTCTTAACCATGTTGACCTGCTTTGTATATATTTCTTATAAATATCTTGCATGCCCTCCTATCTTCCTTTTGTTGTCTGTCTCTTAGTCTTTTATTGGCCTATCCCTATATCATGAAGAATAGTTAATGGAGGAACCATATAAAATGAGCACAATTAATACATATGAAAGAGACCATATAAAGCATAAGAAGGGAGGACAAATTTGGGAATTTTCAGAGATCTAAAGAAGATAGGATTGCCATATACAATAGCAACACTGTTAAATTTGAATTTCAAATAAATAATATTTGGAGCATACTTATACTAAAAAATGTTTTTAGTAAATGTGCCAGTCATAAAGGGCATGTAACAAATAAAACAATCATAACATCCTCTTTAGGATAAATAAAAATTACTCTTTATACTAGAGCTTTTTGGAAGTTGACTAAAATGACAACCTAGGAACTCAGGGAGAAACGAAACTGACAAAAAAAATGCTAAAACAATTTAAACTACTAAAAAGAAAAGAATGAGGTATAAAGCATGGAACTGGATTTAAAACTCTTCCTGGGTCAGAAGCTATAGAAAAGTCATATAAGGCAGGCAATTTTGTTTAGTACAAATAAAATGGCTGACTCTAAGATATATCAGATATGACTTACAAGATTTATTGCAAGATTGAGTCACCAAGACAAAAAAAAAAAAGAGAGATTTGTGATTATGTATAATCCAAAGAGATAGAAGTCTAGATGAGATATTTATTTATGAATGGAACCAGAAGGATGATGCAGTCTGTCAAGTCAAAAGTATGTCAAATGTAGTAGTTGAAAAGGATGCAAGTATCCTAAAATATTCGTAGGACAATGTTAACCACATGGAAGAGTAGTTTTATCAGCTTTTATTAAGGACAATAATTGTATCAAGCTTTTTTTTTTAGGCATAAAAATATTTTTCCTAGAAAATTGTATATACTAGATTAATATGTAAAATAGACCATAGTGATTGGAGTGGTGCATGCAGTTGAGGGGCTCAAATGCCCAATAAGGACCGTATTAGAAATTTAACAGCCTTAAACACTGTAATGATGGATTCCCTCACTATGTAATAAATTCAAACATAAGCATGCAACTCAAAATTGTAAAATAATTTGGAGTCTCAAAGTGTTCATTGATTTTTATTTTCAAACATAATTTTAAAAATTATTTTTCCACGTTTTGGAATATTTGCTTTTTTTTTACAGAGTAGTTTTTTTTAATGTATTCATTTATTTTGAGACTGAGAGAGTAAAAGTGGGGGAGGAACAGAGGGAGAGAGAGAGAGAGAGAGACAGAGAATTTCAAGCAGGCTGCGTGTTGACAGCGCTTGATGCAGGGCTCAGACTCAAGAACCATGAGATCATGACGTGATCTGAAACCAGGAGACAGACACTTAACCAACTGAGCCACCGAGGTACCCCTGGAATATTTGCTTTTTACCAGTAGTTTATACAAGGGCCTCCTATACATCCTGAATAACTAAGTGATAGTAAAGACTATGTTATCTCTCCTTCTTCCTCCAAAGGGAGCTCCAAAGAACAAGAATATATATTTGATCAAGAATATATTTGGAGCAAAGGCAGGTAATTCAGTAAAAATAACAGGAACTATGAGCAAGAAGAAACAAGTTGGGAAATGTGGGGTCAGACCCTGATTTTCCTTACTGTTGTGGTTTCAGAACTAAAAATTTATTTTGCAAAATCTAGAAATGTTACATGGAAATCACCTAATTTTTGTGATCATAGGGAGTTATTACAGGGGGAGATAAGAATAAGAAAAGGAGCAGAAACCTAATTTTTCTTTCCAAGTGGCAAAGTATGAGTATAATTTGAAATAGAATGCAAAGGCATCTCTCACATAAAGTAGGTATAATGTTCTGGGATTTAAAGAACATAAGTAGTCCTTCCAATTGCAATATCATTTAATAAAGTTCAAAGGCAGTAGAAACTGAAGAAATTGCATAAGAAATTGAAAAAATATTGAAGAAATATTTCATCTTTACCTACACTGAACAAGCCTTTCTGGATATTCTGTTCTCAGGTTTTTATGTATGACACTCTCTTGCTGGACAGTGCTACCTGCTTCCAGGATACAGAGAAGTCCTGCTCCCAGGACTTCACATATGACCTCTGTGTTGCTAGTGTCCACAAGTAAAACAGATGTTTCATCATTTCATAGAGTTTGTCTGGAGTGGAGCTGGTGGGTGTCAGACACATACATACAAAAAACACACATACACACATACATAGTTGGTAGGAAACCAAAAGCAATATAAATTTCATTTGCATTACAACCCAGAGCCAGCCAGCCACCTTGTTTTGAAACATCTAAATGTTACAAACCTCACATTTGATCCTCATGTGGAGGATAGAAAGGCTGTAAAAAGGAAACACCATTTTCCTTTATGTCTTGGAAACCTGGACTCTTGATGGGCCTGTGCCACTCATCTTGGAGGTGGGCAACCTAGGCAGATAGATGTTGAGAGGTTTGTCTCTCATTCAAGGCACTTAGTTTTAATGTCGCAGTTGGCATGACTCAATGCTGAGTTGAGCGGTAGCAGACTTCATCTGAAACCTACAATGGCTAGGCAAGGAAGCCATTTTTTTGTCCCCAACCAACAGACCCTGAGGGGGACTGCTGGCCTGGTTTTTCTATTTGTTGTAGGATGTAACCGAAACCTGGGGGCTCATAGCTGTCTAGAGTCAAAAGGTATTTGGTTCAGCTTGAGAGTCCTAATGGGTTCTGTCCAATCCAAGAGAAAGATTAATTCACTATCTACACCAAGCTTAGATTCCAGCAGTCAGATGAGCAAAGAGACGGTGACTAGAAGCTGCTGAGGACAATGGCTAAACCCAAGGATGACAGCTTCTGACTCTTGCTGTCCCATCTTTGCCCTGTGTCTGTCCACCCTCACCCACCCCCCCACCCGCGATTGCCATAGGATTGAAAAGCTGTACTCCTTATCCAAGAAACACATCCTGAAAATCTGGCTTTATTTTTATTAAAATGAGATTGAACATCACTTAAGTAGATTATGTACATTATTATACAGGATTACATATACTGTTTATAACTAAAGTTAATTTTTTTTCACATTAGAGCATGAGTGAATTCTCCTGAGGAGGTAATGAATTAAACAAAATATTAAGATTAAAACTGAATGCTTTCTCAGCACACAAAAGTTATGGTATAGGTGAAGTTTGCAACTCACTGCTAACAATTCTATTAATTCTGCATTTATTAACACCCAATGACAATTACACTAAGTATCTCATTCACATTCTTTGGCAAATTTGCATCCAGAATGTTGATAATGGAGGGAATTGAAGGAGGCAGTATTATTGAAAGAAGGGCTGAGATTCTACCTTGAAAATCTCTTTGCTCTGAAAACATTCTTTTCACTTAGAGTAAATACTTATGTAGTGTGGCTTTGATAGAAATGAATAAAACTTATTCAGTGCTTTTTCCCCCGTGTCTTAAGGAGTGCCTACCTGAAACTGTTTATTACGCTTTCAGAGCAGATAAATGCAGAAATTATGACTGGCAGTTATATGTGAAATCTTATTTATCGAGGCAATATGCAAGTTCAGTCTCTGTAAGCTTCACTGTGTAGATGTGCATTTCCAACTCTCTTTAGATTCAGATTCAAATAATAGATACTGATTGCCATTTACAGACCAGAGCTAGTGATAAGTTCTTCATAACCATCTTATCCTTGAAATCTCCTGAAAATTTTGTGATGTAAATATTATTGTACCCAGTTTATAGATGAAAACACTGATACTGAAAATTCTTAAGTAACTCCCCAAGGACAAATAACTATAAGTGTGATATAGGCAAGATTTGAATTTTGTCCGTCTTGTGATTTTTTGTTACTGATGCCGCTGCTTTTTTGTTCTTATTCTTTCTTTCTTAAAGAGGCTCCATTAAAAAGTCGACCTGCAGTCACAGGACTTTGATATTCAACCATCTTTCCCTGTTCCCAAACCCCTTCAAATTAAACAGATTGGGGCTTTGAAAATAATGTTTCAAAACATAAGCCAAAACAAACTCAGTTTAGCTTCATGGCAGATGTTCTAGTTCTAGGCTGAATTAAGCATCAAATCTGCCACTCCTTTGTATGTTTTTATTGTTGTTGATTTTGGAGAATGACACTAAATTAATGAATTGCCTTTCAAATCCCCCTTGAAAATGTGCTTATAGCCATGGATGGTAGGCCCAGGTGTGGTAGCAGAGTTAATTAGAATGTGCACATTAGATGCATCTCAGAAGGCTGCATATCCAATGCAAATTTTCAAGTGCTTAATGTTCATTCAGATGTGTGTAGTGATTGCAGAGAGCAAAACTAGAATGCTTTGAGCTTATGAGCTTGGACAGCCTTCTTGTGAGCTCACGACAAAACCAAATGAGGTGAGGTGGCAAAATCTTTTACTGATTCCTTTGGAATTGATTGTTACTGCATTTACCAGTGGGATGTACATCTTGCATAATAATAATTATGTTACTATAACAGGACATTTATTTTGGTGTGGTTCAGTACACACTATCTGTTTATGTGTGTACTGGCCATTTTTTAAATTTATTTATTTGTTTATTGATTGATTTTTACACTTATTTATTTTTGAGAGACAGAGAGAGACAGAGCACAAGTGGGGGAGGGGCAGAGAGAGAAGGAGACACAATCTGAAGCAGGCTCCAGGCTCTGAGCTGACAGCACAGAGCCCGCCTCGGGGTTCGAACCCACGAACTGCGAGATCATGACCTGAGCCGAAGTCAGACGCTTAACCGACTGAGCCACCCAGGCGCCCCTGGACTTGCCATTTTTAGAGTACTCACTGTCAAAATGCTAGTGTCCCATGACAAACATGTCGAATACTCTTGCTTACCAACGAGTGGTTATGTCTTATCTTTAAAAATTCGTATAATTTTTGGGGCGCCTGGGTGCCTCAGTCAGTTGTGTCTGACATCGGCTCAGGTCATGATCTCATGGCTTGTGAGTTTAAGCCCCCTGTAGGGTTCTGTGCTGACAGCTCAGAGCCTGGAGCCTCTTCAGATTCTGTGTCTTGCTCTCTCTCTCTTCCCCTCCTCCCCCCCCCCCCCACTCACAGTCTGTCTCTCTCTGTCTCTCAAAAATAAACATTAAAATTTTTTTTAAAATCCTATAATTTCTTTTAAAAAATTTTTTTGATGTTTATTTATGAGAGAGGGTGACAAAGTGCAAGCAGGGGAAGGGAAGAGAGAGAGGGAGACACAGAATCCGAAGGCAGGCTCCAGGCTCTGAGCTGTCAGCACAGAGCCTGACTTGGGGCTTGAACCCACAAACCGTAAGATCATGACCTGAGCCTAAATCAGATGGTTAACTGACTCAGTCACCCAAATGCCTCCCCCCACCATTCCTATAATTTCTGTTGGGATGTTATGAGTCAGTAAATTATACTTTTTTAGGGGGACTCGCATTTGTAACAAGTTGATAGACAAACACAAGATTCTCAGACAGATGGAAATCAAAATAACATTCTTACTGTTAGAAATGTTAGCAAATGGTGCATTAGATTTATGACAAAAAAGACTCATTAATGCCAAAATTAGGTTTGAATTAGGTAGTCACATGCAACACTGGACAACCTCAGACCTCCACTGTCAGTAAGACACCTCTTAGTGCACAGCAGAGAAAGTGCAAAATGAATGCATTTTACAGACAAGAGATTCCAAAAAGTATCACAGAAGAGCCTAGCCATACATATTTAGTTCTTCTCCTAAACTCACCAGTCACATAAACTGATTACCATTTGAAGATGTCAAATGTTTCATTCCATAATAGAATAACATCTTTGTTAGAACTAAAACAAGAATAGCATATCACTGAAATGTTAAAGTACACTAATTTGAAAATTTAAGTTATAAAATAAATAAGTTAAGGCAATATATATAACCCTCTCAGAGTCTCTCTGTCTCTCCACTTTCCTGTATTTCTCTCTCTCTCTCTGTTTCCTTTAAAGAATGTGTGTAAAACCGCCTCTGTATGCTGGTCAATCTAGCACTCAGATGTATTCTAAGGATTTCACGTTGACTGTAAGAAGCCACCACAGTTTTCACTAAAGAAGGTCCAAAAGACTTAAAAATTGTTACAGAAAATATGTCCATGAGCTTGCCCATTTAAGCTGAGGTATCTCAAACTATGTCTTGAGCATCTCATGTTTCTGTTATCTCCTAATGCATTAGTTTCCTGTCGCTGTTCTAAGGAATTGCCACAAACTGCAGGGCTTAACACAACACTTATTTGTTACCTTACAGATGGGGATGTCTGTAGTATAAAAGAGTTTGACCAGGCTGAAATCCATGTCAGTAGAGCTCCATTCCATGTAAAGGCTGTGGGGGGAGAATTTATTCCCTTGTCTTTTCCAGCATCTAGAATCCACCCACATGTCTTGGCTCACGGCCACTTCCTCCATCTCAAAGATAGGAGTGTAGCATCTTCTGATCTCTCTAAGGATTTAGAGAAACCTCTTCTACAGTTTTCTTGTATAAAACCTTCTTAAAAGGATTGTCTAATTACTTGAATAATAATAATCCACGATAATCTCCTTGATTCAACAGTCCTGATTTAATCACACCTGCAAAGTCCCTTTTGCCATGGTCAGGGTAACATTGACAGGTGTCAGTGATTAGGGTATGGATGACTTGGGGGCTCTTTTCCTGCTTACCTCACCTAAGCATCTCAGATAGCCTATGAGGGGGTGACTTGCACTCCTGTTCATGCCCACAATCCTTTACTATAAAAAAATCAGAAGTAAAAACAACCCTAGAGAGTCATAAGTTATAAATGTTAATAGCCTAGAGTAAAAGAAAAAAAAAACAACATGATCTCAATAGACACAGAGAACACTTAGAAGTGTTAAAAGAAAACACAACAAATATTTATGTCCTGGATTAGGAAATAATTTCTTACATATGACACTAAAAGTATAAGCAATGAAAGAAAAAAAAAGATAAACTGGACATCATAAAATTACAATCTTCTATTCTTCAAATGACAACCACAATGGAAATGAAAGGTAATTTACAAATGGGAAGAAAACATTTTCAAATGATAGATCTGGTATCCAAAATATATAAAGAACTCTTAAAACGTCAAAAAGAGTACAACTATCTCTTGAAGTTCTTCAGAGGATTAAAAATCACATAAGATTATACAAAATTATGGTATATTTATTTAGCCTTCCTTGAAATAGAACTGCAGAAAAAGATCATAACTTCTCCCTCTCATCTCGTCATATAACTCAAATAATAACAGTGGTCATTCATATCTGCATTAAGGCAAATAACTATTATGTGGCAATATCAAGGGATTTGGATTCAGACGAATCTGTAGCCAGATCCTGCTTAGATACTTAGTTACCCATGTGACTCCTGACAAATCATCTTCCTTTCATAATCCCCATTTGTTTTTTGTTTGCTCTTAAGTTAAACTTAATAATACTAATTGATGGACTAATTCTACAAATAATCATCACATGATTGCTATAATCTTGTCACTGTATTAAGCCCAGGGGAAACAGTGCTAAATACATAATATTTAATCTATTTCAATGTGCAGGTAGGATTATAGGAAAGATTACACAAAATGACTTTAACCCTTACATTATCGTATACATAGTGGGCCTGAATAAAAGAAGATATCACTTTTTCTTTACATGCTAGTACTGAGGCTCTTCACATCTGCAATATTCTACAATGCCTGTGTCAGTTCACTTGCATTTCTATCAACGAAGCATTAGATAGTATATCTAGTCAGCACAGAGTCTGCTTCAGATCCTGTCTCCCTCTCTCTCTGTTCCTTCCCTGCTCATGCACTCTCTGTCTCTGTCTCTCAAAAATAAATACACATTAAAAAAGGAAAATATATCTAATTGTATACCTTGAACAGGTGTACAATCTGATAGGTGTGAAATAGACTTATTTCTCTAATTTATTAGCAACATTTAGAATTTGAGCCGGATTTGAAAATTACTGACAAGTATATTGATCTCACTATCGCAGTTCTTAAAATACAGGAAAATATGTCCATTGCTGGCCACTAAACTAAATTCTCTTTAGTTAACCCTTTCAGTATTTCTGACACTAACTTTACAAAATGACGTGTGATTTTCTGTGTCCTTGAAGATGCAATCAAATAATGGCAAGAGTAGAATAGGAATTTTTAAAAATAGGTAAGTGTTTTGTTTTCTTTTTTTCTTGGATATCAGAAAATGTTAGGCCACAGTGATATGTGTGATGAACCGGCTCTTACAGAATGTTGAACAGCTCATTTTGTTGTTGTTGTTCCATGTGATTTCTGTTGAATTTTAGAGTGTTTTTGTCTAGAAGCCTTTCAAAGCAGGAAAATAAAAAGAAGAAGAAGAAGAATTATGTTGAGAACAAGCAGTTCTTGAAGTTAGCAAGTCAATGAGAAGCATAAAGCTCTGGCTTAATGTTTTTCCCCTTCATATTGCTGAACTGTTTCCCACAACTTTTGCTGGTGTTCAAAACAGAGCATTGCTAGTAAAGCAACGGAATACAAACAAACAGAAGCTAGAAACAATTTTATAAAATTTTGTGAAGTAGACCAGGGTAATACATTCTCAACTCTGAAGTTAAAAAAAAAAAAAATACAAGGTTGCTCAAGTTATAGTTGATGATTTAAGAAGGAAATGAGATAGAAATATTATAATTTCCATAAAGTTTGGATTGTTTATATAATTTCTAATGGAAACATAATGATATCAATTTTCACTTACCATTTCTGCTTATTTTACAAAATTTTATTTTTTTGAACTGAAGCAAAGATTATTTACTGAAATCACAAATCATATGTGTATGGATGTATGGAATTTAGGTAATTCTGCAATTGTATCCATCATTCGGATGAAGAAATAGAATACTACCAACTCCCTGGAAAATTTCTGCCCCCAAATGGGCTATAAGTCACTATCTACCCTCAATCCTTTCCTAAATTAACTAGCAATCTGATTTCTAATACCTTCATTACTAATAGCTGTTTTGAAATTTTCATAAAAGAATGATGCAATATGCATTTTTAATCTGTTAGCTTTCACAAAGTGCTTTGAGATTCACCCATCCTTTTGCATATATAAACTATTAATGTTATTGCTGTACAGTGTTTGACTATATGCAAATACAATTAAGTATATAAATTCCACCATAGATGGACATTTATGCTATTTGTTGTTAGTGGCAATTAATAATAATTAAACAAGCCATTAGACTGAGGCAGCTTTAATGCCTTAGTAGCCTAAGTAAGCAAACCAAATCCTCTGCCTGTAAATGACTCAAAGAAGTCCAACCCTTAGTACAACCTATCATAAACAGTAAACTAGGCTTTCCCAAATAAGGCAAATGCTTATGCTATAGACAACCAAATAATTTCCTTGCTTTACTTCCACATCTTCTCTGTAAATGTCTTTTCCTGGCTTCTTATGGTAGAGCATTCCTAACCACTTCTGGTTCAATGTTGCCTGACTGGAATTAATTTTTGCTCAAATAAACTCTTAAAAACTAAAAAAAAAAAAAAAAAAAAAAAAGTGCTTCCCTGAACATTCTTATACATGATTATATATGCCACTAAACCAAAATGAAGATCTAAATTGAAGAACTTACCTAACCAGATATAAAGAGTTACTATACAACTATAGAAGTTAAGGGAAAACTGGAGTTGGCATAAAGTTAGACAAATAAACCAATGAGAAAGAATACACACACATACACATAATGCACACTTGACTTATGACCTAGACAACTGTATAATTCAATGTGTATAGAATGGTCTTTTCAAAGAATGATGCTGGAGCAGTTTCTCATACTTAAAAAACACAAAACTTCATGCTTACCAAATAATATGACTGAAAAAATATTTTCAAAATTTAGACTTGGAGAAGACATTCACATTATATATAATATATATTATAGTAATATAATATATATTAATAATATATAATATATATAGCAAAAGGTTCATATACATATGTATATTCATATACACATATATATGCCTATCTGTATATACACACATACAAATATGTACATATACACATACATGTATATGGATATATAAAATGAATATGAAAATAAATATAATAAATGCAAAAAATGAACAATCTACTTTTTAATGGAAAAAAGCTAGAACAGATACTTCACAAAAAGAACTTGAATTGGATGATAAAAATTTAAAAAAAAACCCGCTAGATATCATTAATCATTTGAGAAATGCATATTATGAACACAATATGATATTACTATACTTACATCAAATTAACACAAATTTAAATCATGGTAAATACCAAATATTGATGATAATGGGGAGAAACTAATATTTTCATACATTGTTCATAGGAAAGTAAAATGGTAAAAGCAGTTTGGAAAGTTAGTTGTTTCAATGTTCAACCTATGACCAGCAATTCCACTCCATACTATATATGCAAGAGAAATAAGGGCATAACTCCATGAAACTACATGCAAAGAATGTTCACAGGAGTTTTATTTGTAATAGCTAAAAAGTGGAAACAATCCATGTGCATACCAAAGGAGAATGGATGAATAATAATGGCATAGTTAAAAATAATGAGTAATTCCACACAGCAATATGAAAGAATAAACAAATGTCACATGTAACAAATGGATAAATCTCACAAATACAGTAATGGACAGTGGAAGCCAGACACAAAAACATATACAGTTGTATGTTTAAATTCAAGTACATTTAGCAAATTATAGGAAGTTCAAGAACAGTTTGAAATCAAAATAGAATTGCCTCTATTACTATGGAGTTACCATGGGAGTACCCATGGCCTAGGAGTATATATAAGGAAAACAAAGGTGCCAAAACATTCTAAATCTTGATCTAAGTGGCAATTACATAGATGTCACACACATATATACCATATTTAAACCGGTGAGATTGGTGCCCTTCACAGGTTTTTGAATATATTCGATATAAAACAAATAACAAGCTTGTTTTTGTACAAAAAAAAAAAAAAAAAAAAAAAAACAACCCACAATACATATTTTTACCAATCCAGGTACAGAGCTTATCCATTCATTTGTTTAAGTGCTCTTTACTTTATCTCAATATTATGAAATTGTTTCTGAATAAAAGTACTACACAATTTATTAGGTTTCCCTATGATGTGTTTTGGTTTCTATGATATCTATTATAAAAGTAATTGCTATTTTTTAAATGTCTACAAGTCATGATAGTTTTAGATTTTTCTTTTCCAATTTGCAAGTTTTAATTTTTTTTCTTGCCTATTTATATCAGCTAGTAACATTAAGACAAATCAAGCACAAGTGATGAAAAGGGGTATTCTTTTCTGATTTCCAGTCTCTAGGGAAGAGCTTTCAGCACTTGGCCATTAATTATACTTGTTGAAGCTTTTTGCATTTTTTTTTTTTCATTTTAAGAGTGTTATCTTTTAATTTGCTAAAATTCATAATGCTATCATGAATACGTTTTGACTTTTATAATTTTTTTCATCTGTGAAGACAATATGGTTCTAATCCCTTATATTTTAATATCGTGACTTATCAGTTTTAATATGATAGGCTTAGCTGTGGTTTTCTTTGTATTTATTTTGCCTGACACTTTTCGGGCTTCTTGATCTATCTTGATGTATACCTCTAAACAGATATGGAAATTCTTGTTTGGTCTCCATTGCAGTATTGTTTCTTCACCATTTTTACTCTCTGCCCTTTATCTGAATCTAATTACATATATTACTAATTTACCTCTGTCATATATTTCTCCTCTATACTTGTCCAGATTTAGTACTTTTTTTTTTTTTTTTTTTTTTTTTTGCTTTCCATCTTTCAGTTCACTCATTCTTTTTTGTGATATGCCCAATCTGCTGCTACATTCATGTGAGTTCTGAATTTAAAATACTGGATTTTGAAATCTTATGATGATGATTCTACAAAGTGAGTCATCTTGTGAGTCTGTTAGTATTATCATTCTTTATCTCTTAGTTCTTTTTCTTGACATGCCTGGTTATTTTTTATAGAATGCCAGGCATTTAAAATTTTAAAGGCTCTGTATGATTTTTTTTCTTCCTCTGAGAGGTTTCTGTTTATCTTCTGACAGTAAGAAGAGTGAAGACAAGAGGGGCTAAGTTCAGTAGAAGCTGGGTTACAACTTTGTACCAAGTACGTACACTTGAACTTTTGTAGGGAGTGTGTACACCCTTAATTCTAGAGCCCACATCTATTTCCAGCTGAGAACTGGGATATTTTCTCAGCCCTTTTCTTTTTGGAAATTCTTTTGGAAATTTTTGGTAATGTTCTTTTTTGGCTCAGTGCTACTAGATTGTGGAAAATTCTGCTCCACAGATTAATGGCTCTTGGTAACTTCTTATCCTACTTCCCTGTACATCTCAAGAATTTGGCATGCTTCAAGTGGAAAATTGGCACAGTATCATATCACTGTGCTGGGATTCCCTTCTTACAAGGTGAATACCCATACCCCAGTTTTCTGACTACCTTTACAGTCCAAACTCAAATTTATGCCTCTCCACTCTTGAGACCTTGCCAAAATTTTGCTGCTTTGAAAATAGCTCTCTACCTAAAGTCACTTCCTAGTTTCTTGGCCTTTCCATACACCAATTATAACAGAGGTGCTGAAAGGAAAAATGGCTATAAAATATCACATCATTTCTCTGTAGTTCCCTTCTCTCTGGGATTTTGGACTCTCAAATTTTGTTAAAGTTGTCTAGTTCCATCAAACAGATATTTTTTAAAAACTGCATCTAGCTTTCCTAGTTGTTTGTGGCTATATTGCCATCCTACTGCAAAGTACTCCATCAGGGACAGAAGCCATGTTACATGATCTTATTTAAATTTTAAGTTATTCAATGATTTTTCTTACACTAAATATCAGATCCATAGTTGTAGATGGAACTCAGAAAATCGAATAAAGTTCCTTACCGTTATTCATGTTACTCATTGATATGTTTAAGGGAATGTGATAACATGCTAACCTCTTTATCAATAACATGCTGAAAATAGTCTAATTTGGGTCTGCCACTACCACTTCATCTGCTGCTCCATAATTCTGTTTAACACATCGAAATAAGAGTTCTATATGCGTAACACAGTGGCATTGGCCCGAGGTCATAGCAGAGAAAAATATAAACTGGACATTTTGTCACTAATTTTACAGTTTCAAGATTAGCTTGCATTTTCTAGTTTTCAAATCCAATGAAAATTTGAAATGACAGATAACTTATACTATTTTTTCATGTAGTCCATTACATTATTTTTTACATGAAACCGTATTTTCACAGGAATGATCGTGCTACCAAGCATTATTAAAACCACAAAATATTTGGAAAAGTTACCTTTTTTTTACTTCCTGGGATAGTCGTGCAAGGATGATAATACTTTTTAATTTGAGAGAATTCAACAGTGGCTCTAACTTGTACTCTGGGAAGATAGTTAATTCAGATTCAATTGATTCAATAGACATAAGATAATTCAGATGTACTGTTCTCTTGTTACAGTTTTAGTAACTTTTATAAATAAATTTGTGCATTTTATCTTTTTATTTGGTTTCTGCTGTTCTTTCTACATTGTCTTTTTGAAGTCCTTGTAGAAACGCTATATTTTAATTTTCCTTATTATATCGCCCCCTAAATTTAAAAAAAAATGGATAGATTCCAGTCTTCTTGGGGAGCTTTATTTGTCATGATAAAAGGATAAAAGTAAAGCAGTAAACATTTCTGATAGATTTCTTAATGGTCAGCCCCATAACACTTAATTGTAGCACTCAATCACCATCACATAGTTGGAATGGCATAAAACTTTCTTACATTTTTCTTTGAAAAGTCTAAAGTAAATAAGCAAGTTCTAGTGTAGAAGATACAAACAGAATTGTGAGAACAGAGAAATAAAGGCCCCAATTAAGATAAGACACATTTCATTACTGTTTTGTGTATTTAGAAAAACAATTCTCTTTCCTAAAAGAGAACTATAAACATTTAAAATCTTAATATTAGCCTTTAGCATTTCTTCAGCCAGAGAGGTAGGTTCTCCTATGTTTATAAAAATAGGAGTTGATGTTTTTAAGGCAGTACATTAAAAGGTGTCATGGTAGACATAAATATTGCCCAGTCATTAATTGTGAAGGTAATATCTCTTAGAAGCCGCTTGCAAGATGTCAGGAGAAAAAAAAAAAAGAAATGGAAGAAACCAAAAAGTATTGGTACAGAAAAGTTCCAAGCAGCCTAAGGAAAAGATAAGAAAATTTAGGTGGAATTGCAACCAGTTAAAAAAAAAAAAAAAAAGAGGAATTTGAATATATTTCCTGAGAGGAATGGAGACAGCCGTCAGAGAGGTACAGGTGAAACAGAAGCAAGAAATTGTGTTCAAAGTGGAGGAAATATACTGCATGACAGTGCCAGACAGTTTCTCATAATCAAACCCATAATTATATTCATTCTAATTTGAAGTTTACCAACTTGGTCTGAAGTTTTACTCTTTTTAAAAATGTGTTCTGTGTGTGTAGAATTTAAGGTAATTATCAAGTTAGAAGAAATAGAATTGGAAATATTACAAAGTAGCAACACGTCTCCAGGAAAGTAAAAGTTTTCAATTTTTTATAGTGCTAAGTCATTTCACTTTTAACATGTTCTTACTTGCTTCATGACTTATTGATGAAGAATTGGAAAAATGGAAACCAAGAAAGAGTAGAATTCTTTAGTGACTTTGGTCCTTGTTTTGTCTAGACCTCTCACTTGAATATGAGCAATAGCTTATGAAGCTTACGCAAGGAAAAGAGGCTCATGAATCCTCAAGCACATGAAATATCTGCCCTGAATACTGCCACTGGATTTACTGACTTCTAGATGTACGGTTTTTTTATTTGCAAGCCTTGCTAGGGGAAAAAAAGACATGGTTCTGGGAATCTCATAAGAAACCACGTACCCAGGAAATTTTCAGCTCAGTTTTGTAGCTGTAGTGTATCGTGTCTGTATAAGGTTGAAGAGTTTATCTGAAATGAGCTTCTGAACCTTTCAAGGTTTCTAACATAGTTTTGGTACAAAACACATTTTCCTTTGTCACAATCTGCAATGTGGAAATACCCTCTCAGTGAACCAATATCAAATGTGACAGTCACTCTGGTATTAGCAAAACATTTATTTTTTTCTAAAATTCCATCAATCAAAATATGAAGGTTAGGGGATTTGATGGGCTGTACCTGTATGCCAGTGTGCTTATGGATTTTTGTCAATAAGGAATACTCACAAACGTGAGTCACTGTGTGGCACATACATGTGTTCTTTTTGTAAAGCAAAATTATTTAACTCTTTAATAAAGACACTCTGCTTTTTAAATTTTATTTTACGTTTTCCTCCACTAACTCAGAATGCTGCTGCCTTTAGAATAAAAAAAGAGGATGTTAGTTTATTGTAAAGTCAACTTCATGCTCAAATTACATGTTCTATTGGAAGATGTGGTGAAGATATAAAATTATGGGGAAAATGGTGATTGGAAAAATAATTATGTATTTATTTAAAAATGATAAGCATTTTAGTTTGAAATAATTTCAGATTTGCAGAAGAATGACCAAGACAACATATGGCTTCCATTCAGCTTCTTCTAATGTTAACATCTTATATATAGTGTATGTATCAAAACAGAGATTTTGTTACAATACTGAACTCCAAATTTAATTTGAATCCCAACACTTTTCCCACCAATGTCCTTTTTTTTTTTTTTTTTTTTTTCTATTACTGGATCCAATCCAGGATACCATGTTGCAACTTGTCCTTTTGTTTCGTAATCTGAGTTTCTTAACATTTTCGTGTTTTTTTTTTTATGATATATTTTTGAAGAATACTGGCCAGGTATTTTGTGGAGTATCCTACAAAAGGGTTTGTCTGATGCTTTTCTGTGATTATATTAGGATTATAGATTTGGGGATGAAGACTACAGAGGTGAAGTACCATTGTTATCACATTATATCAAGGAGTCCGTGATATCGACATGACATTAATGGTGATGTTAAAGTTGATTAATTGGGTAAGGCAGTGTTTGCTAGTACTCTCTAAAGTAGTTACTACAATTTTTTTCAGTTATGTAATAACTTTTATTACATATTCTAAAGAAGTAGTAAGGCACAATGTTCATTTACACAAATACAGCAGTCAGCACCAGGTAACTAAGAAACACAAATGACAATTTTAGAACAGAACTCACCTGCAAAATATGAAAGGCCTGTCCTGCTGCTACGAGTGCAGACAAGCCACCCATACTCTTTTCTTTGAATGTGAGCCACTAAATTTATCCCATACTGCTGAAGGGAGGAGAGGTATTAAATAAATTTCACCTCCTGAATGAAAGAGTATCAGGATATATTATTTTGAATCCTTCTGTAAGAATGAGTTGTCCCTTCCCATTTATTTTTTATTAAATAGTTTCATATAAATATGGAATCACATCTATTTATTCCTTAATTTATTATAGAATACTATTGCTACTTATTTTGTTCAAATAGTGAGACGTCTTTCATGCTGGCTCCTGTGTACTTTTGAGGTATCCCACATCTGTTGTTTTCTTTATTTTACGAAAATATATCTGACATAACATTGCGTAAGTTTTAGGTATACAGCATGTTAATTTAAATTGTTTATATACTGCCGCATGATTGCCATTGTAGCATTATATAACATCTTTATCATATCATATAATTACCATTTCTTTTTTGTGGTGGCGATAGTTAAGATATAGTCTCTTAGCAAGTTTGATGTTTATAATACAATATTGATATCTATAATCACTACACTGTTAATTAGATCTCCAGAAGGTGTTTTTTTTTATTTTGTTTTTATCTTTGTTTTATCTATTAATTGCAAATTTGTACCCTTAAACAACATCTCTCCTATCATCCACCAGTCCTTGGTGACCACTGTTTCACTCTCTGTCATTAGTTTTTTTTATTCCATGTGTAAGTGATATCATACAGTATTTGTCTTTGTCTGACTTACTTCACTAAGTATAATGTTTTTAAGATCCATCAGTGTTGTTGCAAATAACAAGATTTCCTTCTTTCTCATGGCTGAATATTATTTTATTGTGTGTATACACACCTCACATCTTTTTTATCCATTCATCTGTTGATGGACACATGTTATTTCTATATGTTGGCTATTGTGAATAATGCTACAATAAACATGTGAGTGCAGATATCTTCTCAAAATCCTGTTTTCATTTCATTTGGTATGCACCCAGAAATGGAATTATTAGATCATATGGTACTCCTATTTTTAATTAAATACTGCCATATTATTTTCCTTATTAGTTGTACTAATTTACGTTCCCACCAACAGTGTGTAAGAATTCCCATTTTTCCATATCCCTTGTCATTACATGTTAAGTCTTCTTGATGATATTCTAACAGTTGCAAGGTGATATCTTATTGTGGTTTTGCTTAGTTTTTCCCTAATTTATTAGTAAGTTTGAACATCTACATGTAACTGTTGCTCATCTGTGTGTCTTCTGAAAAGTGTTTGTTTAGTTCCTGTGTCCATTTTTTAATCATGTTGTTTATTTTTTGTTATTGAGTTGTATGAGTTCTGTTTTTTGTTTTGTTTTATTTTGTATTTTATTAATTTTTTAATATGAAATTTATTGTCAAATTGGTTTCCATACAATACCCAGTGCTCATCCCAACAGTTGCCCTCCTCAATACCCATCACCGACCTCCCCCCCCTCCCACCCCACAACAACCCTCAGTATATTCTCAGTTTTTAAGAGCCTCTTATGGTTTCGCTCCCTCCCTCTCTAACTTTTTTTTCTTCCCCTCCCCCATGGTCTTCTGTTAAGTTTCTCAGGATCCACATAAGAGTGAAAACATTTAGTATCTGTCTTTCTCTGTATGAATTATTTCACTTAGCATAACACTCTCCAGTTCCATCCACGTTGCTACAAAAGATCATATTTCATTCTTTCTCATTGTGAAGTAGTATTCCATTGTATATATAGACCACAATTTCTTTATCCATTCATCAGTTGATGGACATTTAGGCTCTTTCCATAGTTTGGCTATTGTTGAAAGTGCTGCTATAAACATTGGGGTACAAGTGCCCCTATGCATCAGCATTCCTGTATCCCTTGGGTAAATTCCTGCACTGCTATTGCTGGGTCATAGGGTAGATCTATTTTTAATCTTTTGAGGAACCTCCACACTGTTTTCCAGAGTGGCTGCACCAGTTTGCATTCCCACCAACAGTGCAAGAGGGTTCCCGTTTCTCTACATCCTCGCCAGCATCCATAGTCTCCTGATTTGTTCATTTTGGCCACTCTGACTGGTGTGAGGTGATATCTCAGTGTGGTTTTGATTTGTATTTCCCTGATGAGAAGCGATGTTGAGCATCTTTTCATGTGCCTGTTGGCCATCTGGATGTCTTCTTTAGAGAAGTGTCTATTCATGGTTTCTGCCCATTTCTTCACTATATCATTTGTTTTTTGGGTGTGGAGTTGGTGAGTTCTTTATAGATTTTAGATATAGCCCTTTGTCCAGTATGTCACTTGCAAATATCTTTTCCCATTCCATCGGATGCCTTTTAGTTTTGATGATTGTTTCCTTCGCAGTGCAGAAGCTTTTTATCTTCATGAGGTCCCAAAAGTTCACTTTTGCTTTTAATTCCCTTGCCTTTGGGGATGTGTCAAGTAAGAAATTGTTGTGGTTGATGTCAGAGAGGTTTTTTCCTGCTTTCTCCTCTAGGGTTTTGATGGTTTCCTGTCTCACATTCAGGTCCTTTATCCATTTTGAGTTTATTTTGTGAATGGTGTAAGAAAGTGGTCTAGTTTCATTCTTCTGCATGTTGCTGTCCAGTTCTCCCAGCACCATTTGTTAAGGAGACTGTCTTTTTTCCATTGGATATTCTTTCCTGCTTTGGCAAAGATGAGTTGGCCATACTTTGTGGGTCCAATTCTGGAGTCTCTATTCTATTGGTCTATGTGGCTGTTTTTGTGTCTATACCATGCTGTCTTGATGATTATAGCTTTGTAGTAGAGGCTAAAGTCTGGGATGGTGATGCCTCCTGCTTGGGTCTTCTTCTTCAAAATTACTTTGGCTATTCGGGGTCTTTTGTGGTTCCATACAAATTTTTGGATTGCTTGTTCTAGCTTCAAGAAGAATGCTGATGCAATTTTGATTGGTATTGCATTGAATGTATAGATTGCTTTGGGTAGTATTGACATTTTAACAATATTTATTCTTCCAATCCATGAGCATGGAATGCTTTTCCATTTCTTTGTATCTTCTTTGATTTCCTTCATAAGCTTTCTATAGTTTTCAGCATACACATCTTTTGCATCTTTGGTTAGATTTATTCCTAGGTATTTTATGATTCTTGGTGCAGTTGTAAATGGGATCAGTTTCTTTATTTGTCTTTCTGTTGCTTCACTATTAATGTATAAGAATGCAACTGATTTCTGTACATTAATTTTGTATCCTGCGAATTTGCTGAATTGATGTATCAGTTCTAGCAGACTTTTGGTGGAGTCTATCGGGTTTTCCATGTATAACATCATGTCATATCCAAAGAGTGAAAGCTTGAGTTCATCTTTGCCAATTTTGATGCCTTTGATTTCCTTTTGTTGTCTGATTGCTGACGCTAGAACTTCCAACACTATGTTAGACAACAGGAGACAACACATCCCTGTTGAGTTCCTGATCTCAGGGGGAAAGTTTTTCCCCATTGAGGATGATGTTAGTTGTGTACGTTTCATAAATGGCTTTTATGATGTTTAAGTATGTTCCTTCTATCCCAACTTTCTTGAGGGCTTTTATTAAGAAAGGATGCTGAATTTTGTCAAATGCTTTTTCTGCATCGATTGACAGGATCATATAGTTTTTATCTTTTCTTTTATTGTGATGTATCACAATGATTGATTTGAGAATGTTGAACCAGCCCTGCATCCCAGGAATGAATCCCACTTGATAATGATGAATAATTCTTTTTATATGCTGTTGGATTTGATTTGCTAGTATCTTGTTGAGAAATTTTGCATCCATATTTATCAGGGATATTGACCTGTAGTTCTCCTTTTTTGCTGGGTCTCTGTCTGTTTTAGGAATCAAAGTAATGCAGGCTTCATAGAATGAGTCTGGAAGTTTTCCTTCCCTTTCAATTTTTTTGGAACATCTTGAGAAGCATAGGTATTATCTCTGTTTTAAATGTCTGGTAGAATTCCCCAGAGAAGCCATCTGGTCCTGGACTCTTATTTGTTGGGAGATTTTTGATAAGTGATTCAATTTCTTCACTGGTTATGAGTCTGTTCAAGTTTTCTATTTTTCCAGGCTTGAGTTTTGGAAGTGTGTGGGTGCTTATGAATTTGTCCCTTTCTTCCACGTTGTCCAGTTTGTTGGCATACAGTTTTTCATACTATTCGCTGATAATTGTTTGTATTTCTGAGGGATTGGTTGCAATAATTCAATTTTCATTCATGATTTTATCTATTTGAGTCCTCTCCCTTTTCTTTTTGAGAAGCCTTTTAGAGGTTTATCAATTTTGTTTATTTTTTCAAAAAAACAACTCTTGGTTTCATTGATCTGCTCTACTGTTTTTTTTAGATTCTATATTGCTTATTTCTGCTCTGATCTTTATTATTTTTCTTCTTCTGCTTGGTTTGGGGTGTATTTGCTGTTCTGCTTCTATTTCCTTTAGGTGTGCTGTTAGACTTTGTATTTGGGATTTTTCTTGTTTCTAGAGATAGGCCTGGATTGCAATGTATTTTCCTCTGAGGACTGCCTTCTCTGTATCCCAAAGTGTTTGGATTGTTGTATGTTCATTTTCATTTGTTTCCATATATTTTTTAATTTCTTCTCTAATTTTCTGGTTGACCCACTCATTCTTTAGTAGGGTGTTCTTTAACCTCCATGCCTTTGGAGGTTTTCCAGAATTTTTCCTGTGGTTGATTCAAGTTTCATAGCATTATGGTCTGAAAGTGTGCATGGTATGATCTCAATTCTTTCATACTTCTGAAGGGCTGTTTGTGACCCAGTATGTGATCTATCTTGGAGAATGTTCTATGTGCACGCGAGAAGACAGTATATTCTGTTGCTTTGGGATGCCGAGTTCTAAATATATCTGTCAAGTCCATCTGATCCAATGTATCATTCAGGGCCCTTGTTTCTTTATTGATCCTGTGTCTAGATGATCTGTCCATTGCTGTAAGTGGGGTATTAATGTCCCCTGCAATTACCACATTCTTATCAATAAGGTTGCTTATGTTCATGATTAATTGTTTTATATATTTGGGAGCTCCCGTGTTCGGCGCATAGACATTTATAATTGTTAGCTCTTCCTGGTGGTTAGACCCTGTAATTATTATATAATGCCCTTCTTCATCTCTTGTTACAGCCTTAATTTAAAGTCTAGTTTGTCTCATATAATTATGGCTACTCCAGCTTTCTTTTGATTTCCAGTAGCATGATAGATAGTTCTCCACCCCCTCACTTTCAATCTGAAGGTGTCTTCAGGTCTAAAATGAGTCTCTTGTAAATAGCCAAATTATGGAAAGAGCCTAAATGTCCATCAACTGATGAATGGATAAAGGAATTGTGGTTTATATACACAATGGAGTACTACGTGGCAATGAGAAAGAATGAAATATGGCCTCTGTAGCAACATGGATGGAACTGGAGAGTGTTATGCTAAGTGAAATAAGCCATACAGAGAAAGACAGATACCATATGTTCAATCTTATGTGGATCCTGAGAAACTTAACAGAAACCCATGGGGGAGGGGAAGGAAAAAAAAAGAGGTTAGAGTGGGGGAGAGCCAAAGCATAAGAGACTCTTAAAAACTGAGAACAACTGAGGGTTGATGGGGGGTGGGAGGGAGGGGAGGGTGGGTGATGGGTATTGAGGAAGGCACTTGTTGGGATGAGCACTGGGCGTTGTATGGAAACCAATTTGACAATAAATTTCATATATTGAAAAATAAAATAAAATGAGTCTCTCATAGATAGCAAGTAGATGGGTCTTGTGTTTTTATCCATTCTGGTACCCTATGTCTTTTGGTTGGAGCATTGAGTCCATTTGCATTCAGTGTTATTATTGAAAGATATGGATTTAGAGTAATTGTGATGTCTGTAGGTTTCATGCTTCCAGTGATGTCTCTGGTATTTGTGGTCCTTGCAACATTTCACTCACAGAATCTCCCTTAGTATCTCTTGTAGGGCTGGTTTAGTGGTGATGAATTCCTTTGGTTTTTGTTTGTTTGGGAAAAACTTTATTTCTCCTTCTTTTCTGAATGACAGACTTGCTGGATAAAGGCTTCTTGGGTACATATTTTTTTCTGCTCATCACATTGAAGATTTCCTGCCATTCCTTTCTGGTCTGCCTATCCTTTCAGTAGATAGGTCTGCCACTAGTCTTATGGGTATTCCTTTGTAAGTTACAGCCTGTTTATCCCTAGCTGCTTTCAGAATTTTCTCTTTATCCTTGTATTTTTCCAGTTTCACTATGATATGTCATGCAGAAGATCAATTCAAGTTACGTCTGAAGGGGGTTCTCTGTGCCTCTTGGATTTAAATGCCTTTTTCCTTCCCAGATGAGGGAAATTCTCACCTATGATTTGTTCAATTACACCTTCAGCCCCTTTCTCTCTCTCTCTTCTTCTTCTGGAATTCCTATGATATGGATGTAGTTCCGTTTGATTGCAATACTTAGCTGTCAATTCTCCCCTCATACTCCCAGATTTTTTTATCTTTTTCTCAGCTTCCTCTTTTTCCATAATTTTATCTTCTAATTCACCTATTCTCTTCTCTGCCTCTTCAATCCATGCTATGGCCACCTCCATTTTATTTTGCACTTCATTTATAGCATTATTTAGCTTCTCGTGACTATTTCTTAGTCCCTTGGTCTCTGTAGCAGTAGATTCTCTGCTGTCGTTTATACTTTTTTCAAGCCCAGCGATTAATTTTATGACTATTATTCTAAATTCTTGTTCCATTATATTGCCACCTCGTTTTTGATCAATTCATTAGCTGTCGCTACTTCCTGGAGTTTCTTTTGAGGAGAATTCTTCTGTTTTGTCATCTTGGGTAGTCCCTACAGTGGCTCCCAACTGCAGGGCACTTCCCCTGTACTGTCTGGAGTAACTTGTGTGGTGGGCGGGCCACAGTCAGACCCGATGTCTGCCCCCAGCCCACCGCTGGGGCCACAGTCAGACTAGTGTATACCTTGAGTTGTATGAGTTCTTTATATATTTTGTATATTAACCCCTAGCTAATATATGTTTTACATATATTTTCTCTTATTCAGTAGGTTTTTTTTTTACTTTTTTTGTTGTTTCTGTCACTGTGCAGAAGCTTTTTAGTTTGAAATAGTCCAACATGTTAATTTTTGCTTTTGCTCTTTGTGCTCTTGATGTCGGATCTAAAAAATCATTGCTAATACCAATATCGAGATGTGTTTTCTTGCTTTATGTTTCAGGTTCATCTTTTTTTTCCTTGCCTCATGTTCTAATTCATTTTAATGGAAAATAGTGTTTGGAAATCAAGATCTGAGGGTGGGTTGATTCATTGCTATTGGGGTATCATTGCTTCTGAGCCCACTCAGCTGTCAGATTAAACAAATATAAATGTATAGTAATGTGTGCACATACACTCAAACATCTATATCTGCCTGTATCTATCTATCCTCTATCGCTCTATTAATCTATCATCTATTGTAAAATCAACATGACTTCATATAGCTACTTTAATCCAACACCATGAGATTCATTCTAGTCTTCCCCCTCTTTTGTAAATTTGTGCTCTGACAGTGAAAAAACTAGTTCCCATTATCTATAATTTATATAGTTATTTGTTCAATCTTGGATATATATAAAGTAATTTCAGAGTTGGTAACCATTACTCCTATGTGGAAAAAATTAGAAACTAGGATATAGGTTCGTACACAATTTTGTTGAGAGCTATATTTACATTTTACATTTTAAAATGTAAGACCATTTTTACCTTGCTGGCCATATAAAAACAGGTGGTAGCCAGATTTTGCTCACAAGTTGGTTTGATAGCCCATATAATAGTTACAGAATTTATGTATAATTTTTGTTAGCTATCCAAAACATAATTTTCCATACTACTTCTGACCAGCTTTTGACCCCACCCTTTCAATGAGATTATATCATACATTTCTATCAGTTTATTTTTAAGTTCCCCAATTAGATTTTCTAGTTCGTACTTCCAGCATAATCAACATCATAAAATTGATCTATTTTGTTTCATTAATTATTTTATAACTCCTTTAAATATGTAAAATATATAATTTACGAATTAAAAAACATAAGTAAATATGTAAAATATATAATTTAAAAATTTACAAAACATAAAAAGTATTTGTTTCTCACTACTAAGGTTGCAATAAAAGGATTGTCTCAGTGTAAATGCCATTATAGTGGTATAAATAATCATTTAAGGGAAAAAAAAATTCCATGCCTCATTTATTCCTCATGTCTAGATTCTAAAAAGCAGAAGGAATTATTTTGAGATTCTGAGACTTTGTCATTTTTTTTTGCTGGTGTCGTTTTTTTTTTTCCAAGATATAATTGACCTATAACATTGCACATAAGTTTAAGGTGTTCAGCATGTTGGTTACCAGGGGCTGGGGGTGGGGACACTCAATTGATATCTAAGTGTACCAATTTGTAACTAGTAGAGAAATTGCCATTTTACATTGTTGTAGGCAGAATTCTAAGATGTCCCTGGAGATTTTCCAATCCTGATATCTACTTCCTGTATAATCTCCAGAAAAGTGACTATAGTAGATTTTATTACCATGGTTGTATTATATGTCCCAGTTGACCTTAAGTTAGAAAGATTATATGGGGAGGTCTGACTTAATTTCATGAGCTCTTTAAAAGCTGAAAGTTTTCTGTAGCTGGCTACAGAAAAAGGCAGTGATTTGAAGTACAAGATAGATCTGATGCACCCTTGGTGGCTTGACGGTGAAATTGCTACATAGTAAGGTAAAGGAGACTTCAGCTGTAAGGAACTGAATTCTGCCAAAAACAGAAACAAGCTTGGAAGTGGATTTTTCCACACGAGAACATTGATTTCAGACTTGTGATACATAGAGCAGATAATCCCAGCATTCTATGTTGAAATTCTGACTAGTAGACCTCCAAGGTAAAAAAAAAAAAAGAAATCTAATTTTTAGTTCCTCTGTTACTTATAGAATTTGTTATGCATAGATATAAAAATAATGGTGGCATTATATGTGGCATAAAAATAGATACCCAAGGTACTTTTAATGCCTAAGGTAATTTCTTAACTATTCTGAAAATCTGAGTATATTATACAAATTAGAAATCTGTTGTTTTCTTTTTTAGAAAATTGATAAACCTCAAAATCTGATTCAATTTACTAAAGAATGTAGAACTAATCACGTTAGGTCAAAGAAGACAATGCAATTGGACTACTTTTAAAGTGCTCTATAACCAATGTAACATATCACATTGTTCTTAATGAGGATATATTTGTCATTATATATTCATTTTTCCCATTTT
Organism: Panthera leo; assembly: GCF_018350215.1. NCBI lineage: Eukaryota > Metazoa > Chordata > Mammalia > Carnivora > Felidae > Panthera > Panthera leo. Next base: position 151,061,772 of record NC_056682.1, on the reverse strand, counting down.
AATAATTTAACCACGCTGCTAAATTTTGGAGAACATGATTTAAAAGAATTCATAATCTCTCAGTTTTAGAACTAATATATTGGCAAGTTTGTTATTTTTCTATAAAGTCTTTGGCCCTCAATAGTTAAGATCATTCATGCTGTAGCTGAAAGCCAATGAACTATAAAGTGTTTTGAGATAAAAATAAATATTTGAGAACCTATTTTACATTGAAAATAATCTGCAGTGATCTTTTTTGCCCATCTTAAATCTGAAGTCATAAGAAGTACCAGCTTAAACTCATTTTTAAACTTTTAACTTGTGTGTCACAGTTTGATTCTCTGTTCCTTTTCAATAGAAGTAACTCTCCAACCTGAAGGAGGGGGAATTTTAGGACTGAGTGTAATGGAGAAATAAATTTTCTATCATAAAATAGTAACATGGTAATCCCATGCTTATTTTGTTGAGTATGTACATAATTACTAAGGACTTTCATGTTATTTAAGGAATTTTAAGTGCTTACTACAGCCTTATAAGGTATCACGGTGGATCATATTTCTAGAGACAGTAACAACAATACTTTCTCTTCCACAAGTCCTGTTACCCTATGATTTTGCTACTCCTCCATTCAGAGTTATGGTCTGTTTACTTTCCTCTTGAACCTGGGCTGGCCCTATGATTACATTGACCATAAAATGTGGCAGAAGTGATGTTCTAGGTGTCTGGAAGCTTCATATTTTATGTTCTGGGAGAAGTCAGCCACTACAGCACAATTTCTACTATCCTTGAGACCACCATGCTTTAAGAATGTAAAACTGTCCATGAAAAGGAACTGTATGGAAATAAGGGATATGTATGACCAGTCTCCAGTTACATAAAGAGGCGTTGATTATAAGAATGAAAATGCCATTTGGGGCAGTCCAGCCTTCACAGAAACCATGTGGGGTAGCCACTCTTGTGGAGGTGAACCATTTTCTGCAGCCTCTGCTCCAGTCAAAGAATTGTGAACAAATGACTTATGGATGTGGTTTTGAGCTGCTATCTTTTGGCACATAGGAGCAGCAGTGACTATAAGCTCTGATTTATTCCATTTTTCTCTGGATGAATTCTCTATGCTCTTATTTAACAAAACTTTCCACCTGTGACTATGAGTCATATCCCCCAACAAATGATAGACCATTTTTTTCTCTCCACTTTCTCCACTTTCATCGTCAATATTTTCCCTTTCTAGTAGATAATTCTTAGCATATAAATATACCTCTATTCTCCCATTACCTATACCTGTGTCCTTGGAGATATTAAGACTCACACACTTACATCACTAGACCAGATCTCTTGTTTGAATATCCATCTTTCTGCTTGCCGTATATGCTTCAGCATTCAGTAGATATCTAAAACTTAACATGTCCAGAGGCCCCTGGATGGCTCATTTGGTTAAGCCTCTGACTCTTGATTTTGGCTGAGGTTGTGATCCCAGCATCATGGGATTGAGCACTACCTCCCCACCCATGTCACATTCTGTACTGAGTGTGGATCCTGCTTGAGACACTCTCTCTCTCTCTCTCTCTCTCTCTCTCTCTCTCTCTCTCCCCCCCCCCTTCCTCTCTCCCCTACTTTGTCTCTAAAATAATAATAATAATAAAAGTTAACATGTCCAAATATAAACACCTTTCTCTTGAAATTGCTCAATTTTTCTGTTCGTTCTCTTTTGCCAAAACTTTTTTTATCCTTTACTTCTCTCTTTCTTCTCCTTTATACTCAGCCAGTGAAGCCTATTATTTCTACTTCTTACCACCCTCACACTTATCCAAGCCACTCTTCTCTAGACTGAAACAGTTTATCTCCTAACTAGTCTGTTTCCCTATATGGATCCCTAACATCTACTCTATACCTAGCACTTAGAATGAACTATAAAAAAAATAAGTCAGTTCATATTTCTTTCTGTTTAAAACACTAACATTTTCCCCTTTTCCCTTAGAAATAAAACCAAAGAACTTATAATGGCTTCTAAGGCCTTACATGTTCTGTCCCCACATTACTTCTGTGACAAATCTTACAATTTCCTCCCTAGCTTACTCTGCTGTAGCTACACTGCCTCCCTGCTGGTCCTCGATAAGCCTTACACACTCATCTTAGAAACTTTGAATTTAGTGTTTCCTTGGTCTACAATGATTTTTACCCTGGTTTTCCATAGAGGAAAACAATGTATGAGCAAACACATCTAACTTTCTTTCAAATGTTATCTCAGCGAGTCTTTCTATTATCTTCCTATTTAAGATTGACTCTCCCCCCCACAGCAGCTTTCCTATCTCCTCTACCTCATTCATTTTTCTGCACAACATACATCACGTGTGTGTGTGTGTGTGTGTGTGTGGCTTATTTATTTATTTTTTAAAGATTATTTTTTTTAATTTTTTAATATTTATTTATTTTTGAGAGAGAGAGGCAGAGCATGAGCAGGGCAGGGTCAGAGGGAGAGGGAGACACAGAATCTAAAGCAGGCTCCAGGCTCTGAGCTGTCAGCACAGAGCCCGACGCGGGGTTCGAACTCACGAGCCGTGAGATCATGACCTGAGCCGAAGCTGGATGCTTAACCGACTGAGCCACCCAGGCGCCCCTGGCTTATTTATTTTATAATCAACAGACTTCATTAATTAGAATGCATCTCTATGAAAGTAGGATTTCTTTTGGTTTGTTTGATCACTTCTGAATTCCTAGAATTAAAAATCATGCCTGATACAAAGAGGCGCACAGTAAGTATATAATGAACTAATGAACGAATACAATAAAACTGTCAGCATAAGAAAACTTCAGGGTATTTGATAAGAAACAAAAAGATCAAAATGTAGATGAAGCCACCTGAAATTTTAAAGATTTAAATCCTGTAGTAAGCCTTTTATTTTTCTGAAAAAAAAATACGCATTGGTTTTGAAGATCTGATTACTGGTCTAAATTTGTTGACTGAATGTATAAGATACAGGCTTTACTTGGGAAGCTGTTTTCTCACAGAAGTAATTTTTCCTAACATTTTTTTCTGACAATATTGGAAATGATTCATGATACATCATATGTACGTCTGTTTTTTGTTTTGTGTGTGTGGAAGACATACCTTCATAGGCAACTAAACATAAAATCAGTATTTTTTAATATATGACCAGAAAATGCCTAAATCGAATTGTTATTTTTATTTATTTTTAAAGGATTTATTTATTTTGAATGGGGGAGAGTGACAGAGGGGAAGGGGCAGAGAGAGAGAGAGAGAGAGAGAGAGAGAGAGAGAGAGAATCCCAAGCAGGTTCCATGCTGTCAGCACAGAGTCCAATGCGGGGCTCCATCCCAGGAACTATGAGACCATGACCTGAGCCAAAATCAAGAGTCGGATGCTTAACTGACTGAGCCAGCCAAGTGCTCCTTAAATAGTTATTTTTTTTTTTAAATTAATATTTATTTATCTCTGAAGGAGAGGGAGGGGACAGAGAGAGAGAGAGGGAGACACAGAATCTGAAACAGGCTCCAGGCTCTGAGCTGTCAGCAGACAGCCCAATGCAGGTCTTGAACTCAAGAACCATGAGATCATGACCTGGGCTGAAGTCAGACACTTTACCAACTGAACCACCCACATGTCCCTCAAATTGTTATTTTAAGATAATTTTTAACAGTCTTACAACACCTCAAAACAAATTAATAGGGTTTTCATGGTAATTTTCCCATGACTTTTATAAAAGGATTTCAGTGATTTCAAGTTAGATAATGATTAAAGAAGAAAAAATCCTTCCTTAATTAGCAGCCTTGACATGTCAAGTAGTTTTTAGAGCATATGATCAACAATTTTCACTATTGTACGTATTAGTATGTGTTACAAGATGCTATATTATAGACTAGTGTCTAAATTATAAACAAAAACAATAGCAATATTATCATTATTAGATGGTTTTAAAGAGTTAGTCTTCATCAGTGATTTACACCCATAGGTTCTTGGTATTTTGCATACATTTTGTCTAACATTTTTAACCTTATTTATATGTATTACTAGTCCCATTTTATAGATGAGAAAAGTAGACACCAATTATGTAACTTGTCCAATATTATACATCTAATTAGTTACTGAATTAGGTCTGATTCTAAATCAAGTGTTTTGGGTACATCTTTACCATTTGGATCACATTTTCCAAATTACTAGTAATTCCTACTCCCCCCCACCCCTTTATCATCTTATCTTGCTATATTGTGTTAATGTCTATAAGCCTCCTGATCCCCCCCTTTTTTTGAGCAAGATGCAAAATAAGTAGCCCAAAAAAGTGCATTAGTGAATTAATGGCAGTATTAGATAGCCATTTAACAAAGTTAATGTACTGTGAAGTTTTTTGAACTGGCTCCTAGTAATTGTTAAATCTTATAAGCTAGACTTCTAAAGAGATATGAATTCAAATTCAGTTGTCTTTCTGCATGTTCATATTTTTACAGTCTCCACCCCTCATCCCACTACTGTGATCAGATAGAATTTTTTTTTTTTAATTTCAGCCATTGTGTTTCTCAGTTCTTGAGTTTTTGTATATATTTTTTGCTGTCTCTGTTCTCTCTGTTAAGATTCCCATCTATTTATTCATTGTGACCATATTTTATCTTACTTAATTTAAACTACTTGTCACTGCTACTTTCAAAACTTTTCCTGCTAGTTATCTTATCCAATTTTCTCCTCCTTCACAGTGTCTAAAATCCATTATCTCTTCTTGAATTACTATAATAGCCTCCTAATTATTCTTCTTGATTCCATTTTCACTCATGAACAATTTATTCTTCACAAAATAACCAGAGTATTATTTTAAATAAAACAATAACACTTACTGTCTTACTTAAAGCCCTTCAATGGGATTCCATTGCATTTAACAAAATTAAACTCATTATTTGGTCTATAAGACCATACCTGTTCTATTACAAGCCTACCTTTTGGTCCACATCACCTGCAAATCTTGCAAGTCTTTTTCTTTTTTCTTTTTCTTTTCTTGTTTAGCGACAAACCAGTGGCCTCCGTCAGAACTGGATTTCTTTCTCCTTCTAGAACACACAAAGCATGTTCCAGGTTTTGGGTTATTACACTAGCTAAAACTTTCTGCCAGAATAACACTTTAGCCATTATCATTACGCAATTCATTCTTTCTTGACTAAGTTATTAATGAAAATATCATGTTCTCCAAAGCACTTCTTACTGCCTCATACTTCCTCATTTATTAGTCTATTTGTTTATGGTTTCCACCACTAGAACACAAGCACCAAGAGAGCAGTGGATATTATTTTATTCACACTGTTGTATCTGCAAAGGATGTAAGAGTACTTAACATGTTGTAGGCACATAGTAAATAATTCCTGAATAAGACGATGGATGAGGGACTACCTCAATTATTATAGAAAATCCTGGATATCTGTTTATAGGAAGAGACACTTCTAGCATTTCAAATTAGAAAAATTTGCCCAACTTTTCTTGTAAATACTTAATGAACTGGAAAAGAGTTCTCCTGACAAGAATAACATAATAATTGGAAGATCACATTATGTGGGAAGAGAAAAGTTTGGCTTGGAAACCCCAGGTACAATACTATGTGCATGAGGTAATGCTTCTTAATAAAGCTTGTGTTAAGACTGGAAGCCTCTCTCTACTTGGTGCTCTAACAGTCTTCTTCTGAAAACAATTTCTGGGTATGAGGTTATAAAGCAAAAATAGACATAAACCTTAGGCTGAAGGGTGGAATTATCTGCTGTCTAACCAGGGACCTCAACTGTTACTGGACAGAGAACCATTCTGAACTCAGGTTTGGCAGCTTACTGCTCAAAAATTAATACTCAAGAGACAAATGATCGTGGGGAAAGGAAAAGTTGCTTTATTCAGGAAACCAGCAACCTGGGAAGATGGTGGACTGACATCTAAAGACAGTCTTCCCAGTCCAGGCAAAGCCAGAGGGTTTTCAAGGGGAAGGCCTGGGAAATGGTGGAGGCTGAATGCAGGAGGAGCTGGTGCTCAGGTGGTTAATCATATGCCGACAAGACCCTGAACAGACCTACTGGCATTAGTGGCAGCTATTTTCAAATGTGGTCAGGCCTTATCTTCTGGGAAACTCTGGTCATCTGTTCCTCAAGGCCAGATGTCTGTAAAATCTCAAGGAAAGTAGGTTAGTTCTGCTACAAACCAAGGGACTTAGGTCAGCAAGCAAGGGTGCATAAGCTTAAAGAAAGTTAACCCTTAGGACTGGTTGGAATGCTGCTAGACATTCAGCCAGGGAATACTTGCTCCACTGGACAAGCATCTACTGCACTGTACGTGATCAATGCCCATTAGCAACTCCTGGTGACAGTGACCAAACACTGAGATTGACTGTGGAATTGTCACTCTGCTTGATATTTGAAAACATTACTGAATATTTTGGATTGAATAAGCCATGTTCGGGGTTGTTAAATGATTGCAGGTAAGGGTAGTCTCAAGAGAAAAATAATGGATTTCTTCCTAGTAAGATCAGAAGGAGATCAATGTGATTAAGTGGAATAATATGGCTCTATTTGTATCCTAAACTACAAAGTTGGGTTAGGTAAAACATTCTTCAAATGTGTTTTCATGTGTTTGCTATCCATACAGTCACTCTCATGAGTGACTCATGGCCTACTTTCTGTAGGCCAGCAAGCATAATATGCAAGCTTTCTGAATTACTGACATGACTGACACATGTGATACTCTTCTACGATGTGTATTTTTTCCTTTTTTTACTCTGATTTATCAGATTCTCTCTCAACACACTCATAATTTGGGGATTGTTTCACAATTTAGCAAATATTTATTTCCAGCCAACTATTCTTAATGCCATCATCTCACGTGTTTGAAATTAGTTGTATGTATCCCTGCCCCCATTTATTTATTTATTTATTTTTTAATGTTTTTATTTATTTTTGAGACAGAGAGACAGAGCATGAGCAGGGGAGGGGCAGAGGGAGGGAGACACAGAATCAGAAGCATGCTCCAGGCTCTGAGCTATCAGCACAGAGCCCGACACGGGGCTGGAACTCACAGACTGTGAGATCATGACCTGGGCTGCAGTCGGATGCTTAACCTACTGAACCACCCAGGCGCCCCTCCCTGCCCCCTTTTAAACCCATTTAGTTTTGGTTTAAACCCAAGACTAAATCTTTGTTTAAGATCCATTGAATCATAACCTATAAAGCTTTAATATTATAACATTTATAATTGTAAGCATTAATAATGATCAATACACATGTTTTATTTATGTATCCTCATAGTTGACTGTAACACAATTAACAATTATATTCTCAGATATGACAAAATAAAATTTACAGTCAAAGCTACAAGAAAGCAGAACATAGCTTTTAGCTAATATCTCAGAAGTTTGTTTTCTTATATGTTACAGTGATGGAGAAAGTATGGACTTTTTTCTTTTGAATACAAAGCACATGTATTGATCACAGGAAATTATAGATAGGTATAAGATGAAAATAAGGTAAGTTTATTGAAGCATTGAAAGTTGTAATATAGTGTTCTTATGAACATTTTATATGCAAAAATAAATTATTATTAACTCAGTTTTGCTGTGAGACTGAACCAGTGGTTTATTTAGCATAAAATACCATCCCAGAACTTAGTGACCTAAAATAACAATCATTTGTTATTATTCTCATGTCTAAGGGTTAGTCATGGCTCCTCTAATCTGGATTTGGCTCAGTTAATTTTGATTTAACTAATCTATGCATCCGAATGTGATGTAGTTTCAATTATAGGCTAGGCTTTGGAGGAAAAGCTTAGTTTGGGTAGCTGTACTCTAGGTATCTCATTCCTCCTGAGATCTGTAGGCTAGTTAGTTCTACAAGGTTTTTTTAAGAGAGCTTGTGTTATATAACTAACATCTCATTGACGCAAACAAGCCACATGTTGCAGCCAAGGGGCAAAGAATTATGCTTTTCCCCCATGGGAAGTTACCACAAAGTTTCATGGTAAAGAGAATGGATTTAGAGAAAAATTTGGATCATTAATGCAATCTACAAGAGGGGGGAAAAGTAATAATGTACTTTGTACTATGTGATATGAAGAGAAAAATACCAATGAAGACATTTTGCAGTTTAAAAAGAAATTGAAGAAAAGTATTAAAGTGAGATACAAATAAAAAACAAAAACAAAGATATATTGGTCTTCAGCTAGACACCAATAAATGCTGTTGAACGTGAAACATAGACAAACCATTATTATTGTTATTATTGTCAACAGTGTTATGTAACACACCTGTAGGGAACAATTTTTCCTTCCTTCTTTATAAATGTAATTTTACTGGATACACAATATTCTGAGAAAAGGATATCTCATAATATATATTTTATTTTTTTGGATGGTTACATTGTTCATACTTTTTTGCAGTCTTTTAAATTTTATTTTGCTATGATAACTAACCATGTAATGAATGTCCTCATTTATGCATCTTTGCACACAACTCTCTTATTTCCTTAGGATCCAGTCTTAGAATTGGAATCACCCAGTGAACAGGTATATTGATGTGATATAAGTCTCCAAATATTATTGAGCTTGAAAGACAGACAAGTGTTGCAAGATGGGAGAAATGAGCATAGTAAATGGAAAGCATCACTTCTTAGTGAAAATATGGATTAGAGTTGGGGAGTAAGTAAACTTAAAAATGTCACATGTACTAAATTATAGACACTAAGCAGAAAACTTAAAACTGTGGTAGGCAAACACCTAACAGGTTTGTTGAGCAGTCAAAGAAACACGAGCTGGAAGACAACTTGAAAATTGTTGCAGTGGAAATAGGCATTAGGGGGCAATGAAGATAGGGAAAAAAGTTAAATAAACAATTAAAAATTTTAAAAACGCAATAGTATTTATGACTTTCAAAATACAGTAATTTATTCCAAAAGAATTTAAATACCTTAGAAGTGCAGAATGCTGCTTGTAAAATTTAAGTTGTCCTTAGTTTTTGCCCATGGCAGCTGGGGATTAATACTAGGCTTAGAATGAAAGACATAAAAGGAAGTTACCTTGTCCCTGTCAAAGTGATGTTGGCTAGAATAATAATACTTTACATTCCTTGACATTGTTGGATCTTCTTAAAACAATTTATTTTCTTATTTGTTCCATATGACAATGCTATGGGGTGATGCAATTTATGTCCATATTATAAATTTAAAAAGTCTATTTGCGTCAAGTCAATAAGCATGTTACGTCAACAATCAGCAAGTATTTATCGAGGACCTATTGAGGCACCGTGCTAGATTAATTCACCTATCATCTAACCATCTAACGAGGAAGAATGGCATTAAACAAATAATATCAGGTAAACAATGAAGTAATACTCCACAGTCTGAGCACGTGAAAAGGATCCTGGGATATTATGTAGAGCACCAGAAATCTGATTTTCTTGCCTTATACTCCACTGCAGCTTGCAGAGTGCAACAGACTGTATCTCAAACTTCTTTTTTAAACCAAAATATTCTAAAATGGCACAACACTAGGAAATAGTATCAAAAGAGATTCTTGAGAATGTAGATTCCACTTTTATTTTGAATGTTTTTCAAATTCTTTGTTGTGTTCTAGTGTTACTAAAAATATAAATGTTTTAATTTCATTTTTAAAAAGGGAAAATTTAACACTAATTGGTTCCAGTTAATGCTAATTAATTAGTATCCAATTTAAATCCTAATTTAATACAGATTTAATCCTCAAATAATTAGTATGATACTATCACATCATGCTTTTCATTGTAAGGGAAAAATAAAGAGACTAAAGAGAACTGACTCAATACTTGTTTTACCATTTCATAGATTTGTTTTCTGCACTTGGTGAAAAACACTTCAAAATAAATATTCACATAAATATAAATTAATGTAAATTAGGTCAGTTTTCTTTAAATTTATGAATTATGAGAGACAAATAATTGGATATCTCTAGAATGATGGAAAAAAATGAAGGTTTGATTTAACATTTTAAAACATAATGGTGAACATTCCAATAAATACATTTTCTTGTTAGGAGTGTAAGTCAATTTATCATATTATCTGCATCCTTTGTCTCTAAATAATCTTTTTTTGTTGTTGAAGCATAATTGATTTCCAAAATCCTATTAGCTTCAGATGTACATCACAGTGATTTGATATTTTTATACACTATCAAATGATCCCCACATGAAGTGTTATTACCTTCTGTCACCAAAATTATCACAATATTTACTATAGTCTCTATATTGTACATTACACCCCTGTGACTTATTTATTTTATAACTGGAAGTTTATAGCTCTTAATCTCCTTTACATAATTTGCCTACTTTTCCCAAGCCCCTCCCCTCTGGTAATCACCGATTGGTTCTTTGTATATATGAGTCTGTTTCTGTTTTGTTTGTTCTTTTTTTTTTCTGGATTCCATGTGTTAGTAAACTCATATGGTATTTGTCTTTCTCTAACTTATCTCATTTAGCATAATATCCTCCATATCCATCCATGTTATTGCAAATGGCAATATTTCATTTCTTTTATGGTTGACTATATATACACACTTACACACACACCACTTCTTTACCCACTTGTCTAACAGTGGACATTTAGGTTGCTTCCATATCTTGGCTAATGTCAATAATGCTGCAGTGAACATAGGGGTGTATCTGGGTCTTCAAATTGGTGTTTTTATTTTCTTTGGATAAATACCCACAAGTGGAATTGCTGGATCATATGGTTTGTTCTATTTTTAATTTTTTAAGTAACCTCCATCCTATTTTCACAGTGGCTGCACCAATTTATATTCCCACCAATAGTTTACAAGTGTTCCCTTTTCTCTACATTCTCACCAACACTTGATATTTTTTTTCTTTTTGATAACAGCCAATTTGACATTCGTGAGGTGATATCTCGTGATTTTGATTTGAATATCCCTGATGATTAGTAATGTTGAGCATATTCTTGTGTGCCTATTGGCCATGTGTATGTCTTCTTTGAAAAAGATGTCTATTCAGGTCCCCTGACCATTTTAAAATCCAGATGTTTGCTTTTTGATATTAAGTTATATAAGTTCTTTATATATTTTGGACATTAACCTCTTATTGGATGTATTACTTGAAAATATCACTTCCCATTCAGTAGGTTCAGTTTTTATTGTGTTGGTGGTTTCCTTTGCTGCACAAAACCTTTTTAGTTTGATGTAGTTCCATCTGTTTATTTTAGCTGTTGTTACCCTTGCCTAGGAAAGTGGTCCAAAAAATTACTGGTAAGACTAGTGTCAGAGATTACTACCTATGTTTTCTTCTAGGAGTTTTATCGTTTCAGGTCTTAAACATTCAAAACTTTAATCATTTGCGTGTATTTTTTGTGTATGGTATAAGGTTCTGGTCCAGTTTCATTCTTTTCCATGTCGCTGTCCAGTTTCCCAGCACCACTTATTGAAGAGACTTTTTCCCATTGTATATTCTTGCCTCTTTTGCTGTAGATAAATTGATCATATCCTAGGTTTATTTCTGGACTTTCTGTTCTATTGATAGGTGTGTGTGTGTGTGTGTGTGCGCACATGCGTGTGTGTATGCACACTCGCATGTGCACCAGTATCATAGTGTTTTTATAGCTTTGTGGTATAGTTTAAAACTTGAGATCAAGATACCTGCAACTTTGTTCTTCCTCAGGTTGTTTTGGTTATTTGGGGTCTTTTGTGGTCCCATACAAATTTTAGGATTCTTTGTTCTAGTTCTTTGAAAAATTCCATTGGTATTTTGATGGGAATTGCATTGAATCTGTAGTTTGCTTTGGGTGGTATGGACATTTTAATAATATTTGTTCTTCCAATCTATGAGCACAGAAATCCTTCAATTTATTTGTGTCATCTTTAATTTCTTTCATCAGTATCTCATAGTTTCCAGAGTGTAGGTCTTTCACTTCCTTAGTTAAATTTATTCTTGGGTGTTTTATTCATTTTGATGCAATTGTAATTGGGATTGTTTTCTTAATTTCTATTTCTGGTAGCTCATTATTGGTATATAGAAATGTTTCAAATTTCTGTATGCTGTATCTGTAACTTTACTGAACTCATTGATAAGTTCTACACTTTTGATGGAAGTCTTGAGGGATTTCTGTTGTGTTATGTTATCTGCAAATAGTGACAGTTTTATTTCTTCCGTTCCTACTTGGAAGACTTTTACTTTTTTCCTTTACCTGTTTAATTGTGCTGGCTAGGACCTCCAATACTATGTTAAGTAAAAGTGGCCAGAATGGGCATCGTTGTCGTGTTCCCGATCTTAAAGGGAACACTTTCATTTATTCACCGTTGAGTATGACGTGAGCTGTGGGTTTGTCACATATGACCTTTATTATGTTGTTATATTCCTTCTATATATACACTTTATTTCAAGTTTTTATCATGATGGATGATGGATTTTGTCACATGTATTGTCTGCATTGATTGGCATCATGATTTTTATCATTTGTTAATATGGTATATTACATTCATTGATTTGCAGATGTTGAGTCATTCTTGCATATCTGAAATAAATGTTACTGGATCATGGTGTATCATCTTTTTTAATATATTGTTGAATTTGTGTTGCTAACATATTGGTGATAATTTTTACATCTCTGTTCGTCAGGGATATAGTGTGTGTGTGTGTGTGTGTGTGTGTGTGTGTGTGTGTGTGTGTGTGTGTCTGGTTTTGGTGTTAGGGTAATGTTGGCCTCCTAAAAGGTTTTGAAGCATTCTTTCTGTTCATTTTTTAAAATAATTTGAGAAAGATAGGTACGAACTCTTTAAATTTTTGGTAGATTTTACCTGTAAAGCTTTCTGGTCCTGGACCTGTTTGGGGGAAGTTTTTAAATCATTGATTTAATTTTGTTACTTGTAATTAATTGGTCTATTCATATTTTCTGTTTCTTCACAATTCAGTTTTAGATAGTTGTGTATTTCTAAGAACTTATCCCTTTCTTTTAGGTTGATCAATTTATTGGAATATAATTTTATAGTATTTTCTTGCAATCCTTTGCATTTCTGTGATGTCATTTGTAACCTCTCCCCTTTAATTTCTAACTTTATATATTGACTCCTCTCTCTTTCTTGATGAGTCTGCCTAGAGTTTCATTATTTATCTTTTCAAAGGACCAGCTTTAAGTTTCATTGATCTTTTCTATTGTTTTATAAGTCCCTGTTTAATTTACTTTCACTCTGATCTTATTTTCTTCCTTCTACTAACTTTGTTCTTTATAGCACATTTAGCTCTAAAATTGGATTGTTTATTTGTGATTTTATTTCCTGAGGTAAGCCCTTATCACTATGAACTTCCCTCTTAAAACTGCTTTTGCAATGTCCCATAGACTTTGGAAAGTTGTCTTTCCATTTTCATTTATCTTAAATTGTTTTTTGATTTCCTCTGATTTCTTCATTTACCCACTGGTTGTTTAGTAGTATATTGTAGTTGTTTATCCTCCACATGCTTGTTTTTCTTATTCCAGTTTTTTTTTCTCTTATAGTTGATTTCTAGTTTCATACTGTTATGGTCAAAAAAGTTGTCTGATAATGGTTTCAGTCTTCTTAAATTTACTGAGGTTTGTTTTGGGCCTAATATGTAATCTATCCTAAAGAATGTTCCATGTGTACTTGAAAAGAATGTGTATTCTACAATTTGTGGGTGGAATGTTCTATATATATATATCAGTTAATTTCATCTGGTCTAATGTGTTATTTAAGACCAATGTGTTTATTGGTTTTCTGTCTGATCTATCCGTTGATGTAAGTGGGAAGTTAAAGTTCCCTATTATTATTGTATTACTGTAATTTCTCCCTTGATTTCTGTTAATATTTGCTTTATATATTTAGGTGCTTCTGTGTTAGTTGCATAAATATTTAAAAGTGGCATATCCTCTTGGATTGACAACTTTACATTATGTAGTACCGTTCTTTGTCTTTTGATACAGTCTGTTTTAAAGTCATTTTGTCTGATATAAATATTACTGTTCTATCTTTTGTTTCCTTTCCCATGGAATATATTTTTTAAATCATTTTACTTGCTGTCTGTATGTGTCTTTAGTTCTGAAGTGAGTTTTTTGTAGGCAGTATATAAATGGGTCTTGCTTTTTATCCATTCAGCCACCTGAAGTCTTTTGCCATTTACATTGACAATAATTATTGATAGGTATGTACTCATTGCCATGTTGTTGATTGTTTTCTTGTTGCTTTTGTAATTCTCTATTCCTTTCTCTTTCTCTTGATCATTTCCCTTGAGGTTTGATTACTTTCTTTACTGTTATTTTTGGGTTTCTTTCCCTTTAATTTTGGGAATCTGTTGTAGGTTTTTGGTTTGTGGTTACCGTTAAGTTCACACATGTCTATCTATACCTATATAACCATCTATTTGAAGCTGATAGTCATTTAAGTTCAAATATATTTTAAAGGCATTATACTGTTCTCTCCCTTTCACCTTTATGTTTTTGACGTCATATTTTACATCTTTTTATTTTGTGCATCCCTTAGCTAATAATTATCGTTGATTTTATTATTTTTGTCTTTAACATTTATACTATCTTTAAATAATTGATTCATTGTTTTCCTATATATTTGTCTTACCAATGAGATTGTTTTGTTTTACAGATTATATTTAGTCATAATTTTTTCTTACCAATGAAGACCCTTTAATATTATAAACCCAGCTTAGTGGTGATGAACTCATTTAGCTTTTGCTAGTCAGGGAACTCTTTACCTCCTTTTCACTTTTGAAAGTTGTCCTTGCTAGGTAGAGTATCCTTGGTGGTAATTTTTCTTCTTTTAGCACTTTAAATATATCCTGCCACTCCTTTCTGATCTGTAAAATTTCTACTGAAAAATCAGCTTAATAGCCTTATGGAGTTTTGGGGTGTGCGACTATTTGCTTGTTTGTTTTTTCTTATACTGCTTTTAAGACTTTCTATCTTTAACTTTTGCCGTTTTAATTATAATTATATTTTGGTGTGGATCTCTTTGAGTTCATATTGATCACGAATCTCATGTTTCCTAAATCTGGATGTTTGTTTCCTTCCCCAGGTGAGGGGAATTTTCAGCCATTATTTCTTCAAATAAATTTGCTACCCTTTTCTCTCTTCTCCTACTGGATCCATATAATGTAAATGTCAGTATATTTAGGTTATCCTAAAGACCCTAAACTAACTTACTTTCTTTCTTTCTTTCTTTCTTTCTTTCTTTCTTTCCTTCTTTCTTTCTTTCTCCTTCCTTGCTTGTTTCCTTCCTTCCTTCCTTCCTTCCTTCCTTCCTTCTTGCCGTTATGATTGGGTAATTTCCACTATTCTTCTTCTGGATAACTGATCCATTCTTCTGTGTCTTTTAATCTGCTATTGAATATCTTCTAGTGTATTTTCATTTGTTACTGAATTTTTCAGTTCTGATTGGTTCTTTACTATGCTTTTTTTTTTTTTTTTAACTCTTGGCTAAAGTTTTCACTCTCTTCCTCCATACTTCTCCCAAGTTTGGTGAGCTCTTTATAACCATTGCTTTGCACTGTTTGTCAGGTCAAATACTTATCTCTATTTCATTAGAGTATTGGTGGGTTAGTTATCTGGTTCTTTCATTTGAAACATATTCCTCTATTTCTTTTTTTTTTTTTTTTGGCTTTTTGTGTTTGTTTTTATAAATTAGGTGGAACATCTACCTCTCTGTCTTTTTTTTTTTTTTTACAGATTTTATTTTTTATTTTTTTATTATTTTTTTTATTTTTTAATATATGAAATTTACTGTCAAATTGGTTTCCATACAACACCCAGTGCTCATCCCAAAAGGTGCCCTCCTCAATACCCATCACCCACCCTGCCCTCCCTCCCACCCCCCATCAACCCTCAGTTTGTTCTCAGTTTTTAACAGTCTCTTATGCTTTGGCTCTCTCCCACTCTAACTTTTTTTTTTTTTTCTTCTCCTTCCCCTCCCCGATGGGTTTCTGTTACGTTTCTCAGGATCCACATAAGAGTGAAACCATATGGTATCTGTCTTTCTCTGTATGGCTTATTTCACTTAGCATCACACTCTCCAGTTCCATCCACGTTGCTACAAAAGGCCATATTTCATTTTTTCTCATTGCCACGTAGTATTCCATTGTGTATATAAACCACAATTTCTTTATCCATTCATCAGTTGATGGACATTTAGGCTCTTTCCATAATTTGGCTATTGTTGAGAGTGCTGCTATAAACATTGGGGTACAAGTGCCCCTATGCATCAGTACTCCTGTATCCCTTGGATAAATTCCTAGCAGTGCTATTGCTGGGTCATAGGGTAGGTCTATTTTTAATTTTCTGAGGAACCTCCACACTGCTTTCCAGAGCGGCTGCACCAATTTGCATTCCCACCAACAGTGCAAGAGGGTTCCTGTTTCTCCACATCCTCTCCAGCATCTATAGTTTCCTGATTTCTTCATTTTGGCCACTCTGACTGGCGTGAGGTGGTATCTGAGTGTGGTTTTCTCTGTCTTGAAATAGTGGCCTTATGTAAGAGCATTCCCTGTGTAGAATGTATATGTCTTACTGCTTTGGCAGGCTGGCTGGGTCAATAGCAGGTGTGAGCCAGGGTATCCGTAGTAACAACACCTGAGGGTCATCTTGATGAGATGGCTGGAATTGGAGTACATATAGTCTTGGGGCGTCCAGGAATGTGCCACCTGGCAGAACAACTGGAGCTGGAGCAAGTGTGGGCTGGGGTTGGGGCAGGGATCCCAGGGTGTAAACACCTGGGCCATCTTGACAGGGTGGCTAAATTGGGCATAGGAAAGGGGGTGTCCTGGACTTCACTGTGCTAGTGGTGACTTGGAAATATGAATGGAAATGGAGTGGGCACAGGCTAGGAGGGACCCATGGTGTACCATGCTGGGGCTGTGTTGGCAGACTAGTTAGAATGGGTACAGGCTATGAGGGGTGTTGGAAGTGTATCACCCTTTGGATCACCTTGGCCAGACACCTGGGGCTGGACAGGACAGTCACCAAGTGGATCCTGAGGCATGCTGTGCCATAGTGGCCTTGGTGGGATGACTGTGTTTTGTTGAGGCCAGCGTTTCCCAGCCCATCCCACACTGTATCCACCTTGGGTGAGGAAGCTGGAGGTGGTGTGGACCAGGGGTCTGGGATGGGTTGGGGCAATCCTAGCAGGCTGGCTAGAGTACAAGGACCTTGCTTCCACTCACACCATCAAGGTGGAGAGGGAAAATAAAAATTAGTGTTTGCCAGAACCTTCAATGATGGAGAGAATTCTATCAGTTCTCTACCAACTTGACAAATGCTCTAGGGTTAGTAAATGGATTTTTTTCACTTACAGTCTAATTTCTCTTAAAACCTTTCTCTTTTCACTTTGTCCCAGGGCAGGTGAATCTATATGCATGCTCTTCATCAGTATCCTTCCCTACTGCAAGTTGTTATGTTCTTGTTTTCATGCCTTCATCTTTCCTGCCTTTCTCCATCCAGTTCTATCATTTATTGTGCAGAAAGTGTATAATTAACCCCCCATTCCTTTTGAAATGGAATTAGTAGGTGTAGATTTGGTGTATCTATGAGAGGAGGAGAGTTTAGGGGTTTCCTACATTGTCTTGTTGGACCACCTCTTCAATCCATCTTAAAAAGCAACACATTTTCTAAGAAGACTTGTTGCTGAATATGTACTTTAATTTACCATAAACACAAAGAACAAACATCATCATGGTAAATTTTATACAACTATTTTATTTATATTGCAGCAAAATGTTGTGAAAAGGAAACAGAACCAAATCAGCCAAACAAAAATAGAAATATTTAACAAGTTTTTCTTTCCTCTCAATGGTAAAAAAAGTTAGTTTATTTATAAAATGAATAATTATCAAGTATTTTTCAGGCACTTTGCTAAGCATCGGGAACTTACCAGGAACAAAATCTTTACCTCTGCTGTCCTAAAGCTATATTCCAACAGAACAGCCAGGTATTAAATATATACTCATACAAATAAGATATAATTAAAATTCTGTTGATAGTTCCATGAGTAAACATAGGAAACTATCAAATATTTTCAAACCTGACCCTGAATGGGTGAGAGTTAGGAAAGATTCCCTGGGAAAGTGACATTTCACTAAGGATTGAAAGAACAAGTAGGATTAACTCAGGTGAGTTATTTTTGAGGGAAAAGGAGGTAGCAGGCAGGTAGCATATGGATAGCATTTAAGGCATGAAATGTCATGTCCTGTAGAAGTATACTTTCTGAACTACTCTTCAACATTAAGCGTAAGGGTGAATCAATTTACCTTATTGACATTTTCTACCATTGATTGTAATGTGTGTGTTATCTCTGTGAAGACAAGTCACAACTGAACACTGATATGGGAAAAAATGTCTAGAAGTATTTCCAGTTAACACAGTATTTATCCATGAAGCAGAGTAAACTTTCAAGGTCACTTTCCTTTCCTGACTACTATATATAAATAATTGCCCCTTACGCTCAGTTTCTGAAACTTTTAAACTCTCTTTTTTGCTCATTGTCATCCTTGTCAGGTACCACTATATATTATACTTCATTTTACTTCTGTCTTTTTCATCAGAATATAAACTCCATGATTGTAGAGATGCTATCAAGTTTGTTCCTGGTATAATCTTAGCACCTAAAACTGACCAGACCATAGTGCTTAATAAACTGTTGACTAACTGAATGAATGAATAAATGAATGCGTTTACCACTTCGGAATTCATGAAGAATAGAAAGTAATGGCATGACATGATTTGAAAGTATAATGGAAAATGAGTCCTAAAATATTATCCCTGTTCAACTATTCCTTCTAAAATTTCTGAGGGATAATACACTTTAACTAATGTTTTGAAAACAATTATTGGGATAAAAATGTAATATGTGGTAATTTTATACTAAGGTAGGAGGAATGAATAGGGGAGAAGGAACTGGTTGAAGTATCAGTTTGAGTTTATAGTAGAGCTAGTTTGGAGACATAAAAAGTAGTATGATGACTAGAAAATCACAGCGCTATAATCTGAACAGAAAGCAGATGTTGTGTAATTGCAGCTGATTTAGCATGACAACAGTGGTGCCTTGTGTTTGTCCCTCAGCTGGACACAGCTGTTTTGCCTGCTGGACAGAACAGGCACGGGAATATTATTATTGCATATGAATTGCATTCTTTATTAGAGAACATAGATGCGGATAAATTAGAGGCCTTAACAGAAGGGACCGTTTAACATAATTTATGTTTGACTCAAGCTTAGTATCCTACCCTTTCTGCTCACATTCACCCTCCACTCATTCCCAGGTAGCATATTGAAGAACAAAACAAAGTTCACTTCCTAATGAAATTGTGTGAAGGATCAACACAAGTGATGAAATAAAATATAAACACATTTCAAAAGTGAAGAATTACTATGATGGGATTTTTTTTAATTTAGGGAGATCTGGGGTTTGGATCTGTTGGCAGAAGATAAATAATCTTTTTTTTCCAGCAGTCGACTGGATATGACCAGAATTAGGAGTATCCCTAAACTAACATATTCTTTTGCATATAAAATTTATAAAGAGGAGAAAGGAGTCTCCTAGGGAAAAAGTTTTGAGACTGTGACCCATCATTCTCTTTAAAGATCAAAGACACAAAACCATATTACATGGTGAGGGGTGGTCTGCGTATAGAAGAGAACCATGAAATCCATCACCAAGATCTTAATAGTTAGAGAAAAGACCTAGGGCCAATACAACACATGATGGATCTAGAACCAATACTGAATTAATGGATATAAAACCAATACTGAATTAGTCTCTTAGATGGCATGTATTCTTTTGAAAAAAAATCTTATTAAACTCTTAATTTTAGGTTAATTCATACTCCTGGATTTTTTTATCTCTCTTTCTTTCAGCTTCCTCTTTCTCCATAACTTTATCTTCTAGTTCACCTATTCTCTCCTCTGCCTCTTCAAGCCGAGCCATCGTGGATTCCATTTTGTTTTGCATTTCGTTTAAAGCGTTTTTCAACTCCTCGTGACTGTTCCTTAGTCCCTCGATCTTTGTGGCAAGAGATTCTCTGCTGTCCTGTATACTGTTTTCAAGCCCAGCGATTAATTTTATGACTATTATTCTAAATTCACTTTCTGTTATATTATTTAAATCCTTTTTGATCAGTTCATTAGCTGTTGTTATTTCCTGGAGATTCTTCTGAGGGGAATTCTTCCGTTTGGTCATTTTGGAGAGTCCTTTGCGTGGTGAGGACCTGCAGTGCACTTCCCCTGTGCTGTGGTGTATAACTGGAGTTAGTGGGCGGGGCCACAGTCCGACCCGATGTCTGCCCCCAGCCCACTGCTGGGGCCACAGTCAGACTGGTGTGTGCCTTCTCTTCCCCTCTCCTAGGGGCGGGATTCACTGTGGGGTGGCGTGTCCCGTCTGGGCTACTTGCACACTGCCAGGCTTGTGTTGCTGGGGATCTGGTGTATTAGCTGGGGTGGGTAGGCAAGGTGCACGGGGGGTGGAGGGGCAGGCTTAGCTCGCTTCTCCTTAGGTGATCCACTTCAGGAGGAGCCCTGTGGCAGCGGGAGGGAGTCAGATCCGCTGCCGGAGGTTTGGCTCCGCAGAAGCACAGAGTTGGGTGTTTGCGCGGAGCGAGCAAGTTCCCTGGCAGGAACTGGTTCCCTTTGGGATTTTGGCTGGGGGATGGGCGGGGGAGATGGCGCTGGCGCCTTTGTTCCCCTCCAAGTTGAGCTCTGCCGTCCGGGGGCTCAGCAGCTCTCCCTCCTTTTGTCCTCCAGCCTTCCCGCTTTCTGAGCAGAGCTGTTAACTTATGACCTCCCAGACGCTAAGTCGCGCTTGCTGTTGGAACACAGTCTGTCCGGCCCCTCCGCTTTTGCCAGCCAGACTCGGGGGCTCTACTTGGCCGGCGAGCCGCCCCTCCGCCCTGGCTCCCTCCCGCCAGTCTGTGGAGCACGCACCGCCTCGCCGCCCTTCCTACCCTCTTCCGTGGGCCTCTAGTCTGCGCTTGACTCCGGAGACTCCCTTCTGCTAATCCTCTGGCGGTTTTCTGGGTTCTTTAGGCAGGTGTAGGTGGAATCTAAGTGATCGGCAGGACGCGCTGTGAGCCCCGCGTCCTCCTACGCCGCCATCTTCCGGAACCCCCCTCTTTTACATTTGTTAAAGTTTGATTAATGGCACTGGATATGGTCTATTTGGTTAATGTTCCATATGAGCTTTAGAAGAATGTGTGTTCTACTGTTGTTGGATAGAGTATTCTATTAAATGTCAACTAGGTAAAGTTGATTGATAATACTATTCAGATTATCTTTATTTTTATCCTTAACCTACATGATCAATCAATTACTGACAGGATGTTAAAGATTAATTGTAATAGTGGATTTGTCTAACTCTCCTTTCTCTTGTATCAGTTATGTCTTGTGTATTTTGCACTGTGTTGTTTTAGGTTCTTTGATAATTGAACTTTAAAAAAAATTCTGTAATATCTCTCTTTATCCTTGATAACATTTCTCATTCTGAATAAAATCTCCTTTGTCTAAAATTGATATAGCTATTCTAGCTCTTTTTTACTATCCCTTTACTTTACACAACTTGAGCCTTTATACTTTACTTTTGAAGGATAATTTCACTGGATATGCATTTTCAGTTAGCAGGGTTTTTTTTTTCTTCTTCTTTTTTTCCCAGCATGTGAAGTCTTCGCTCAACTCCCTTCTTGAATGTATTGTTTCTGACAAGAATGATCGTATGATTTATATACTTATTCTTCTATTGCTAAGATAACCCCTCCACTGGCTTCCTTTAAGATATTCAATTTGTTTTTTGTTTACTGCAGTTTATACATGATTCGCCTGTGTGTGTATGTATGTGTGTATTGACTTTATATTTGATGTGCTTATATTGATACATTTAAATTAAATTTTACCACTTCTGTGTTTCTTACAGTTTGCTTTCTTTCTTATCTTTTCATCCTTTTTTTTGCCATTACTTTCATTTTTTTCTCTGAATTTCAGTTTTAGAAGTTTTTACTAACCAATCTTCAAGTTCACTGATTTTTTTCTTTAGCTATGTTGAGTCTACTGAGCCTGTTAAATACCTTTCCTGATTTCAGTTACCATGATTTTTCATGTCTAGCTTTTAATTTTGAATCTTTCTTACACTTTTCATCTCTCTGCTGAAATTATCCATTTTATATTGCATATATTACACTTTTTCCATTACAGTCCTTACCATAGTCTTTACTGCATGATTGTTTCGCATTCCTTGTGGTAATTCCAACACCTGTGTCATACCTGAATCTGGTTCTGATGCTTGCTTTATGTCTTTGGATTTGTGTGTGTGTGCATGCACTCATATCTGTATGTTCTTGAAAGTCAGAAAGGGTGTATTGGGAAATAGATACTGAAGTAAATAGGCCTCAAATGAGCTGATTTATATCAATCTGGATATTAACTGGACTGTGTTTAATGTTTGTTTTAATCATAGGTACAAGAGGCTTCAAATTGCTGTAGCATCTTTGTCTTTGTTCTCCATCTTGGCTTTCTTGTTTTCCTTTGTACTGTTGCTCAACGAAAGTCTGTGTCTTGCAGCTCTTTCAGCTGTAATCCATTGCTATAATGCTGGAGGCTTGTTGGTGTAGTGGTGGTGATTTCTGCAACCTTTTTCTTTTAGTGGTACTGTGACTTAGAGGTGTCATCTTTACGAGTATTTTTCTCCCTTCTCCAGAATAAATTTTATCTCCTCCTACCCACCAGATCTTTTCCTGGCTGCACTATTCTCAATGTATTTCCTTGAAGATTTGTCCTCTATTGACTATTAGTTTTCCATAGGTAATACAAGATTAGAGCAGCCAGAGGTGGAGCAGAATTCCTTTTTCCAGCTAGGGAAAGGTTTCCTAGTTGTCCTCTGGTACATATCCTGCCAAAGAGATTAAGTCTTTGTTAGGAGAATCTGGGGTTTTGCTAGGGTAGGTCCAGGGCCAAGAGGGGATCTTTTCCAGATCCTTACCAGGAGAACCTCCCAGAGTTCCTGAAGGGAGAGTGTGGAGCTTATCCAATGACTGTGGCCTTTCTGGAAGTTTCTCACTCTCATGCTATTCTGCACTCGGCTTTTAGTAATTCACCATTAGCATTTAACTGTTCCACCATTTCATAGCTGACAGTAACTTCTGCTCCTGGTAATCAATTCTTAGAAGCTGTATATTTCTAGATTCCTTAGTCTCTCCAAATTTCAAAGTGACAGTTTGTTCTTCACTATCAGTTCTCTGATGGTCCAAGAAAAGTTTGTGTTTTTATTTTTATTTTTATTATTATTTTTTTAGTTTGTTTTTGAAAAAGAGAGAAAAAGAGAGAGAGAGTCAGTCTGAATGGGAAAAGGGCAAAGAGAGAGAGGGATAAACAGATTCCTAAGCAAGCTCCATGCTGTCAGCACAAATCCCAATGCAGGGCTTGAACCCACGACTGGGAAATCATGACCTGAGCCAAAACCAACTGAGCCACCCAAGTGCCCCCAAGAAAAGTTTTTCTTTTTTTCAGTGCATAGCATTTTCTTGATGTAGAATAGGAGTGAGGAGTTCTGTGCTCTCTATATGTTGAAGCTAAAACTGAATTTCCTCATATATTCATTTTGGGGAAAATACATTTATGGATATGAGCTGACAGTATCTTTGTCACTGAAGAACTGTAACTTGTCATTACACTGTTTTTTATGAATCACTCAAGGAGGGTAGTATAACAAGGGGGATCAGTGAATAAAACAGTGGAAGCCTCAGGGATGACATGATCCAGGCACTGACCCTAGTCAGCAGGATAGAGCAATGCTATGAGTAGCTTAAAAATCAGAAGGCAGGGCTGTCTAGTCTCAGCAGTTCAGAAGGAAATACTGAAAACCTCAATGAGAAGTAGTGTATAGAAGCTAAAAATTCAGGTTAATACTCATTAATACTCAATAACAGTTTTTTAAAAATTGAAAAATGTGCAAGTTTAAATCTCTTCATTTTTGAAAAATTTCCCTTAAAAATATACCATTTATAGGCAGGTCAGTACAGATTGGTTTCTTTCATTTCATAGGATAATGCATACTTTTAAAGATAACATTATTTTATTTGTTTATTTAAAGTATTAACTTTACCGTGTATATTTTAGATACAAACCTCTAGAACCTTCTAAGTTTCTTTTTTTAATAGCTGATATTAAATTAAGGATCAAAATGAGTTAATTCAGGAGTGCTGAATTGCACCTACTTAAAGATCTCATATGTTACCATCTTTAGGTCTTTACATTGTCTGTGTAGGAGACTTGTTATAGTTCTATAAATTGCCCAATTATCTTCATTAAAAATACACGATATTTGAAACCATAGTTCACTTACATTCTACTTATCTAATTCTTTCCTCATATTTTTCCTGCTTTAAATTGTGCTAAGCTAAATAGTCACTAATATTGAACTGAAAGCGGTATTATTGAAGCAAGCCAGTTTTAATAAATCTTCTTGAAGAATGTACTTTGACAATGCTTTTGAAACTTGACTTGTTTGATTTTCAAAGAAAACAATTTTCAATGACTGGGAAATAATAAAAATGGCCGAAGTTCATAAGATAGTATGACTAGAAATATAAGTAGATGTGTATTAGGTATCATATTCCAACAGGACGTGAAAGAACAAAAATACCTAATCAAGATTAATCTGATTTAAAGAATATCAGATTTTTAAAGTATTTTAGGACTTTCTCTTGAATCCCATTTGTACCAGATAATTTCATAGAATTACACAAAGTTTTGTAAAGAGTATATAGTTGGATAGTGACATATGTTTTGTGTCTGCTTTCCACCAAACTTATGGTATAGGCAAATTGCTTTTGCATTATTCCCTCATCAGTATCTAGCATAGCAGTCTTAATTGAAATACCTCCTACCTTCTTTTATTCAGGTCTAAATCTCACCATTACTTTGAGATCAACATAATTGCATTTTTTTCTATAAAACTCTACAATGGTCTTATAGTAGTTATTGGTTACTCCTGTCAATGTTGTAACCTGCTGAATATGCTCCCTTTTAATGATAACTTGTCTGCATGCTCATTCCATCCCCCTCAAAGAGGAGTCCTTCAAAGATTGTGATTTACCATATTTCTAGGGCTCATATATACTCCTCTGTATATACTCAGTAAAGACTTGCTGCTATTGGAGATTCAATTGGCATCGAGAAAGGGCAATTTATTTTTTCTCTTGTTTTTATTAAATTGTCTTCCTCTGGATTATGGCAGTCATAATTTTAGAACTCATTTTTTATAGGCATATAAAATAAATTAGTTCAACCATGGAGCTTCCAATATGGAAGAAATAGAAACTTTTAGATGGGAGAAACAACCACAGGAAACAGAATAATTTATCCAGCTGTGAATGCAAATAAACTGTATTTGCCACCCCTTGATTTCCATACACCATTCGATTTTAGTTTCACATTAGCATTATTGTGATAAGTTTTTATTTATTCTTTCTTTTACACATCTGAAAATAAAGTCTTAGGAATTACAGTAAGAGTTAAGAATTAATCATCATCTGAAAAAAATAACAAAAGAAATTGTCTTCAATTTTTTTTGTTTTGAATTAAGCCTACTTTCTTCCTTCTTTGCCTTTCATCAGGATATGTATCATCTTTTACTAGTTCCTATCTTTTGAGAAATCAGGAAAATATTTTCAAATCAAATTTGAGAGAAAGCTTTTCTCAGACTTTTTTTGGAGGGGAGGTTTCAATGAATGTGCATATATCATTTTTTTTTTATCCATGGG
The DNA here is from genome assembly GCF_018350215.1 of Panthera leo. Lineage (NCBI taxonomy): Eukaryota > Metazoa > Chordata > Mammalia > Carnivora > Felidae > Panthera > Panthera leo. The sequence goes on along the minus strand of NC_056682.1, from coordinate 151,036,033 downwards.
GAAAAATTATACAGCAATGAGATCATTCCATTATTATCACCCTAAGTTTTTAAAATAAATCTGAAAGTTCTGAATTTATGAAAGAGCATTTTATTCATGAACCTCAAAAACCCTAAGTCTATATGTAAAGTGGAAAGTAACCTGAATAAACAGAAAAAGTTGAACTCTCACTGAGCCTGTCCACTCTACTGTTTTAAATACAGCCTTTACTTATGGGCCATGTTCACATAGTGGAATGTGTTTTCATTGGACATTGATTACTATTATTGTGGGGCTAGTTTGGATCAAATCTTACTTCCCACAAATCATTTCCTATCAGAGTTAATGGGTTTGCAGCTCATTTATAATGATCATATTGGCAGGGGTTTAGCTGATGTTTTCAAATACTCAATAGGAGAGGTTTTTCCACTCTCCTGAGTGCCTCTCAGCTGCAGGTAAAGAATGTTACAGCTGGATGAGAGAGCTAATTAGAGCCAATTACAGCCTGAGTGACCAGCAGTGGCATTAAAATGTCTGGCAGAATCTACCTTGTCCTTACAACACAGAGGTTTTTGAGTCTCTACAAATACCTGTCTTGGAACATTAAACATTTTATAGAATTGCAGGTAATAAGCACTTAAATTTAATAATCAAAAGAGGCATTGCCAAATGAATCCTGAAAGTAGGACTTCACTAGACTTGATTTTACACTGACTGCCAAAGGCATCTCAAAATTAATAGTAAATTTCAGATACTTAATGAGAAGCATCAAGGTTCTACAACCAATTTGGACTTAATAAATCTGGTGACCTGAATTTAATTCAACATATATACTCATATTTTCTCATATGAAGTACATTGGCTCAGCATTTTGGTAGAGCTATTGCCAGGCTATCTTCATTTTTATTTTTATTTTATTTTACTCACTTTGTCCAAAAGAAGACAGTGAGTTTGTATCCACCATCTCCTTTCCTACCTGCTCTATTGATAAGGATGTAGGATCTCATCTGGCCCTTAAAACAAAGGGAAGAATTTGTATAGGCAGGAATAGAGGGGTAAAATTATTCTGTTTTTGCTATTCCTTTATAGCTTTTGATTAACAAACAAAATGGTATGATCGAGGAACAGAAAGAAGCAGAATATTTAGCACTAAATATTAAAGTTTGGAAGAGAAAATAAACATATATCATTTACAAAATACAATTGTAAAAATTTACAATTTTTATCTAATCTACCTATCTTTTGAATATCCACCTATCGTGAATATGTTTATCTGAGAAATTATAGTATTCTAAAATATCCAGGTGTTCCAAAAAATACTTAGAAGTAAATATAATGAGTTATTTTTGAAATATTACTAAAAGAGCTAAAGATTGCAAAAATCATAAATGGGAAATGTATAAAAACATTTTACTCATATGCTTTATGCTTAGAAGGTAAATTTTAGATGTAGAAAATTATATGAGAATTCTGCTGATTTCTATTGGTTAATCAGTTTTTAATTTAATACACAAAACCTACATTTATTATAATTGTGTATATTTATAATGTACCATTTTCTGAAATTTACAGCTACACTATGTAGCCATAATTTATAACGGAGTAATCAATAATTTCTGATAGGTTGAACACAACAAAATCAATTAACATCTATATGAAAACAAAAATTGTTTTTCTGGTGTGCATTTCTAAGCAGCTTTAAAAACTACATGACGAAAATGCATTTCGTGGAATTGTTTGTCCTTACTCAAATTCAATTCCAGTTATGACCCTGAGAGATGATTAGTAAATTCGACTTTTTAATTAGCATTTTGCATAATTCACTGAAATTATAATGCACTCATGCATTTGATTGTCAAGGTACAGATGTGCTAATATGAAGCTATAATTTTCTCATCTAAATAACTCTTAGTAAAACCTCTAATTTCTTACAGTTCTATTGTTTAGGACCTATTACAGTTCATTTTAAAAAATGAGTTCAGAAGTGGATTTTGAAGTCAGCTTGCATTGTTGTAGTGGATTGTTTAAGATAGTAGGAACCAAAGGAAACTAACATTATTTAAAAGGTTATTTATTCTGTTTTATTGAAAAGCACTTGATCACAGTTAAAATAACTTTTGAATGTAAAAAGCAGCTTTCTATTTCAAATCACCACTAAATTTTAGCCAACTAGAAATTATAAAATAAAAATAAAAGGGTCTTTTTTTTTAAATTCCATGGCACAGGAGTACCATAGACACAAAAATCACAGAGTGTTCATCACAAGACATTCAGGTGACATCAGTACTAAATCAAAAATAAGGACATGTTTTTGATATTTGATCTCCTAGAATGATCCCTTTCACATGAAAAGTATGAAAAACAATCTATTTGATATATCTGTTAAGCAGATTCCCAAGCTTCCCCCAAAGACACATGTGTTTATATGAAGTTTAGTATTTGTTTTCATGTACATAGCAAACTCCTATCAACTGGGCATCTCAGCTCCAACTCTGAATAAAATGAGAAAGAAAAAGAGTAAAATATGGAATGTGGTTGCTCAAGGGAAGTGGCAGGGTGTACCATGTTTTTATTTAAAAATTCACTATGACTTTGTTTTTCTTTCTGTACACCAGAGGGACTGTTAGAATGAAATAAGTGTTTCCAAATGAGGTGAGAGAACTTGCAAGCTAGGATTTCTGGCCATCGGTCCTATTTACAATTGAGGTAAACTGCCAGGAATCAAGCACCCACACACGTGGATAGTTGCTATGTGCTTTGCCAACACAGATTTTTGTGCTCTTGGTGCTGAGAACATTGGCCAGTAAAACTGTTATTATTGCAAACATGTGTGGCAATGCTGAATGAGATTTCTAGGGAATGGTGTGGTAGAATGAATATTAGTATTGGGGGCAAATGCTTCCTTAGGACATAATATAAAAACACTTCCTGTATTTCCAAATTCTGCTGTGCAGAATTCATATTACATGGATAATAGTATGAAAAGACCTCTGTGTTACTCCTGGCATAGTCTACATGGGTCCCTAGTAGGTAATCCCTCACAGCAATTTTATAGTATCTGGCTCTAGATGCTCATAAAACAAAGTGAAGCATTGCATTTGTGGCAATGCTGATGAGCTGAGATTGGCTTATGTTGAGTTCCACTGTTTTATTTCTAGGTAGCATTACACTGTGTCTCATGATTCTTTCATGCAAAGATATTTTTTTTGTCATTTACTCACAAATAGTCCTATAAAAACTGAAATTAGACATAGGTTTGATAACATGCAAATTAACTTGAAATTCGTGAATATGAAGTTTGCCAGAAATGGCCAAATGTTTGAAAATCATATTAGAAATATTAATGTGGAATTTTATTTGCAGAAGAAAGAGCGGTTACTTTCCAATGAGAAGCGAGTATGTTCCACTAAGGTCTTAAGTATAAAATTGCAATCCTAAATTGTTTGTTAGAGGGGGTTTTGAATTGAATTCTTTGTGTGATCTTCATGCACATACTGCTTTTACCTTTACTCGATGATTTTTATTTTTAATTGTAATGATATGAATGTCATGGAGCCTTACCAGTAAAATTTCTAATGATGAAGCTCTTGGAATTCCAAATATACTTAAAGGAAAGCTTTCGGATTACCAGTCAAATGAAAGCATAAAGACAACCGTTTATAAGGCCATTTAGAAATAAAGCCCAACTTTATGGGACATCATAGTAATATTTTCTAATATTAATGCTTCCAGAAAGCTTTCAATTAGTAAGTAAGTGATTTGATTTTAAAAACAAGCAAGCAAAGAGAGAACAGGGAGGAGAAACTAAAACAGACTTGTAGTATATTGTATTATTGTACGTAAATCACATTCCTAGACATTTCCTTGTTTGGCAACATTATCCATATTCTCCAACTTTACCATTAACCTAAGGTGTTTGAATCATTTTGGTTGCTTTACTGTAATATTTCTAAAGAAAATTCACCTGGGGTATGGGATGGCTCTGTTGGTTCAACGTCTGACTTTGTCTCAGGTCATGCTCTCACAGTTTGTGAGTTTGAGCCCCAAACTTCAGATTCTCTGTCTCTCCCTCTCTCTCTACCTTCTCCCCCCACCCCCATGTCAAAATAAGTAAACTTGAAAAAAGAAAAGAAAATTCAACTTCTTTACAGATAAAACCTCACAAACTTACACACAGTTATCAGAGGAAGGCCTATGTATTCATTAGATTTCACTGTGTCTGTTTGGCAAGCCTGGGATGTAAAAAGGTGAATTATGTAGCAGAATCTCAGCTGTGATACTTACGTGAAAATGTGCAAAGCAAAGCTGGATTCAGATTGACTAGTGTGCACCATTCCTGAATTATAAAGATAATTTTGTCAATCTTGTTCTTCAATTCGCCTTCAGCTTGTTTTTAATTAAAGGATGAGTCAATAGCCTAATGTGATTCACTTTTCACCTTTTTTCCTTTCTAGTTTTATAAGGACCCACCAAACTGTCTTCCACAATAGCTGTACTCTTTTGCATTCCCACCAGCAATGAATGAGAATTCCTGTGGCTCCTCATCCTTGCCAGCATTTGGTGGCGTCAGTGTTGTGGATTTCGTTCATTTAAATAGGTATGTAGTGGTATATCATTGTTTTAATCACACTTTTCTAATGACATATGAAGAACATTTTTCTATATGTTTATTTGCCATCTGTATATCTTCTTGGTGAGGTGTCTGTTCAGGTCTTTTGCTTATATTTTAATGGGGTTGTTTGTTTTCTTGTTGAGTTTTAAGAGTTCTTTGAATATTTCAGATAACAACTCTTTATCGTATCTGTCTTTTGCAAATGTTTTGTCTCAGTCTGTACCGTGTCTTCTCATTTTTACGACAGTGTCTTTTGCAGAGAAGAAATTTTTTATTTTAAGGAAGTCAGTTTATCAATTCTTTCTTTCATTGATTGTGCCATTGGTATGGTATCTAAAAAGTCATTCCATATCTAAGGTCATCTAGATTTTCTCCTATTTCCTCCTGTAGGAGTTTTATAGTTTTGCATTTTACATTTAGGTGTATAATTTTTTTGAGTTAATTTTTGTGAAAAGTGTAACGTCTGTGTCTAGATTTTCTTTGTTGCGTGTGGGTATCTAGTTTTCCAGCACCATTCATACAAAGACTGTGTTTTCCCCATTTTATTGCTTTTTTTCTCTCTTAAAAATCACTTGCATATGTTTACATGGATTGATTGCATTTGACATATTTCATTCCTGGTATAAAGAATATCATTTTTAAAATATTATATTTTTGTTACTGGCATATAAATACAATTTATTTTTATTTATTTTAGCCTGTGACTTTGTCAGACTCATTTGTTAATTCTAATAGTTTTGCATGATTTGAGGTTATTTTAGGTAATCCTGTCATGTGTAAATAGTGCTAGTTAGTTTCTTTTCAAACCTTATTCTGTATATATACTTTCCTAAGACTTCCCCTATGTTCTTGAATAAACATTGTGGCAATACAAATACTTCTCTGATTCCAGATAAGAGAAATCTTGTTAAAATTCATCTTATATACAATGCTTATTATATGTTAGCATCATTGGGGAAGATGATGATTATAAAGCAGTTACTTTATATTCACAGAATGCTAAGTATTTCTATCATGAGTGAGAATTTCATCAAATACTTTAAGTCTCTCACCGAGATAATTTTTCTTTTTATCTTTAAATGTGATGAATGAAACTGATTAACTTCTAAATATTTAAGTATCTTTGCAATCACAAAATAAGTCTAATTGATTATGATATATAATTAGTTCTATATATCCCTGGAAAATATTAGATAACTTCAAAAAATTTTGCACTATTCTTATGAGAATGATTATCCTGTAATATTTCTTTCTTTTAATATCCTTGATAGGTTTGGGGGCTCCTGGGTGGCTGAGTCTGGTAAGCAGCCGGCTCTTGGTTTCAGCCCAGGTTATGATCACGGTTTGTGAGTTCAAGCCCCACATCAGGCTCTGTACTGACAGTGCAGAGCCTGCTTGGGATTCTCTCTCTCCCTCCCTTTCTCTCTCCCTCTCCTGCTCACTCTCACTGTCTCTCTCAAAATCAATAAATAAACCTATATATATATATTAAATATATATATATTATATATATTAAATATATATATATATTATATTTGGGGTGAAGTTTATGCTTGCCTGATATTAAAAAAAAAGTTAAAGTTTCCCTCATTTTCTGTTTGCTTGAAAGAATTTCTGTAAGGTTAAACCTATTTTTTTAAATAAATACTTATGAGTATTTAGTGGAAAGGCCATCTGGTCCTAGAGATTTCTTTCAAGGGAAGATATTTAATATTGGATTTATTTTATTTAATATGAATCGTATTACTGATATTTCATACTTTTAGTCTCAGCTCTATTAAACTTTCTTCCCAAAGTATTTGTGCATTTTAGCTAAACTGTCAATTTTATTGTCAAAAATCTCTAATGTAATTAATTAATATCTCTACTACTTTAATATCAGAAACATTAATATCCTGATTTTGCAACTGATATTAATAATGTCTCCTATTTCCCTTTGATCTGCCTACCTATTAATTTATAAATTTTATTGATTTCTTTCAATTACATTATTTTTTCAATTACTTTCTTTATATAGAATGTTATTTTCTTATTTTCTAGTTTCTAGTTTGTAATAAAGGAATTTTGATTACATCTTTTGTGAAGAGCCAATGTGAATTTTTCTTTTTTGTGTGTGGTGCTCAGAGACATCCTGTTGGTTTTCTTTTTCTCTTTTTGTTATTTTCTAGCTTAATCCCACTGTGTTAGAAACATATTTTGTATGATTACACTCATATAACAAATTTTGAAAATTTTCTATGTTTATCTGAAAATGTGTATTCTGTCATACACATTTATATAGGGTTCAATAATCTATGCATTACATATTTCTACATCATAATCTACAGTTACATCATTTCTCATCACATCTTTAAATTCTAACATATTTAAATTATTAACAATTTGGGAAAATTTGTTAAATTCTCACATTACAAATGTGGATGCTGCAAATCTACATTTAATCAATATAGGTCTGCATTTTATAGAATAAGATTATTTGACAAGGATAAAGATCTTCCTATTCAATTGATACCTTAATCATGAGGATATGTTTGTATTTATCTCTAATGTTTATAGCTTTAAAGTATTTGATTTAGTATAGCTATATCGCCTTTCTTTTGTTTCTTATTTGTATAATATAACTTTTCTCTGCTTACATGCTTCGAGATTTTTTTGTTTCCTATTAAAAAAATTACCATATATTAGCCTCTTATACATTTAATGTCTTAAAGGTTGTTTCTTTTGAATTAAACTAGCATTCCTGATTAATTACAGTCTTATACAAATAATTACCACTTCCTCAGTAGTGCTGCTGTAGTTCATTTTTCTACTTGCACAGTAATGATAAAACCTAAAAATACTTTAGCACTATGCATTTCCTTTATCTTTACCTTTTGTTCTCAAATTGCTTAATTCTACACATATTTCAAATGCACAAAATATTTTAATTATTATTTTGACTGAATAGTCTCCATTTAACTCTTAAAATGCCCATTCTTTCTTTTGGCCAATCAAACCTGCTGTTGACACACTCTAAAGAATCTTTCATTTTAGCTATTATAATTTTTAAAATACAAATTTCTGGGGTACCTGGATGGCTCAGTTGGTTAAGTGTCCAACTATTGATTTTGGCTCAGGTCATGATCTCACCACTGTGGAGCCTGCTTAAAATTCTCTTTCTGTCTCTTTGCCTCTCTTGCCCACTAATGCTCTCTAAACAAACAAACAAACAAACATTAAAAATAAAATACAGACTTTCATTTCAAAAAATAGTATCTGTCTTATTCATAATTTTTATTTGATGAAAAAACATTCTTATACATTTCCATAACTCTTTAGACACAGTTATTTAAATAGCTGATTTAAAATCTTTTTTAAGGAAGTCCAACATCTAAATTTCCTCAGGGACATTTCCTACTGCATGCTTTATGCTTTCCTGTTATGGGTCATATTTTCTTACTTCTTTATGTGTCTTTTAATTTTTTTGTTGATAACTGTATATTTTAAATAACATGGCAAGTCTAGAAATCAAAATTGTCCCTTTTCATAGCATTTGTTACTGTTTCTCTTCCTTGTTATTTGTTTAGTGACTTCTCTGAACTAATTCTGCAAAGCTGTAGCTTTTACCATGTGTGGCCCTGAAGTCTCTGCTTTAATTTTTTTTAATGTTTATTTATTTTTGAGAGAGAGAGAGAGACAGAATCTGAAGCAGGCTCCAGGCTCTGAGCTGTTAGCACAGAGCCTGATGCAGGGCTTGAACCATGAACCGTGAGATCATGACTTGAGCCAAAGTCAGAAGCTTAACCAACTGAGCCACCCGGGCACCCCACTGAAGTCTCTGCTTTAGTTACCTGACTATTCAGCCAGTGAATAGACACAGAGATTTCCTTGAAGTTGTGAAAACAAAAGTCTACCAATCTTTTCCAAGGAGTTTGCTGGGTGTTTTGGGTTACACCTTTAACACTAAGCCAAACCCTTTACAACTCTGCCTTAATCTTTACCTCCTGCTGGTGCAAATTCAAAGTTAGAGGCATGAATTTAGTGCCTTCTTCAGTCTTTCCCATGTATACAACCATGTTCATAAGTACAGCCTAATTCTTATTACCAGGAATATGTTAGAACTTTTCAAAGATCCCTATGAAACTCTCATTCCCCAGCTTCCTTTCTTATGCTTTTGGATTAGTTTATTCTTTGCTGTGATTATTATTGACTGTCTCAAGCAATGTTAAACAATTGTCTTTGATTATTTAGGAAAAATGTCCCTGGACACAATGCTATTTATTCACTCTGAGAGAACCTGAGAGAGATCCAACAAGATCAGGGTTGCCCATAAGGTCTTTCAGGGAAAAATCACACATACTAAGGGTAACGTGTCCCTGGGATTACGGTTTTAAAGGACCTCGGGGCCCCGGGGTAGCTCAATCTGTTAAGGACCAGACTTCTGCTCAAGTCATGATCTCATGGTTTGTGAGTTCGAGCCCCACGTTGGGCTCTGTGCCGACAGCTTAAAGCTTCTTTCAGATTCTGTGTCTCCCTCTCTCTCTTCCCCTCCCCCTGCTCCCTCTGTCTCTCTCTCTCTCTCAAAAATAAACATTAAAATATTGTTTTTTTAAATAAAGGACTTCTAATCCTGTGCCCCCACTACTGGCTCATAAGATGCTTGTGTTCTCCATGATTGTCTGGCTGTTGGTTATCAAGCCTACCACGAAGCTGGAGAGGAGGAGATGGCAATAGACCAAGTTACAATGCCATAAAACTCATTGTACTTACTAATATTAAGTCCATTGTTCTTGAATACATGCTTCCCACATTGGTGCACACCTGTAGTTGATTGTCACAATTCTGGAAAAGTTGATTTTGACACTTTCTAGAAATGTTCTCCTTGTTTTTATTGAGATTATTTTTTGAGATGCTTACCCTACCATTTTTGCTGGCATTCCTACGTAGATTTATTTTCTAAAAACTGAACAACATGAATTTATTCAAGGGAAAATCTCAAATCAGTGAGAAAGCCATTGATGTAACCTTTCTTCTCTGATGAGTGTTCTGGGAGTTAGGCCATATTGCATGCTGAGTTTTGACTTTTGATTGTTTTTTTTCAAATTTCCCTTGAGTATTTAATTATTGTTCATATTAACAAGATAGCCGACTTCACATTCTGTTCCCTATCACATATACCAACTAGTTTTTTTTTTTTTAATGTAGTAAGAACATTCAACACGAGGTCTACACTTTCCACAAAATTTTAAGTATACGATACAGTTTGGTAACTATTGCCACAATGTTTTACAACAGATCTCTAGAACTTACTCGTCTTGTATAAATAAAACCTTATTCTGATTGAACAGTATCATCTCATTTTCTCCTCTCTCCAGACCCTGGAAACCATCATTCTGTTCTGTGCTTCCAGGACTTTGTCTATTTTAGATACTTCATATAAGTGAAATCATATAGGTTGATTTTATAATGGTAAAATAACTTCATATTTCTGAGATAAATCCCAGTTTGTCAGGATATACAATGATTTTTATATATTGGTGGATTTCAATACATTTTTCTCAAGGATTTTAACAACAGTTTTCATAAGGAATATTGGTGTATACCAATATTTCTATCTTACTAATGTCTTTGGTTTTGGTATTGGTGTTATACTGGCTTTATAGAATGATGTGGAAATGTTCCCTGACCTTTTATATTGAAAACGGGGTTTTGAAGAATTAATGTCTTCCTTAAATTCTTTGTTGAACTCATCTGTGAAACCACCTGGACATTGAGTTTTCTTTCTAGAAAACTTTTAAGCTACTTTGCATTTTTTTTAAAAAGATGAGACCTATTTGTGTTATCTATTTCTTCTATATCACTTTATGTATAATGTAAAAAAAAAAATAGTGTATTTCCACATCTTTTCTTCCAGCCAACAGCCATCTGTTGACTATTTTTCTGAGGACTCTACCTCTAAAAGTCCATGTTTTATTGTGTTTGGTATTAGTATTATGACTAAAAGCCATGGTGCATGTGTCAATTGAAATTAGTTTCTGTGGCATTATTACTTTTTTAAATTTTGTTTTCTATCAAAAAGGAAAAAGTCCTCAGAAAAATAGTCAACAGATGGCTGTATGTGCAAGTTTGTTTTTCTGTCAATAAATGACGTGGCTAGAGTGCTAACAAGATCAAGGGAAAACATTTCAAATTAAAATAACTGCGTATGTGCCTTGAGAATAGCTAGAACTATCCTATGATGGGATGACACTTCATTCACACCACCCTAAATCTTTAAAGGCAGACAATGAAAAAGCAATTAGCAAATGTTGTTTACTGTAAATCTTGTTATAATATGTATAATAAACAATACTGTATATCTTAAATATTATATATAAGTATTATAACATCACATATATATATATAATATATATATATTTACAATGTATATAAATAATATACAGTATTATTTCAAGGAAATTTTGCTTTCCTTTGAGTAGTTTTTCTTCTCTTTTGTCATGAGATAGATTATGTACATTTTATCCTATTTAGTTTTTTAAGTCAACTTCATGTACTTTGTCAAGAAACAATATGTTGATATCAGTTGTTTGATGCTCTCCAGTTTTTTGAAGGTTGAATTATAGATCCTGGTAGGTCTGCTTAGCAAGGTCAAGGTCCAGATCAGGAGGAAGTGTGGTCTTAAAACATTATATGGAAGTATCTGATTTCTGAATCCATAGATTCCTCTGAACTCTGAGTCTGCATAAATCATCCACACCTTTCTATTAAGTTAATGTTTCTCATTTGATTGAAGAGATTACTATGTTTCTGCCTGGTAAAACAATATACTCTAACCTTAAAGATCTTCCTCTTTACCCCTGATGACCACCAGAACAATAAGTCACAACACATTTGAGCCAGAAATATCCTGGATCTACTAAGAGCTGCAAGACTTGATCAATATTTACCAGCTAGAATCAGGATAATATTTATAAAACTTAATCTTGAGGTGCTAGGTCAAGCAGACTGAGACATAAGATTTGATTATTCTAAGTTGGAAGGCATTTCATTTATGTCACATTATGGGTAAGGAAAATGGAGAGTATATTGACATGGGGACACCTTCTTGTTAAAGAATATGGGTGATATTCTAGAATGGTTCTTGGAAGCTTAAAAAAAGGGATGGTCCATAATAAATCACATAAATGATAGTGCTGCCTTGACAGATGTTGAATAATGTAATCAAGATCTTAAGTAGACAAGTTGAAGTGGTTACATTATGTAATGATGAAAATCTTGATGAATATAGTCTCTGAGAGGACTTCAAGAACACTCACTTAGCAAAGACATGAGGAAGGTCCTCAGGAGAGGGACACCAGCATTATTAAGAATCTGTGTTAGGCATCCTTTGTAGGCCATGGCTGGCAGAAGGTGCATAGGTTTGCCTTTAACATGGCTGATCAAGCTACAGTCACAACTATTAAACTGCTCTCAGCCTGGGTGGTTAACAATTCATCTTAATAGGAATCAACACATATTCCAAGCATGGGTTTGCATTTCCTTCCCAAAGGTCTTCCATCAACATTACTCTCTAGGGGCCTACTATATGTTTGATCTTACAGAACATTGTATCAGACCCAAGGTCTCATTTCATAGGAAAATAAGTTTTGCAATTACCAAATAACCATTACATCTCCTGGTTTTATTGTATACTATACTGCCAAGAAAACACCAGCCTGATAGAAACACGTTTTGAAGATGTGTTGAGGAACCAGCCTGGAGATCTTAACATACAAGCATGACCTACTGTCCTTAAAGATGTAGCATACACACACACACACACACACACACACACACACACAAAGTATCATTATGTTTTGGGTCTAGGAACAAAGGTGTGGAAATAGGAATGGCTCCAAGTACCATCACTCTCAACGACTCATTTTGACACATTCTCTTTCTATGCCTGCTCCTCTAGTGCCCAGAGTGGGAATGTTTTCCTCAGGGCATATATCAAGAATCCTATTAAACTTCAACTTTAGATATTGTGCAGATATCCTGGGCTTACTGTACTAAGAGAGCAGTAGGCAAAGAGAGGGTGTCAGCATCCTGACCAGGTAACTATGATCATCAAGTGGAGATCTGATTTTAGACAATGGCACAGAGAAGAATTTGTTTTATACATGAGTGTTTCATTTAAGCATGTTTTTGTATTTCCTTGCCCAGTTTGGATGGGAAAAGAAAACGGTATGGTCATTAAGGGTTCATACTTCTTAGAGATAAGAATCTGCATAACCTTAACTCAAAGACCATTCAGATGATCAGAAGTGCTAGCTGAAGATAAGTGGAATCTATATTGAGTAGTAGAGGAGGGAAATAGCATGGATCATTTGTAGCATCAACATTAGTTATAGTGGCATACAGTTTATTCAAAGATCTTACAAATTCTCCTGATGAAGAGGCCCACCAGAATCTTAGGTTGTATCTGTCCAGAACTTATGTCAAAAAGCAGTGTAGATCCAATGATATAAGAGGGAATTGGGTTAGATTACTCTAAAACTTCTGTCCACACATTTTTCAGAACTGAAGCCCTCATTTCCCTAACTGCTGGGTATGTTGCTGGCTGATAGTTGTCCGCCAAAGCTTTCTTTGGAAATTGCTTATGGTTGTAGAGGACTGCCTTATTCATTGTCAAATCTCATCCCCAAAGAAGACTCCCATCCATTGGCTGTTTAATTAGGATATATAAGGATGTAGGCCTTTTGCTAAAATGCAGAACAATTCTGTAGGACTATCCCTCTCCTAGAGTTTCCCACTTGACTGTGACCACTGTTGTAACTGCATCACAGTTCAAATTCTCTTTGCCTAATCCTGCATCCTTCTGTCCCCACCATTTTTTAATTCAGAAGTGCTCTACACTAAGCTTCCTGACTGAATCTCAGAGTCTTTTTCCAGGAAACTCATCCTGCATGCAGTGGGTTGAGTTTTGTACTCCAAAAAATATGTTCAAGTCCTAATATCTGGTAGCTATGAATGTGACATTATTTAGAAATAGGGTATTTGCAGATATAATTAGTTAAAATCATACTGGGTTAAGGTGAACTCTAATTCAATGATGCATGCTTATAAGGAAGGTGGTACTCAGAGACAAATACCCAGAGGAGACACATGAAAAAGAAGGGCAGGTGACAATAAGAGAAGTGATTACAGTGATGCAGCTGTAAACTGAGGAAGACTTGAGGCCACCACCAGCTTGAAGGAGCAAGAAAAGTTTCTTCTTAGAACTTGTAAAGAAGACATGTGGTAATTTTCTTACTGCTTCTTAGAAAACTAACACACTTCAAAACCCAAAGGAAATGAATAGGTACATTTTTTACAGGCATTTTGAAGAACAGGTGGAAATTAATCCGTTTCCTGAAAAAGTTAGACCTTAAACTCTCATAAGAGTGAAGAGAGAAATAATGTCACACATCAGAGGTTAAGAAAAGTAAATTAGAGTGAATAATAATAAATGTTGAAGAAGAATCATTGTTATTAAGAAAGTATAGAAATTAACTATATTGGACACTGAACTAATCTTTAGGGCTTGAAAGAGGGAACTTGAGTGTGAAGGTTAATTTTATGATGTGTCAACTTGAGCGGCCCACAGAACGTCTAAATTGGTTAAACATCACTTCTGTATGTGTCTGGAAGGGATTAGAATTTGAATTGGTGAACTCAGAAAAGCAAATGGCCCCCTTCAATGAGGGTAGGACTATTCACTTCACCAAAGACCTGAATATAATAAAAAGGTCAAGGAAACTTGAATTCACTCTCTGCCTATTTGAGGTGAGACATCAATCTTCTGCCCTCCACATACCTGATTCTCAGGCTTCAAACCTGTGTGGGAATCTACACCATTGGCTCTCTGACTGTCACACCTTCAAACTATATCACAAGTCTTCCTGGGTCTCCCACTTGCAGAAGATAATGGAACTTTTTAGTCTCCATAATCATGTGGGCCTTGTATACCTTGTAATAAGTGTTTACATACAATAAATATATATCTTCTGTTATGTTTCTCTGTAGAACTGATATACTAAAGTTGGCATAAAAAGTTGAAACAAATATTAAGACAGCCCATATACATTCATCAAACCTTTATCATTAACGTTTCATTAAATGTAAGAAGATTCTTCTTTGGACAATAAGTATATTTAGCACTTAGACTTTCAATGCCCCTATTTAAGAAAAGATCATATTATTTTTCTTTATTTTCCAGTGGTATTACTCATTAATTGTAAATCAATTTAGAATAGTGTGTCATGCATAAGGAAGACTGAATTTATAAGACTGAATCTTTTTCTTTGTTTGGTATAAGTTGTATTCTTATAATTTTTAAGTTGGTTTAAAACTTCATATCTTCCTGGGATCATGTTAGTATTTTGTCTCCTAAAAAATAAACCAAACAGTATAAGAAAGGAAAAGATGATGTAAAATATGTAATACAAGTTTTACGAGTTCTTAAGAATATTTTTTAAATACAGAAAACTGAGATTGAGAAAAAGAAAAGGAAATATCTAAATATAAATACATTTTCAGTGATGTTCTGGGAGAATTCAAGCAATTAGAAACAAAGAAATCTGTTCCTTAGGAGTATAGTTTTGTGTGTAATCTTAAAGAAGTAAGTTAAAATCCTCAGTTTGTTCTCTGAATTTAAGAGTATCCTATGGTTTGCTTCCCTCTCTTTTTATCTTATTTTTCCTTTCCTTCCCCTATGTTCATCTGTTGTGTTTCCCAGATTCCATATGTGAGTGAAATCATATGATATTTGTCTTTCTCTGACTAATTTGGTTAGCATAATACACTCTAGTTCCATCCATGTTTTTGCAAATGGCAAGGTTTCATTCTTTTTGATTGCTGAACATTATTCCATTACACACACACACACACACACACACACACTCTCCACTTTTTTGTCCATTCATCTGTCGTTGGACATTTGGGCTCTTTCCATATTTTGGCTATTGTCAATAGTGCTGCTATAAAACTAGGTGCAAGAGCCCCTTCAAAACCACACACCTGTATCCTTTAGATAAATACCTAGTAGTTCAATTTCTGGGGGGTAGTGTAGTGTAGTTCTATTTTTCATTTTTTGAGGAAGCTCCATACTGTTTTCCAGAGTGGCTGCACCAGTTTGCATTCCCAGCAGGACTGCAAAAGGGTTCTTTATTTGCATCCTCGCCAATATCTCTTGTTGCCTGAGTTAATGTTAGCCATTCTGAAAGGAGTGAGATGGTATCTCATTGTGGTTTTGATTTGTATTTCCCTGATGATGAGTGATGTGGAGCATGTTGTCATGCATCCATTAGCCATCTGGATGCCTTCTTTGGAAAAGTATCTATTCATGTCTTTTGCCCATTTCTTCACTGGATTATCTGTTTTTTGGGTGATAAATGTGATATCTCCCTCTCTCTCTCTTCCTCTCGAGAGGATAGAGATTTTGGATACTAACCCTTTATCAGATACATCATTTGCAAATATCTTCTCCCCTTCCATCAGTTGCCTTTTAGTTTTGCTGATTGTTTCCTTTACCATGCAGAAGATTTTTATCTTAATGAAGGCCCAATAGTTCATTTTTGCTTTTGTTTCCCTTGCCTCCAGAGACATGTTGAGTAAGAAGTTGCTGCAGCCAAGGTCAAAGAGGTTTTAACCTGCTTTCTCCTCCAGGATTTTAATGGCTTCCCATCTTACATTTTAGGCCTGTCATCCATTTTGAGTTTATTTTTGTGTATGGTGTAAGAAAGTAGTTCAGGTTTATTCTTCTGCATGTAGCTGTGCAATTTTCCCAGTACCACTTGTTGACAATACTGTGTTTATTCCATTGGACATTCTTCCCTGATATGTCAAAGATTAGTTGGCCATATGCTTGTGGGTACGTTTCTGGGGTTTCTATTCTGTTCCATTGATCTAAGTATATGTTTTTGTGCTAACACGATACTGTCTTGATGATTACAGCTTTGTAATACATCTTGAAGTCTGAAATTGTGATGCCTCCAGCTTTGGTTTTCTTTTTCAGGATTGCTTTGGGTATTCAGGGTCTTTTCTGGTGTCATATAAATTTTAGGATTGTTTGTTCTAGCTCTGTGAAGAATACTGGTGTTATTGTCATAGGGATTGTGTTGATATGTAGATTGCTTTGGGTATTATTGGCATTTTAACAATATATTTTCTTCCAATCCATGAGCATGGAATATTTTTACATTTTTGTGTGTCTTTTTCAATTTCTTTCATAAGCTTTCTATATTTTTCAGTGTATAGATTTTTCATGTCTTTGATTATGTTTATTACTAGGTGTTTTATGGTTTTTGGTGCAATTGTAAATGGAATCCATTCCTTGATTTCTCTTTCTGTTGCTTCATTATTGGTATGCATTGATTTTATATCCTGTGAAATTGCTGAATTCATGTATCAGTTCTAGCAGTTTTTTTATAGAATCTTTTGTTTTCCATATAGAGTATCATGTTTTCTGTGAAGAGTGAAAGTTTGACTTCCTCCTTGCTGATTTGGATGCTTTTTATTTCTTGTGGTGTCTGATTG
Organism: Panthera leo; assembly: GCF_018350215.1. NCBI lineage: Eukaryota > Metazoa > Chordata > Mammalia > Carnivora > Felidae > Panthera > Panthera leo. The sequence goes on along the minus strand of NC_056682.1, from coordinate 151,018,905 downwards.
CTGAGGCTAGGACTTCCAATACTATGTAGAATAACAGTGGTGAGAGTGAACATCCCTGTCATGTTCCTGATCTCAGGGGGAAAGCTCTCAGTTTTTTCCTATTGAGGATGATATTAGTGGTGGGTCTTTCATATATGGCTTTTATGATCTCGAGGTATGATCCTTCTATCCCTACTTTCTTGTGGGTTTTTATCAAGACAGTATGCTATATTTTGTCAAATGCTTTCTCTTATCTATTGAGAGGATCATGTAGCTCTTGTCATTTCTTTTATTAATGTGATGTATCACATTGATTGTTTGAAGATATTGAACTAACCCTGCATCCCAGGTATAAATCCACTTTGATCGTGGTGAATAATTCATTTAATTTATTGTTGGATCCAGTCTGCTAGTATCTTGTTGAGCATTTTTTATTCCATATTCATATTCAAATTGGTCTGTAGTTCTCCTTTTTAGTGGGTTTTTTGTCTGAATTTGGAATCTGGGTAATGCTGGACTCATAGAATGAGTTTGGAAGTTTTCCTTCCATTTCTAGTTTTTAGAACAGCTTCAAAAGAATAGGTGTTAACTCTTCTTTAAAATGTTTCATATAATTCTCCCAGAAAGCCATCCAGCTCTGGACTCTTGATTTGTTGGGAGATTTTTGATTACTAATTTGATTTCTTTTCTGGTTATGGGTCTGTTCAAATTTTTTATTCTTCTTGTTTCAGTTTTGGTAGTTTATATGTTTGTAGGAATTTGTCCATTTCTTCCAAATTTCCCAATTTATTGGCATATAGTTGCTAATAACATTCTCTTATTATTGTTTGTATTTCTGCAATGGTGGTTGTGATCTCTCCTCTCTCATTCTTGATTTTATTTATTTGGGTCCTTTTTCTTTTTGGTCAAACTGGCTAGTGATTTATCAATTTTGTTAATTCTTTCAAAGAACCATCTCCTGGTTTCATCGATCTGTTCTTTTTTTTCTGATAGCATTGATTTCTGTTATAATCTTTATTATTTCCCATCTTCTGCTAGTTTTGGGTTTTATTTTCTGTTCTTATTCCAGCCCTTTACAGTGTAAGTTTAGGTTGTGTATCTGAGACTTTTATTCCTTCTTTAGGAAGGCCTGGATTGCTAAATATTTCCCTCTTATGACCTCCTTTGCTGCATCCCAGAGATTTTGGGCTGTCATGTTATCATTTTCATTGGCTTCCGTGTACTTTTTAATTTCCTCTTTAACCTCTTGGTTAACCCATTCATTCTTGAGTAGGATGTTTTCTAATCTCCAAGTATTCACCGTCTTTCCACATTTTTTCTTGTGGTTGATTTCGAGTTTCATAGTGTTGTGGTCTGAAAATATGCATGGTATGATCTTGATATTTTTGTACTTGTTGAGGTCTGATTTGTGATCCATTCTGGAGAATGTTCCATGTGCACTCGAGAAGAATGTGTATTCTGTTGCTTTAAGATGAAATCTTCTGAATATATCTCTTAAGTCCATCTGGTTCAGTGTGTCATTCAAAGCCATTGTTTCCTTGTGATTTTCTGTCCATTGTTGTAAGTGGGGTCTTGAAGTCCCCTACTATTATGGTATTATTATCAACAAGTTTCTTTATGTTTGTGATTAATTGACTTATATATTTGGGTTCTTTCAAGTTGGGGGCATAAATGTTTACAATTATTAGATCTTCTTGGTGGATAGACCCCTTAACTATGATATAGTGCCCTTCTGCCTCTCTTGTTATAGTCTTTATATTAAAATCTAGATTGTCTGATGTAAGTATGGCTACTCCAGCTTTCTTTTGGTGACCATTAGCATGATAGATGGTTTTCCATCCCCTTACTTTCAATCTGAAGGTGACTATAGGTCTAAAATGAGTCTCTTGTAAACAGCAGATAGATGCATCTTGTTTTCTTATCCATTCTAATATCCTACGTCTTTTGATTGGAGTGTTTAGTCCATTGACACTTAGAGTGAGTACTGAAAGATATGAATCTAATGCCAGTGTGTTGTCTGTAGAGTTGGAGTTTCTGGTGTCTCTGGTCCTTCCTATGTTGCTTTTGGTCTTTTTTTGCTTTGTTTCATCTTCTCTCCCCTCAGAGTCCCCTTAAAATTTCTTGCAGGGCTGGTTTAGTGGTCACAAACCTCTTTAGTTTTTGTTTCTCTGGGAAATTCTTTATTGTTCCTTATACTTTGAATGGCAATCTTGCTGGATAAAGAATTATTGACTGGATATTTTTCCAATTCAGCATGATGAATATATCCTGCCACTCCTTTCTGGCCTGCCAACTTTCTGTGGATAGGTCTGCTGCAAACCTGATCTGTCTTCCCTTGTAGGTTAAGGCCTGCCCCCCACCCCCACTGGCTGCTTTCATAATTCTTTCCTTATCTGTGTATTTTGTGAATTTGACTATGATATGCCTTGTTGATGGTCAGGTTTTGTTGACTCTACTGGGAGTCCTCTGTGCTTCCTGGATTTTGATGTCTGTATCTTTCTTCAAGTTAGGAAATTTTCCCACTATGATTTACTCACTTAAAACTTCTACCCCCTTTTCTCTCTCTTTATCCCAAAAGATATGATTCAGATATTATTCCTTTTTAAAGACTCACTGAGTTCTCAGATTCTTGTATTGTATTCTTTTGCCTTAGATTCCCTCTTTTTTCTGCATGATTATTCTCCATAATTTTGCCTTCTATATCACAGAAAGACTTCTGGTGGTCCTCTAGGACCAGTGCTTGGTTGGCACAATTAGACAGGGCTTGGTGTAATGGCTCCGTTCTCCACTAGGTGGTGCTGCTTAGCTTACTGAGGTGGATTGATGAGTAGGAGAGGTGAAAATGGCATCCCAGTCTCTGGCACCAGAACTCTGTGCTCTCAGTGACCAACAGTCAAGCACCCCTCCTTTGTCACCAGCTTCTGTCTACTCCCTACTTCTACACTGCCTGCACCCAAGCCACCTGTCTGCAAGGCAGCATCTCTCTCTTGAATTATATCTCCTATGGGGCTGTGTTTCCAAACCCCTCACTTCTGAGAGCCCCACAGTTTGGACCTACTCTGACCCTCTGGGGGAGGGTCTCACTGGGCAATGGCTGGGTGCCATCTTCCCCGAGGAATGTTCATGTGGTTGCGCTGTTGTAGAGGTTCAGAGATTGTAACTGAGTGCCTGCTTGTCCCAGAAAAAGTTCACGTGATCACACAGCAGCAGAGGTTCAGAGATTCTGGCAAAACACAACACACAGCCAGCGCCAGGTTTCACAGCATCTTGGCATCTTTGTCCCAATGCCAGCAAACGTGGCTGTTCTCCAGGATCTTCTGGGACCTTTGCCTGTGGGGAGGCCATATGGCCTCTACCAAATGTCCTTCTAGCAGGGGAGCTGCTTCTCCTCGTGTGGTCTGCAGACCCATTGGACCTTGCTGCCTGTTCCTGGGGATTTGCCCTTCCCACCAGAGCACCACCAGAGCTGCAGAATTTCTGATTGCTCTCCTGTTTATATAGTCCTAATGGTATTGAAACCCTCTACTTTTTCCTTTCTCCCTTTCTTGTTCAGTTCCTTATGGGTGTTTCCACTATTTCACTTTCTCTCCAGCTACTTTGCAGGGAGTGCTTTTCCTATACTCACCCTCCTTTCTCTGTCCTTTCTCTGCAAAAACATCCCTCTACTCTCTGCGGCTTTTCTTTCCCGCAATTTACTTCTTCACTAGTTATGCAGATTGTTGTATTAGTCCTCAGATCAAATTTCTAGGTGTGTAAAATGGTTTGGTGCTGATCTAGCTGCATTTCAGGAACAAGAGAAGCTGTGAACTTCCATGCTGCTCCATTATCTTGGCCCCTCCCCACAAGAAACAACTTCAATGACTTTCTTTGCCAGTTCCAGGCAATATCAGAGAAAAAGCAAAGGTTTTTCTCGTTTATTATGATGATGATTTTATTTTTTTATATTAAAATTATGAATCAGGAAGGGAGATTGTCATGGATGGAAAATATTTGAAATGCTAGCAAGAGATTAGTTGACATTCTTTCATGGATTTCTGTGGATAAAAAAAATCAAAATGAATTAAGATGATAACCATGTTGAACAGGGACGTTGATTCAGAGAAAATAGGAAAAGTCAAAGATTGTTCAGGTTCTAGTAGGAGGAAGGACAATAATAAGTGAAAGTAAGTAACAGAGAGAGGTAAAATAAAAATAAGTGAAACACAGTGGAAAGCTATCAATGGAGAACATTAACATTACTATCAAAATTTTGTGATTTATACATGCCATCAGGAAATTTCCTGTGGTGAATTATTGACAATTTATAGTGGCCAGAAATCATGTAGCTTAGTTAAATATAGATTATAGCTAATTAAATTATAGAAATGGGATTTTCTGGAAGACAATCCTAATAAAATATCCATATTGAAATAGGATTAGAAATGGACAAGTGGATTTGAATTATAAGAAAAGGCATATAAGGCTTATAAACTAAATGGGTTGGGGGGACATTCCTCTTAAATTTCCTGAAAGAGTCTTATTCATGATTTTATGTAGTCATTTTTTGAAAATTTTAATTGCAATACAGTTAATATATAGTATATTAGTTTCAGATATATAATACAGAGGTTCAACAATTCTATAGATTAATCAGTTCTCATGATAAATGCACTCTTTTTTAAACAATTTCTTAAAAACATTAATTTTTTTCTATATATAATTTTTTATTTTCAGTTTTTAGTTTAATTCTAGTTAGTCAACATAACTGTAATATTAGTTTTGGGAGTAGAATATAGAGATCCATGACTTAAATATAACACCCAGTGTTCATCACAAGTGCCCTCCTTAATACCTATCACCTATTTATCCCATCCTTCTACCCACCAATCCTCAGTTTGTTCTCTACAGTTAAGAGTCTCTTTTGTGGTTTGCCTCTCTCTTCCCCCCACCCATGTTCATCTGTTTGTTTCTTAAATCCCACATATGAGTGAAATCATATGGTATATGTCTTTCTCTAACTGACTTATGTTGCTTAGCATTATATACTCTAGCTCCACCCATGGCACTGCAAATGGCAAGATTTCATTCTTTTTGATGGCTGAGTAATATTCTATTGCATGTATATATGTATGTGTGTATACATATACGTATATATATATACACACACATATATACACATATACATATATATATACACACACATATATACACATATACATACACACATATACACATATACATATATATATGTATATATATACACACACATATATACACATATACATATATATACACATATACATACATATATATAACATATATACATACACACATACACACACACTTCTTTATTCATCAGTCAATGGACATTCGTTTTCTTTCCATAATTTGGCTATTATAGATAATGTTGCTGTAAACATCAGGGTACATGTTTCTCTTTGAATCCATATTTTTGCATCCTTTGGGTACATATTCAAGGTACGATTACTGGATTGTAGGGTAGTTGTATTATTAATTTTTTGAAAAACATCTATACTGTCTTCTATAGTGGCTGCACTAGTTTGCCTTCCTACTAACAGTGCAAGAATGTTCCTTTTTCTCCACATCCTAACCAACACTTGTTTCCTGAGTTTTTAATTTTTCTCATTCTGACAGGTTTGAGGTGATATCTCATTCTGGTTTTGATTTGCATTTCCCTGGTGGTAAGTAATGATGAACATCTTTTCATGTGTCTGTTTGCCATCTGTATGTCTTCTTTGCAGAAATGTCTGTTCATGTCTTCCCATTTTTTAATTAGATTATTTGTATTTTTTGGTGTTAAGTAGTATAGGTAATTTTTATATTTTGGATAATGATTCCTTAATATATTTATAATTTGCAAATATCTTCTCCCATTCTGTTGATAGTTTCTTTTGCTGCACAAAAGCTTTTTATTTAAGTGTACTTCCAAAAGTTTGTTTACCAATCATTGTTTTCAATCATGAATATTTCAGTAAGAAGTATTAACATTAAACCCATAAAAAAGAATACTTAAAACATAATTTGTGAAAAATTAAAATATGAGTCAAATAAGATACTCTAGAATTGTTTTCCCTGGGTTAACAGATATACATAAATGTTGCATGCATATAGGGAGGAGCACATTTATAGATTTGAGGCAAGAGGCCAGACATTGTATGGCAAAGATTAAGAAGATGTTTAACTTCCATCCTTCACCTGAAGGTACCTTGGGATTTCCTACAATAGTCTCACTTTCAGTCTCTTCATCTTGGCCAACAAGTTTACTCAACCTACAATCTCCTGGGAGGAGAAGTAAGCAGGGTTTGACAATGATTAACTATATAGAGTCTCTATTATGGAGCAAATGGATAGAAGTATGTATGATGTTTTCAGAGCCTTTTGAAAAGATGAGTGAATAAATGGATAAAAAGGAATACAAGTAAGGATTATGTTAAAACAGAAATTATAGAGGATAAGATAGCATATAGTTCAAACCTCTAAAAAATTGTAAAAATGGAGAATGATCAATTGGAAATAAAAGTATATGAATGTGTGCACTTTTCTACCAATTCTCCATAGGAAATGTGAAATAATTATTGTAAAAGATATCTTAAGATTACTTCTATTCTTTCTTTGAAACATTGGCCAACAATAGATGTTTTTTCTACATTGATCTTATTAGATGCTATTTTTTAAATGTTTATTTACTTCTTTTGAGAGAGACAGCAGTGAGCAGGGGAGGGGCAGAGAGAAAGAGAGAGAGAGTCTCAAGCTGACTTCACTCTCAGTGTGGAGCCCAATGTGTGGCTCAGTCTCATGAACTGTGACATCATGACATGAGCTGACATCAAGTGTCAGATGCCCAACCCACTGAGCCACCCAGGAGCCCCCGATTTTATAATATACTCTCAAACAGAGGCACATTAAAGAGTATACACACACACACACGCACACATGTACGTAGATACATTTATATATTTATTTATATATTCATTTATGCATATAATTTATATGTTTATTCATTTATTTAACTTGCTCTTAGTGTATAATGATGAACAAATATTTGTTAACAAAAATGTAGGTAAGATTATCCAACAAAATTTCTTTAAAAAATTTTAAAACTGTAGTTAAAAGTGTATTTTTTTAAATTTTAGAGTGAGAGCATTAGGAAGAGAGGCAGAGAGAGAGAGACTCATAAGCAGGCACCATGCTCAGCATGGAACCTGATGTGGGGCTCGATCCCATGAGCCTGGGATCATGACCTGAGCCAAAATTAAGAATGAAACGTTCAACCAATTTAACCCACTCAGGTACCCCTAAAAGTGTATTTTTATAATGTAATGATAATAAATGCATAGAGCTTATAGAATGACTCTTAAATGTTCTTGAAGCATGTAAAAAAGTAAAAGGATAGTTATATGGATAATATTAAATTGGATATGTTAAAGAGTAGGTTCATAGTTAGAAATTAGACATATCTTAAGACATATTTGTAAGGAAACGTTTTTAATGGTAGAGCAGGAAAACAGGGTCATGTAAATATTATTTCAGGACCATATTTATTTTTCTAGTTTATCTTTCTTTCCTTCCTCTGATGTTAGGAACCTTATGTAGACTATAAGTAGATGTGGTAAATCTTTCTTGGCAAAAGAAGAGCAAATCAGAATGCAAATTCTCCAGAAATCCTCTAAGGAAACATGTCAGGTTTCTTTTGCATGCATATGGAATTATCTCCTCGAGAGAAAAAGAGAACAGGAAGAGGAAGGACAAGATCTTGCATGTAATATTTGCTAAAATCTCATTACATAGACTTTGAGTTTTCCATTTTCCCAATAGAAGCTATTATTCATTTCAAGTTCAAATATATTGCTCAAAATTAAAAGATTTTCGGGCATTTTTTATTAAAAATCCAGATGTTCTAGCTGTCATAACTAGATACTGCAGCATCTTAAAGCCTGTATGTTCCTGGGATCCAAATACTTTTAAGAGTATATATACAGATCACTTTCTTGGATTTAACTTCTTTTTAAAAAAATTTTTTTTATAACATTTACTCATTCTGGAGAGACAGAACGACAAAGCATGAGTGTGGGAAGGGCAAAGAGAGAAAGGGAGACACAGTATCCAAAGTGGGATCCAGGCTCTGAGCTGTCAGCACAGGGCCTGACACAGGGCTTGACACAGGGCTTGAACCATGAACCGTGAGATCATGACCTGAGCCAAAGTCAGATACTTAACCGACTAAGCCACCGAGGCACCCTATCTTTTTTAAATCAATACAAGGAAGAGGTGCTTTATTCCTATTTCCTAAATTTCATACAACCATGTATCATCATAGCTCATCAATTTTCTCTGACATATTTGAAAATAAATATTTTCTAACTTGTCAAATACCTGGAGTGAGTAGGTTCTTACCTTGTCTTACTAAGTCTTACCAAGACTTACCAAGTCTTTTTACTATGGCACAAATAACCAACACTATATTCACTTACATTGGATGTGAATTCATTTTGTTCACTTTTATGAAGTCTGATTTAGCATACTCTAATAAACAAATATTGCTTAGTAGAACATGTGGGTAAAGACTGCTTAGAGAAAATCTAGGAATAAAATTATTTAGAAGTATAATTTTCATAATTTGTTAATAATAAATCTGTAAAACCTGAAAAATATTGTCTCTTAATGGACCACTGAAATGAAAGCAAACTTATTTGGAGCGAATTAGTTTGGAGAGGTTGAGGCCTCAAATTTTAATTGAATGTAAATGGTGCATTCAGTATGCAAGGCACCATCATTTGAACAGTCTTGAAAAAGATTAAAAGAAGTCTCTCTGTTCAGGAAATAGCACATTAAAAAGCTGTGTATAGCCTAGTTATGTCAGTAAACCATATTATGTGTGTGTTAGCAGACCACCTTAGTGGATGAGATGTATTATAATCAGGATGTTTATCATACATAATTACTGAACAGGAGCTGTATTATATGGCACTGACAAGCATGGATCCGTAGTTCTAGATTTATGTCCTTTTAGGTTCCTGAGCAGAGCTTGTTATGTATAAACCAGCAGAAGCAGATGGACTGCTCTCCAGAGTACAATAGAGCAACATAGGATTTTACAGGAGAGAAAGTTTCCTTTAGCAAAACCACAGAAATGTAGATGGCTACAGAGACAAATTCCACAACTGAGCAAAAAGAACCGTTGGTCACACTTAAAATTTGATTGATAGATATTAAAGCTGATGAGCAGATGCTTGTGAAAAAAGAAAGGGGGGAGAAGGAGGGGAAAGAGGAAGAGGGAGAGAGAGAGAGTGCATTTCTTATCTAAAAATTAGCACAAACTTGACTGTATCAAATAAACCCTGAAAGCACAGACTCTAAAGCTACTTTTTTTTTTTTAAAGTTCATTTATTTATTTTGAGACAGACCGAGACAGTAGAAGTGGGGCAGGGGCAGAGAGAGACGAGGAGATAAAATCCCAAGCAGGCTCCACGCTGTCAGCACAGAGCCCAGTGCAGGCTCTAGCTCATGAAACTGTGAGATCATGACTTGAGCTGAAACCAAGAGTCGGATGCTCAACAAACTGAGTCGCCCAGGTGCCCTAAAGCTACTTTTTAATAGATGTGTAACATTGGACACATTTATTTACCTCTCATCCAGTCCCTCTTCCGAGATAGAGACAATAACTGCACTGGTCATAGAGATGCCATAAGGATTAAATGAGATGAGAATGAAATAGTCACCTCTATACAAATGTTGGTTGTAATTATTATCCTGATTTTATTGATGAGTAAAATTCTCAGATTTTAAGGGCCTTAGCCAACATTTCCCAACTCCTAACAGAGTACAAAGCAGATAATAAGTGCCTCAATTATCTGTTGCTGTATAACAAATCATCCTAAAGTTAATGACTGAAAACAAGAACAGTGTATGATTTCTCACAATTCTATTGGTTGACCAAGTGGTTCCCCTGCAGGTTGTCCTTGGGTTCACTGTGCAGCGGTATTTCCCTAGTGCTTCAGCTGGGCACTTAACTAAAATAGCTGAGATGAGAGGGCCTTTCTTCCCAATATTTTTAACGTATGTTTTTTCTCAGGACTTCAAGTGATAAGCCACCAGTCTACAAAGACCTCATCACATCTCTGTTTGCCTTACATTTACTGATGTCACATTGACCAAATTAAGTCCCATAGGCAAGTCCAGGGTCAATATGGAAGAGGACTACCCAAGGGTATAGGTAGCAGAAGGTGTGAGTTATTGGTGGCCATCATAAAATCAATTATCCACATCTATGGATCTGAAAATCCTTTGATTTTTTATGTGCTCCTTTATTTATATAAAATATGTTTATATAAATATAAAACATTTATATTTATATAAAATACATACTTTTGATACTTTTTATTTATATAAAATATATTTATATTTATTTAAAATAATTATGTACTTTCGACACTTTTTTCAGAATGAAGAACCTCTGTGTATTTGTGTGTGTGTGCGTGTGTGTGCATGGCACTTATACACGAATGCTTACATGGGGAGTATGGCTGAAAATTCTTGAAATCTACGATTTAACTGGAAAAAAATCTGCATAATGTTCTAAAAATTTGTGGCAAACAAAGTAATAATAAAATTGTTAAAGTAGGAATTTATTCAGAATACAGGTACATCGATATTAAATCTTGCCTGTGCCACTAACCTGTTAATTGATTACCTGCTGATGGGTATTTGGTGATAAGAATATGTAAGGCAGTGGACATTTGCTATCATACTGAATGCTTTACTCATCTGGAAAGGTGATTATCAAATAATGTATATATATATATATATATATATATATATATATATATATATATATATGTGTGTGTGTGTGTGTGTGTGTGTGTATTTATTTATTTTAATGTGCCCATGATTAATTATATATATTTGTCTCAAGTGAATTCACTTTTTTGTTTTTTTGCGATACTCCTTCATTTATACCACATGGTTTCCTCAAAGTTTTTGTTTCCCTTCTCTTTCAAATGCAGCTAATAATATCTACTATGATACCAATTTCTTTTTTATTTTTAGAATTAGCGACGTTGTACATCAAGAATCTGTCATAATGCTTGGCCCCCCTTAATAGGCACTAAATAAATCTAGCAACTGCTCCTCTGTTTTGCTGCTGCTAAAGCTCTCCCTCCTCCTCCTCAAAGTCTGGTCTCTCCCTTCCTTCTTCCCCTCCTTCTTCCCTCTCTCCTTGCCTTGAATTTTAATTCTAGTGTCTTTTGCTATGAACCATTTTAAATATTTATTTAGTAATATATAACAATATTCACCTACATAGCTTTTGGATTACAACATACTTAATAAGTTTATAGCCATAAAGTATTTTTTTAATATTCTATATTTTCTTCCAATAGTATATAGTTTTTGAAAGTGTTTAAATTTTAAATCCACCATAGTTTTTATGCATATGCTTGGGCATATGTTTGTTATAGAGTCAAGCTCTGCATTTTTTAATATATATATGTGTAGCTAATTATCACACAATCACTAATTTAATATCATCTTTACCATATGCTACTTTATCATTTATACATGCTTTTATATCTAGACCTAATCTGTCCCATTAATGCATTTTGCTATCCTTAAACCAAAAGCACACATTTTTAATTACTGTAACTTTCCCATGCTGTGACATCTGGTAGGGCATGTTTATTTTCTCTTATTCAGAGTTTCTATTTTTTTAAATGTTCTTGGATATTTTTGTATATTTTATTTTACATATGAATTGTAAAGTCATTTACTACTTTTTTATTGATTTTCTTCTGGAATTGTTCTCATCTTCCAGAATTCTAATTAGACAAACATTTAATTTTCTGAATCGTCAATGTTATGTAACATTTTATTGTGATATTTTTCCTCTATGTTTTGCACTTTATACTTTAGCTCACTTCCTTACTTATATATTTTGTATTATATAGTCAACATTCATGTATTTGTATTTTATTACATGGTACTCAATTGATAAAAAATATCAGAAATTATATTTTAACTCCATAAGCTTTCTTATTCTTGATTTTTCTTATTCATTATGGAATTTTTCTGTTTTTTTCCTTTCTTTCCAAAATATTTCTAGGGATACTAAATAATTTTTAAGGTATTTTCTTGGTCCTGATTTTGTATGCATTATAACTAGACTAGTTATTTTGCTTTTTTATCTTGATCCTTTTATTTTATGTTCTTTATTTATCATAAATATCCGTTAATCCTTAACTGGTAATTCATATTTATTAATGGGAAATGGGCAATTATTCAAAGGTAGCTGATATTATTATTAATAATAATGGCTAATACTTATAATGCTCTTGCTGTATATAAGGCCATTATATGTTCATTAATATCTTCATTAAATGAGGTAACATGTTCATTATGACTATGAAAAGCTTTAATATGGAGGTGTTTTTCTCTATTTTGTCACTAAAATTAGTTACTTTTTTTTTCTTATGTACAGATTCTTTCATTATACCCAATAAGATGGTTTGAATTATTTTGACTGGTATCTGCCTCAGTGTTTGATCTCATCACCCAATCTCCCTAAGAGAGCTCTCTCTAGGAAAGTGTTACACTTTGCAGTTCTTGGGCTCTATTATCATGAAGGCAAACATCTAAATACCTGCTCTGAATATTCACAGGGAAAATCTGCCTAGCTATTCCACAGACAGTAGTTTCTCTGATTATCATAATGATAATTCCCAAAGCAATTTTTTTGAAGAGTTGATATACTTTATGCCACATCAGGGCTATTAACACATAGTAATGCTATTTAACATTATGATGTTTCATCTATACTTTCATCCACTCCATATCTCCCTCCTTTATTATTATGACATATTAAAAGGGTCTTGAGAACATTTACATACATTAAAAGGCACAAATGTTGAATTTTTTCTTATAATCCAGTGGGTTTTTTTTTTTTTTTTGTATATTCAGAGTTGTGCAGCTATATCAATAATCCGATTTTAAAGTATCTTCATACCCCCAAAACACCCCATTAATAAGTAAAAGGCCCTCTTCATATTCCTCTAAACTCTCCCTTTCAGACCTGGGCTACCACCAATACACTTCCTGTCTCTATTAGTAAAAGACGAACTAGGTTCATGAAAGTTTTCAAGAGTTTATTTGAGCATACATCAGTTAGAATTGGGCAGCAGCAAACCAAAAATTATGAGCACTCCACCTACAGGAGGTAGAAGTTTTTGTAGAGAAGATACAGAAGCAAAACAAACAAAACTATTTAATTGCTATAGTTCAAACAGGTGCTTTATTTATATAGCAAGTTGGCTGTTTGTGATTGGTTGTTCTTAATTTTCATTTTCTTGGATGTGAGTTCATTTAGTCTGGCTTAGGTTTTGGTTTGCTTACTGGGCTACCAAAGCATTAAGGCCACCCCAGTCTAATAGGCTCCTTGTTTAATTAATTTAACACTATAAATTTGCCTATTTTGGACATCTCCTATCAATGGAATAATGAAATTTATGGTCTTTTGTGAATTTTCTTTCACTTAGCATAATGTTTTTGATCCATCCATGTTGTAGCATGTTATCAGTATTTTTTTTTACTGCTAAGTAATATTCTATTGCAAAAAATGCACATTTTGTTTATCCATTCATCAGTTGATGGACATTTCGATTGTTGCATTTTTATTAATTATGAATTGATTTTTTCATATGCATGTTTCCATTTCTATTGAGTATATACCCAGAAGTAGAATTGCTTGGACATATGGTACCTCTATGCTTAACATTCTGATATACTTCCAAACTGTTTACCAATGTAGTTTTACTGTTCTATATACCCACCAGTGGTGAGTGTTATGGGTTCTAGTTTCTCCACATTGTCACCGACACTTGGTTTATGCGTCTTTTTGATTATAGCCATCCTAGTGGATATAAAGTGGCATCTCATTACTCTGTTTACTTACATTTCACTAGTGACTAAGGATGCTGTTCATCTTTTCATGTGCTTGTTGACCACTTGTGTATATTCTTTGGAAAAATATATTTAAATCCCTTTGCCCATTAAAAAATGAGCCTTTGTCTTTTTGTTTAATAAGATGATATATTCTGGAAACTAGACCCTCGTCAGATAAATGATATGCAAGTATTTTCTCCAATGATGTAAGTTGTTTATGTTGATTCTCTCTCATGATGGAGTCCTTCACAGTACAAAAGTCTTCAATTTTAATGAAATCTAAATTTTTCAATGGTTACTAGTTCTTTTGGTGTCATACCTAATAAATCAGTGCTAAATCCAAAGTCACAAAGATTTACCCCTATGATCTCTTCTAAGAGCATAAAGTTTTTGCTCTTACATTTGGGTCTATGATCAATTTTAAGTTAACTTTTTGTGTGTGATGTGAAGTAGGGATCCAGATTAATTATTTTGCCCTTGAAAATAAGTGTCCCAGAATAACTGGTCAAAATGACTATTCTTTCTCCACTCATTAGTCTTAGCATCTTTGTCAGAATTAATTGATGGCATATGAGGGGTTTATTAGGCTTTCAGTTATATCTCACTATCTATCCTTAAATCAGTACACTTTACTGATTACTGTAAATTTGTAGTAAGTTTTGAAATTGGGAATCATGTCTTCCAACTTTATTCTTCCTTTTCAATGTTGTTTTTAGCTTTTTTGAGTCCCTAATAATGCCATTAGAATTTTAGAAATAGGTGTGTGTATGTGTGTGTGTGTGTGTGTGTGTGTGTGTGTGTGTGTTTTAATATGGCAAAAGACCCAGCTGAGATTCTTATAAAATGCATTGAATCTAGTTATGGATACATTGCTATCTTAACAATATTAAGTCATACAATTTATGCTTATGGGATGTCTTTCCATTTATTTAGATTTTATTTAATATCTTTCAACAATATTTTATAGATTTATGTACACTCTTTATACTTTTGTTTATTAAATTTGTTCTCAGGTATTTTATTATTTCTGATGCTATTGTAAATAGGTGATTTCTTAATTTCATTTTTGAATTGTTTGTTGATAGGGTATAAAATACAATTGAATTATTTATATTGATCTTACATACTGTAGACTTACTGGAATTGTTTATTATTCCTAATAATTTTATTGTGGATTTCTTCAGATTTCATATTTTGTATATTAATGATTATGCCATCTATAAACAGAGATAGTTATACCTATTTCTTAGAAATGTTTATTTTTCTCACCTAATTGCTCCGGCTTCTATCTTTAGTAAAATTTTGAATAGAAGTTGCAAGAGTGGATGTCCTTGACTTTTTCCTTGATATAGGAAAAAGTGTTCTATTTTTCACCATTTCATATCTATATTTTAGTTGAGGATTTTAATTGGATGCACTTTATCAGCCTGAGGAAGTTTCTATCTCAATTTGTTAACTTTCTTTTTTCAATCACAAATGGTGTTGGATTTTGTCAAATATTTATATGTCATTGAGATTATCAAATAATTTTTTCTTTTATTTGTTGCAAAATATGTTGCATTGCCTTAATTGATTTTCAAATGCTAAACCAACCTTCATTCCTGGAATAAATCTACATGGTAATCAAGTAGCATTTATTACAGTTCTGCATTGGGTTTGCTAGAATTTTATTGAAGATTTTTGATTCTATGGTCAAAGAAATATTGGTCTGTGGTTGTCTTCTTGTGATGTCTTTGTCTTGTTTTGTGTTAGGGCAATACCATGCTCATAGAGTAGGCTGTGAAGTACTCCTTCTTCTAGTATTTTATGAAGGAGTTAGTGAAGAATTGGTATTAATTCCTCCTTTAATGTTTTTTAGAATTCACCATTGTAACCATCTGGGCCTGGGTTTTTCTTAGTAAAATGTTTTTGTTTTTTTTTTTTTTTTTTGTTACAAATTACAAATCTTCTCTTATAGGTCTATTCTGATTGTCTTTTTTTTGAGTCAGTTTTTCTAGTTTGTGTCTGTCTAGGAATATATTTAATTCACCTAACTGATTGCACATGGATGTTAATAGTATTCTCTTATTATTGTTTTAATTTCTGTAAAGTCATTTTTATGTGTTTTCTTTTATTCCTGACTGCAATAATTTGTTTTCTCTCCTTTTTCTATGATCTATCACTTTTAAACTTTTTTTTGAAAGCCAACTTTTTGTTTTATTACTTTCCCCCAATGGTGTTGTATTCCCTATTTCACTTACTTATAATCTAGTCCATATCATTTCTTTTATTTCTCCTTCCCTTGCACTACTCTGATCATTTTAATTCCTTAAGGTGGAAAGTCAGGTTATTGATTTGAGATCTTTCTTATTTTTAAATATAAGTATTTATAATTACATATTTCCCCTAAGCACTGTATTAGAAGCATCTCATTAGATTCAGTATGTTGTTTTCACTCACCTTAACATGTTTTGTAAGTTCCCTTTGATTTCTTTCTTATTCTATTGGTTTTCTAGGAATATGTTTCATTTCAGGATATTTGGGAGTTCTCCTAATTTATATATATTTAAGTTTTTATTTAACTTCCAGTTAGTTAACACCCAGTGTGATATTAGTTTCAGGTGTATAACATAGTGATTCAGAACTTGCATACAGTACCCAGTGCTCATCACAAGTGCACCCTTAATCCCCATCACCTATTTTACCCATTTCCTCACCCACCTCCCCCCTGGTAACCATTAGTTGTTTCTCTATAGTTAAGAGTCTGCTGCTTGGTGTGTCTCTCTCTTTTTTCCCTTTGTTTGGTTTGTTTCTTAAATTCCACATATGAGAAAAATCATATATTTGTTTTTCTCTGACTGATTTCATTTAGCATAATACACTCTAGCTTCATCCACATCTCTGCAAATGGCAAGATTTCATTCTTTTTGATGACTGAGAAATATTCCACTTTATATAGTTGTAGTCCACATCTTATGTATTCATCAGTAGATGGACACTTGAGCTTTTTCCATAATTTGGCTGTTGGAGATAATGCTGCTGTAAACATCAGGATGCATGTGTCCCTTCAAATTAGTATTTTTGTATTCCTTGAATAAACACCTAGTGGTGTAATTCCTGGATTGTAGGGTAGTTCTATTTTTAAAAATTAAAAAAAAATTCTCCTAATGTCTCTTTGGTTTCCAACTTTAATTCCATTGTAGTAAGAGAACATATTTTTATTATTTCAATCTTTTAAGTCTATTGAATCTTGTTTTATAATTTAGCATGAAGTTTATCCTTAAGAATGTTACATGTGCACTTCAGAAAAACATGTGTCATCCTGTTTATCTGAGGAACATTGCATAGTTGTTAGTTATGATTAGGTTTATAGTGTTACTCAAGTCTCCTACTTTTTTGGTTGGTATTCTGCTTAGTTTTCTACCAATGTTTTAAGTGGGATAATATTTTAAGTGTCATTGAATTGTCTGTTACTCTTTTCTGTTCACTCATACTTTGCCTTATTTATTTGGGGACTATATTGTTAGGTGAACATATTTTTTGTAATTATAAACATTTTCTGATGGTTTAACTGTTTTATCATTATAAAATCTCCTTCTGTCATTAAAATTATTTTTGTCTTGAAGTCTATTTATTTCTGGTAATAATGTAGGCTACCCAGCTCTCTTTTGGTTATTGTTTGTGTAGCAAATATTTATTATTATTATATTTTCACCTGTGAATGTGTGTTTGAACCTATAAAGTATATATATTGTAGATAGCAAATAATTGAATAATATTTTGTTTTATTAAAAAAAATTTAACATTTATTTATTTTTGAGAAACAGAGAGAGACAGAGAATGAGCATGGCAGGAGGGGAGAGAGCACAGAGAGAAGAGGAGACACAGAATCCGAAGCAGGCTCCAGGGTCTGAGCTGTTAGCACAGAGCCCAACTTGGGGCTGGAACCCACAAACGATGAAATCATGACATGAACCAAAGTTGGACGCTCAGCCAACTGAGCCATAGAGGTGCCCCTATTTTGTTTTATTTTTTAAATATATGCTGCCAATCTCTGACTTTTTATTACAATGTTTAATCTATTTGTATTTTATATGGTTACTGAGAAGAGCATTTACATCTGTCACTTTGTTATTTGTTCTTGAAAAAATAACAGGGGTAGCTTGATAACTTAGTTAAGAGTCTGACCCTATGTCTTTTGATTGGAGTGTTTAGTCCATTTACATTCAGAGTTATTACTGAAAGATATGGGTTTAGAGTCATTGTGGTGTCTGTAGGTTTCATGCTTGTAGTGATGTCTCTGGTACTTTGTGGTCCTTGCAACATTTCACTCACAGAATCCCCCTTAGGATCTCTTGTAGGGCTGGCTTAGTGGTGATGAATTCCTTTGGTTTTTGTTTGTTTGGGAAAACCTTTATTTCTCCTTCTATTCTGAATGACAGACTTGCTGGATAAAGAATTCTTGGCTGCATATTTTTTTCTGTTCATCACATTGAAGATTTTCTGCCATTCCTTTCTGGCCTGCCAAGTTTCAGTAGATAGGTCTGCCACTAGTCTTATGGGTCTCCCTTTGTAAGTTACAGCCTGTTTATCCCTAGCTGCTTTCAGAATTTTCTCTTTATCCTTGTATTTTGCCAGTTTCACTATGATATGTCATGCAGAAGATTGATTCAAGTTACATCTGAAGGGAGTTCTCTGTGCCTCTTGGATTTTAATGCCTTTTTCCTTCCCCACATCAGGGAAGCTCTCAGCTATGATTTGTTCAAGTACACTTTCAGCCCCTTTCTTTCTTCTTCTTATGGAATTCCTATGAAATGGATGTTGTTCCGTTTGATTGCATCACTTAGTTCTCTAATTCTCCCCTCACACTCCTGGATTTTTTTATCTCTCTTTTTCTCAGCTTCCTCTTTTTCCATAATTTTATCTTTTAATTCACCTATTCTCTACTCTGCCTCTTCAATCTGTGCTATGGCCACCTCATTTTATTTTGCACCTCATTTATAGCATTTTTTAGCTCCTCATGACTATTTCTTAATCCCTTGATCTTTTGTAGCAATAGATTCTCTGCTGTCCTCTATGCTTTTTTCAAACCTAGCGATTAATTTTATGACTATTATTCTAAATTCTTGTTCCATTATATTGCTTAAATCATTTTTGATCAATTCGTTAGCTGTTGCTACTTCCTGGAGTTTCTTTTGAGGAGAGTTCTTCCATTTTGTCATCTTAGGTAGTCTCTTCGGTGGCTCACAGCTGCAGGGCACTTCCCTTGTACTGTCCAGAGTAACTTGTATTGGTGGGCGGGGCCGCAGTCAGACCTGATGTCTGCCCCCAGCCCACCACTGGGGCCACAGTCAGACTGGTGTGTACTTTATCTTCTCCTCTCCCAGGGGTAGGACTCACTGTGGAGTGGTGTGGCCCCTGTCTGGGCTACTTGCACACTGCCAGGCTTGTGGTGCTGCTTCAATGGGATCTGGAGTGTTAGCCAGGATGGATCCACAAGGTGCACAGGGGCAGGAGGGGCAGGCTTAGCTCCCTTTGCCATCAGTGGTCCCATGTGGGAGGGGCCCTGTAGCACCAGGAGGGAGGCAGACCCATTGGAGAGATGGATCCACAGAAGCACAGCATTGGGTGTTTGCGCGGTGCAAGCAAGTTTGGTGACAGGAACTGGTTCCCTTTGGGATTTTGGCTGGGGGATGGGAGAGGGAGATGGAGCTTGCCAGAGCCTTTGTTCCCTGCCGAGCTGAGCTCTGTCTTGTGGGGCTCAGCAACTCTCCCTCACAGTGCCCTCTCGCCCTCCCCGCACTCTGAGAGCATAGCTGTTGACTTTTAACATTCCAGATGTTAAGTCCCACTGGCTGTCAGAACTCACACAGTCCAGCCCCTCTACTTTTGCAAGCCAGACTTCGGGGTTTCTGCCTTGCTGGGCAGGCTACCCCTCCACCGCCCCAGCTCTCTCCAGCCAGTCCATGTAGTGTGCCCTGCCTCTCTGCCCTTCCTGCCCTCTTCCATGGGCCTCTTGTCTGCACTTGGCTCTGGAAAGTCCATTCTGCTAGTCTTCTGGAAGTTTTCTGGGTTATTTAGGCAGATGTGGGTGGAATCTAAGCAATCAGCAGGACAATGTGAGCCCAGCGTCCTACTACACTGCCATCTTCCCTCCAAATCTCTCTCTTATTTCTTCTTTGATGTCATTGATCTTTGTGTCTGTTTTTATGCTGATACCATGCTGTTTTTATTAACTATAGCTTTGTAATATAGTTTGAAATTGGGGACTCTGATGCTCCCATCTCTTCTCTTCTTTCTCACAAGCACTTTGGCTATTCAGGTATTTTTGTGATTCCATATAAGTTTCATGATTGCTCTGTTTCTGTGAAAAATGCCCCTGGAATTTTAATAGAGATTGCATTAAATCTATAAATTGCTTGTGGTAGTTTGGGCATCTAAGATAGCATTAATTCTTCCAATCCATGAGCATGGATATTTTTCACTTATTTGTGTCTTTTGAAACTTCTTTCATTAATGTTTTACAGTTTTTCAGTGTATAGTTATTTCACTCCCTTGGTTAAATGTATTCCTATTTTCTTCTTTTCAATTCAATTATAAATGGGATTGTTTTCTTAATTTTTCTGATAGTTTGTTATTAGTATATAGAAACAAGTTCTTGTATATTGATATTTTATTTTGCAAATTTACTGAATTTGTTGATTAGTTCTATTACTTTTTTGCTGGAGTCTTTAGGGTTTTCTATATATAACATGTCATCTGCAACTAGTAATAGTTTTACTTTTTCTTTTCCAATTAGGATGTCTTTAATTCCTTTATATTCATTGATTGGTTGCCTAATTGCTCTGGGTAGGGCTTCTAATGCTATGTTAAATAAAAGTGGCAAGAGTAGGCATCCTTGTTTTGTTTCTGATCTTAGAGGAAAGTCCTTTTCAGCTTTTCACCACTGGGTATGATGTTATCTGTGGGCTTATCATAAATGGCTTTTATCAAATTGAAGAATATTCCCTCTGTCACCACTTTCTTGAGACTTTTAATTATAAATGGCTGTTGAGTTTTGTCAAAAGTTTTTATTTTTATCTATTGAGATGATCGTATGATTTTATTCTTCATTTTGTGATGTCATGTATCACATTGATTGGCTTGTAGATGTTGAACTATCCTTGCATCCTTGGAATAAATTTCACTTAATTGTGGTATATGATATTTTTAATGTGTTGTTGAATTTGGTTTGCTTATATTTCATTGAGGATTTTTGCATCTATGTTTATCAAGGATATTGGTTTATAGTTTTCTTTTCTTGTGGAGTCCTTGTCTGGTTTTGGTATCAGCATAATTATGGCTTTGTATAATAAGTTTGAAAGTATTTCTTCATCTTTTTTTTCAAAGATTTTGAGAATGATTGGTATTAATTTTCTTTAAATGTTTGGTAGAACTAACCAGTGAAGCCATCTTGTGCTGGACTTTTCTTTGTTGTGAGGTTTTGATTACTGATTTGATCTTTTTGCTAGTAATTGGTCTGTTCTAATTTTTTATTTCTTTGTGATTAAATCTTTGTGGTTATATGTGTCCATGAATTTTCAATTTCTTCTAGGCTATAAAATTTGTTGGTGCATAATTGATCACAGTAATCTATTATAATACTCTTTATATCATTCATTTTTGAAGGATATAGAATTTTTCAACAATTTGCTTCTTTCACCTCTTTGAATAGTTCATCTTCCTGGAAACCTCAGTTTCCAATAAGAAATCAATTTTTTTATTGATTATTTATTGTATATTATGAATCATTTTTCCAGCTACTCCAAAATTCCCCCTTTGGCAATTTGACTATAATGTATGTAGTGATAGATTTCCTTGAATATAACCTACTTAGAGCTTATTGAGTCACTTGGTATGGATATAAGCGTTTTTAATCAAATTTGTTAAGTTTTTTTGTTCCATTAATTCTTCAAATATTCCTTATGCCCCTTTGTCTGTCTTCTCTTCTTCTGGGCTTCTTCTGGGCTAAGCAAATGTTCTTATGCTTGATGATGTCTGTGTTAGGTTTAAAAAATGTCTCCTTTCTACTTTGAATTTGCTGCTGAGGCTGCTAATTTTTTTTTTATTATTATTTCAGTATTGTACTGTTCAATCCTAGAAACTTTTCATTTTTTTAATTTTCTCTTTTTTTGATATTCACTATTTAGTGAGTCACCATTGCCATATTTTCTTTTAATTCTTTACATATAGTTTCCTTTTGTTCTTTGAACATATTTACAATGCTCCTTTAAAATTCTATCTAGTAATTTAAACATCTGGGCCCAGTAGATACAGTTTCTCTTGAATCATTTTCTTCTTGTGTATGAACAAAACATTTTTGTTTATTTCCATTCACATAATTTTTGTAGAATACTGGTCATTTTAAATGATGTAATATGCAACTTGAAATCAGATTCCTCCCTCCCCAGGATTTTTTCATGTTTTTGATATTACCATTAATATGCATAGTGAATTTCCTGGACCAGTTCCATAAGTCTGTGTTCTTTGTCATGGGTGAGCACAGAAATCTATGCTCAATTAGCTCAATGGCCAGCTAATAGTTTTTCTTAAGTTGCTTGAACCAATAAGACTCCTAGCCTGGAAATCCAGGGACAAAACCCTTTATGGATATTGCATTCTCCAGATTTTCTTTTTAAGATTTTTGATAGCTTCTTGTTTGTACTATATAATATAGCTACCTCAGGTAGCCATGATGTAAAGCATTTACTGCTGATTGTTTTTGACACATACCCTCACTGAATAAGGTTGGAGTCAAGTCAAATAAAGGCAAGTTCCATAAATGTAGCTTTTCTAGAAATAATCTAGCAAGGTCATATAGTGACATTTCTCTGAGAATATTTTTAAGAGGCTCCAAGCCCATCTTCTCTCTCCAGTGGTGGCTAGCCTCCTGATTTTCACAGCTGTAATTGTCTCAAGGTTGCTGTTTTGTAAGGATACTTTAGTGCTAGAGACTGGGGAATTGTAATAAGAAATGTAAATGCTTACCAAGATTTAACTATTTTCTTGAAAAAAACTCCTCAAATTTTTGTAAGCTGTGGTTATTTGCAGAGTTCCAAAACATTTGATTTTGACAATGTTTGTCAGTATTTGCAAACTTTTAGCAAGGATTTAGAAAGCCACATTCTAATGTTCCGGAAATACCCATGAAAAAAGCAGTCCTGTGATTTTTCTAATAGTTGAGTCCAATTTTGTTCTCTAGTTTCTGTTTAGAAGTATACAACCCTTATTAAGAGAAGGACTCTATTGTTTTTTGGTTACAAGTTTCTTCATTCGGACTTATCCATTACCCTAATGTTTTCAGTTTCTACTTTCCAGAAATAACATACAACTCTTTTAATAGCATCTCTTTATTTAGGCAGTTCTTTTGTTTAAACAAACATGTTTATTTAAATTGATTTTCTCTCATTTCAATGGGGTTATGAGGAATGGAATCACGTATGGATATTTGGTCTACCATCTTGAAGTAGACCTCACATTCATTACTTATATTGAATCTATAAAATACATATATGCATAGATTGATAATGAACATGATCCTATCATTTAATAAATATCTCGCTAAAGGCTGTATTAAATAAAACACCTTTTCATTTTTGAGTGTTCTTATTGTTCATGGACACTTTTACAAAAATTAATGATTTGAATAACGAAACACCAAAAGGACAATTAACAGACATATCTTAGAAAGTAAGAGAGAGATTCTTGATTTATAAGTGCTTGCTGTGGTATATAAAGTTGTGAGTATATATGCCATTAATAGAAATGCCAGTGTAAGCTGAACATTACTCTATTGAAGCTAATGAGTACTGAAGATATATAAATTCCATTCTTCAAATGTATTTATGTATAAAATTAAAGCACACTGATATATGAAAAGAATACTATTATCTGATTAAAAATCAACAAGTAGCCAAATAATTTCTAAATGTGAATATTGAGGTATTTTGAGCAGTCAGAAAAATTTATGTGAAGACTCTACCATCCATAAGTTTTTACTTGAAAAATGTAAATTTTCCTCATGAACTTCCAATATATTTCAATTATAATTACACATCATTACCAGTGCTTTTGTACCTCTCTTTTTTATTCATTTTACTTCTGAGGACTGTACTAATTAATAAGAAATATTTGAAGATAAAACACTTATTGAGATTGGAGTTAACTTTATCATTTTGATCTGTTTCCATGAAATGCAGACAAAGGCTTTTGGATTCCAGGGGTGTTCAAACAGTTTGGAATTGTGGAATTCCGAATTATGCAAGGATAAGTGCTCATATTTTAACCATAACCAGAGTGTGTACCTTATTCATGGGTATAAAGCAATCTAAGGAATTACTTCTCTTGAAGGGACAGATAATCAACATTACTACTATGAGCTGTAGGTAAAGTATGGTTCTATGTGTTAATAAAATATTTCTCTTCATAAACTATTCCCCTTACAGTATTTGAGTGCTAGCTTTAAGAATATTATAAATGAGGGGCGCCTGGGTGTCTCAGTCGGTTGAGTGTCCGACTTCAGCTCAGGTCATGATCTCGCGGTCTATGGGTTCGAGCCCCGCGTCGGGCTCTGTACTGACAGGTCAGAACCTGGGACCTGTTTCAGATTCTGTGTCTCCCTCTCTCTCTGCCCCTCCCCCACTTGCACTCTGTCTCTCTCTGTCTCAAAAATAAATAAACATAAAAAGAAGAATATTATAAATGATGGGGTGCCTGGGTGGCTAAGTTGATTAGGTGTCCGACTTTGGCTCAGGTCATGATCTCAGGGGCTTGTGGGTTCGAACCCCACATCAGGCTCTGTGCTGAAAGCTCAGAGCCTGGAGCCTGCTTTGGATTCTGTGTCTCCCTCTCTCTCTGCCCCTCCCCATCTCATGCTCGCTCTCTCTCTCTCTCTCTCTCAATAAACATTGAAAACATTTTTTTAAAGAATATTATAAGTGATGCATGTCTATGTCTGTATTGTCTGAATTGTGTGGGTGATTGTTTCTTTTCAATTTTTCTTTGCTAGTCTTTCTTTACTAATCTTCATCTTCTCATAACTACTTGCCTTTCCCTGTGCACCCAAAGATATATCCTTCTTGCTACAAGTCTCCATTCTTAGACCCTTGAGTCCAATCACATCTTTAGAAAACATGTATTGTTCTCATGAGTATGTCAAATACTAAGGGGGCTTGAAAAAACAGGGGAAGGTTAAATCATTATGTGTCCTTAAAAGAGAGGAACATGGAGGAATGCCCACTACCAATTACAAAGAGGAAGCTATGAAGTTTAATTTGATAAGCTTTGCATTTCATTTTCTTAATAGAGGAAAACATCCCAAAGATGAACAAAAGTAAAAAGGGCCACACTGTGTTACTGAAACAATTCTCACCATATTTTGGAAATCTTGCTGATGAACCACCAATAATTATTAATTTAAGATAGCAGAGAAGTCCCAACTTACTAATACATTATATTCTAATTATCCAGTAGCCTTCAGGAGTAGCACAATTAAATTCAAATATCAGATATCCCAAAGAACATTGAATTAGTTGCAGATACTCATAACAATAACCATCTCATCTAGAAGAATAGTGAAATAATTATAAGGAGACAGTGTTCCCCTAACGATATAGAGAAGACCTGAAACTCAGGCTAGGTATATTTTGAGGAGAAAGAAAGAGCAGCTCAGATTGTAAAGGGGCTTCCTGATTAGGGTATGGAATACCATAGCATGCTGGCTAACAAATTCACTAAACATAACCCTAAGCAATCCAATAAACATTTTCACTCTCTCTCTCAAACACATATGACAGTAGAAACTGTAAAATAAATTGACCCCAATGTGCAGTTAAGGGTGAACCCCCTGGGATGAGTCCAGCCATGTGAATGGAAGATACTTATGCCTGGCAACAGCTAGCCTAGATTTTACTTCTCCAAGAAAGAAGACCTAACTATTAATTAGGAGAAAAAAGTGGGGGAGGGAAGGCTTGAGGAGGATAAAATTTTATCTATCAGTTTTATATTTTTTTCTTTCTACAAGGATTCATTTTTAAAGATTTCTACAAGAAAAACAAATTTTGAAAATATAAAGCAGTACTCTTTGTGTCTCAGTCTGAAGGCTCCTCTCATTGCGGCATCTCACAAGATGCCATACTTGTAAGACAGGGAAGCTTCTTTTGCTGATCTCCCTTGATATAACAAGAAATAGGAGAGTAAATAGAATGCTAACAAAATGATCTTTCTCTCTCCTTTTCCATATATTATTCATTTCCTGATTATTTTTTATTATTTCTACAGAAAAACTGTATGGGCTACAAAATTAAAAGGCTTTAATTTTGGAGTACCAGGGTGGCTCAGTCAGTTAAGTGCCCAACTCTTGATATCGTCTCAGGTTATGATCTCACAGTACTGGGATCGAGCCCTGTGTGGGGCTCTGCACTATGTGGAGCCTGCTTGGGATTCTCTCTCTCTCTCCCTCTCTCTGCTACTCCCCCACTCGTGTTCTCTCACTCTCAAAAATACATAAACTTAAGGAAAAAAGGCTTTAATTCTGAATATATTTCTAGACTTAAAACTGTTCATCTCTCCTTTGTTTCCTTGCTTCTTTTATACTGCCTTTTTCCATGAAATTCAAGCTGCATGAGTGCCAAGACTTGTCTTTTTTGTTCATTATTTTATTATAAATGTTTAGGCCAATGCCTGGGACAAATATTGAGCTCAATAATTTTTAAGTTTATTTTATTTTTGAGAGGGAGAGAGAGTAAGTGAGCAGTGGAGGGACAGGGTGAGAGGGAGAGAAACAATCCTAAGCAGATTCCCTGCTATCACATGGAGCCTGAAGAGGTCTTGATCTCACAAACCAGGAGATTGTGACCTGAGCTGAAATCAAGAGTTGGACAATTAACCAACTCAGCCACCCAGGTGCCCTGAGCTCAGTAATTTTTAGTAGGTATGTTACTGGAACTTTATTCAATGACATTGTACAAATACTGACATAGACCCAATAAGTTGCAGCGTTCATATAGAAAAGCAAGAAATTCTCCAAGTTTGTTATGCAATCAAGTTATTAAGAAAAAACATTAAAAAAAAGGATTTTACTTCAGTTTTATCTTGTCAAAAATCTCTACTTTTTGTATCCTGTTAGTATAAATCTTGACTTTGAGTGATATTATGATTGTTTTTCCTAACAAACTGACCTGTTGTCAAGATGTTTAGAAAATTTCAATATAAAATATAGGGTTAGATTACCTGTGGCTTAGAGTTTTCCTGTAACCCTAGGATTCTAAGATAACTTTGATTTCTCAACAAATGAGAGCCTTTTCAGAAGAGGTTGGCCAATTAGTAATTGCCTAGCACTAGATACCATGTAATTTATTTTGTGAACTGGGACGCTTTCAAAAGTGCAATAAGATGCTTTTAATAATTAGACCAGAACAACTGGAATTACAGATACTATCTAAGGAAAACAGATTTTTATTTCACACTGTCGAGGATGATATTATTTAATCAATTACTATCAATTCTCAGAGGTGAAAAAAATCCTGAGTCTGAAGATGAATATATTTCTCTCTCTCTCTCTCTCTCTCTCTCTCTCTCTCTCCCACACACACACACACACACACACCCAGAGAGAGAGAGGATAAGAAAAGCTGGGATTTCCCAGTCTCTGGAATGTCTTAGGACACTGTGTTCTTCAGTAGGCAAAAAAATGGTCTAGTTGAGAATATAGAGAACAGAGTTACTATCTGACTGACCATCCTACTCTTGGCATCTGTTTCATTGAAAAACTTCTACCTATCCATTTTGCCAAAGGTTTCATGGTATGAGTTTTGGGAAAATAACTCAGTGGAACTAAACATTATAATCACAGAGCCAAGTTCACAGTATTCAGAAAGATTTAGCAAATGAAAAACTCAATTCAAAAAACATTGATAACCCAACAAAAAGCTGAAGGGATTAATACATATTGTAACCTGATTCAAACCAAACAGTAGCACATGATAATGACAACTGCCTTGTAAATTTGTGACCAAGATAGGATTATCTGAATGTCTGGATTTACTTTTCTAGTCTCCAAAGAGTTTATTTAAATTATGTTTACTAAAGTAGCCTTACTTTTTATCTTTGAAATAACTGGCTTGCATCTGACCACTCTTTATTTTTTTATTTATTTTTTTAATATATGAAATTTATTGTCAGATTGGTTTCCATACAACACCCAGTGCTCATCCCAAAAGATGCCCTCTTCAATACCAATCACCCACCCTCCCCTCCCTCCCAACCCCCATCAGCCCTCAGTTTGTTCTCAGTTTTTAAGAGTCTCTTATGCTTTGGCTCTCTCCCACTCTAACCTCTTCTTTTTTTTTCCTTCCCCTCCCCCATTGGTTTCTGTTAAGTTTCTCAGGATCCACGTAAGTCTGACCACTCTTTATAGATAACCTATTTACTATAATGCTCACAGGTCTGATGATTGCATCTAATACAAAATTGCAGTATTACGATTCACACTCCTCTAGTCCTCTTCATGACATATTCGGGAGTGCTCTTCAGAATGGAAAGAACAGATAAGCTCTTAAGAGTGACAGAAATTGGGGCACGCGGGTGCCTCAGTTGGTTAAGCATCTGACTTGGGCTTTGTTCATGATCTCATAATTAGTAAGTTTGAGCCCCGCATCCGGCTCTGTGCTGATAGCATGGAGCCTGCTTTGGATTCTGTGTCTCTTCTTGCTGCTCCTGTTACCCACCCCCTCACTCTCTCAAAAATGAATAAACATTAATTTTTTTTTTTTTTAAAGAGTGATAGAAATCATGTGAATAACTTCAAGACCAGAATAAGGAAAGGATATTCCTGAGGATTAAGAACTCAGACTACTTCCCAGGAATACTCACTTCATTACTACTGACTCTAGTGTGGATTAAGTTATACTCGTTATGTCTTGATGCATAAATGAGTGCAGAAATTAGCTGGAAGATTGATCACAGTGATCAATTATGTTTGTATGCATCTGCAAGTGTTCTCTCTTTTTTTTGCAAGCGTTCTTTATTGTTGTTGCTTATTGACCATTTGTATATCTTTTTATTCTTCAGTTTTTAATATAATTTATTGTCAAGTTAGCTAACATACAGTGTATACAGTGTGCTCTTGGCTTCGGGAGTAGATTCCCATGATTCATCTCTTACATACAACACCCAGTGCTCATCCCAAAAAGTGCTCTCCTCAATGCCCATCACCCATTTTCCCCTCTCCCCTGCCCCTCCATCTACTGTCAGTTTGTTCTCTGTATTTAAGAGTCTCTTATGGTTTGTCTCCCTGTTTCAAACTATTTTCTCCCCTTTCCTTTCCCATGGTCTTCTGTTAAGTTTCTCAAATTCCACATATGAGTTGAAACATATAATATCTGACTTTCTCTGACTGGCTTATTTCACTTAGCATAATACCCTCCAGTTCCATCTACGTTGTTGCAGATCAGGGATATTGGCCAATAGTTTCCTTTTCTTGTGACTTCCATCTCTGGACTTGGTATCAGAATAATGCTGCCCTCATAAAATCATTTTGAAAGTACTCTTTCCTCTTCTATTTTTTAGGAAGAGTTTGAGAAGGATTGGTATATATATTTTTTATTTTTATGATTGTTCTTATCCTATTTACATGTAATGTATATAATCTATAATTTGTAACAACTCTTTTTTTTTAATTGATTGGTATCACTTTTTAACTAAGAGTCCAATTTATTTTATAGTTTTTATTTTTTTTGTTTTTGTATTTATTTAATAAACTATTTACTTATTTTTATTTAAATTTTAATGGGGCGCCTGGGTGGCTCAGTCGGTTGGGCGTCCGACTTCAGCTCAGGTCACGATCTCGCGGTATGTGAGTTCAAGCCCCGCTTCGGGCTCTGTGCTGACTGCTCAGAGCCTGGAGCCTGTTTCAGATTCTGTGTCTCCCTCTCTCTCTGACCCTCCCCCGTTCGTGCTCTGTCTCTCTCTGTCTCAAAAATAAATAAACGTTAAAAAATTTTTTTTTTAATTTTAGTTAACATTCAGTGCAATATTATTTTCAGGAGTAGAATTCAGTGATTCATCATTTATATACAATATCCAGTGCTCATCACAACAAGTGTCCTTCTTAGTACCCATCACCCATCTAGCCATCTTCCACCCACCACCCTCCACCATACCATGGGCATTGCTAAAGATTGGTATATTATTCTTATTTGAATGGTTGGTAGAATCACTAGTGAAACCACCTTGTCCTTGACTTTGGTTTGTTGGAAAATTTTATATTACTGGTTCATCTCCTTATCAGTAATCAGTCTGTTCAGACTTCCTAATATTTTTGTAGTTTAGTCTTTGCAAATTGTATGTTTCTAAAGGTAATCAAACTTTTTGGCACATAATTATTCATAGTAGTCCTTTAAGATCTTTGTATCTGTGTTGTCAGTTGTAATGTCTCTTCTTTTATATCTGATTTTGAGTCCTCACTTTTTTTCTTGGAAGTCTATCTAAAAGTCTGTCAGTATTTTTTAATCTTTTCAAAATACTTTCATTAATGTATTTAATTTCTTTTTTAGTCTTTACTTCAATTACTTCCACTCTGATCTTTATTTTCTTCCTTCTACTAACTCTGGACAATGTTCTTTTTTCCCTAGCTTCTTGAGATATAAAGTTACATTCTTTATTTGAGACTTCTTCATTCTTATGGAATGCATTTATTGCTATGAACTTCCCTTTTGCATCCCATAAAGTTTGATATGTTATATTTCCATTTTATTTCTCTGAAGATTTTCTTTAATATAATTTATTGTCAAATTGGCTAATATACGGTGTGTAAAGTGTGCTCTTGGTTTTTGGAGTAGATTCCCATGATTCATTGCTTGCATACAACACCCAGTGTTCATCCCAATAAGTACCCTCCTCAATGCCCATCACCCATTTTCCGTCTCCCCCACATCCTCATTCACCCCCAGTTTGTTCTCCATATCTAGGAGTCTCTTATGGTTTGCCTCCCGCCCTCTCTGTTTGTAACTATTTTTGCCCTTCCCTTCCCCCATAGTATTCTATTAAGTTTCTCAAGATCCACATATCAGTGAAAACATATGATATCTATTCTTCTCTGACAGACTTATTTCACTCAGCATAATACTTTCCAGTTCCTTCCATGTTGCTGCAAATGGCATGATTTCATTCTTTCTCGTTGCCAAAGTAGTATTCCATTGTATATGTAAACCACATCTTCATATCCATTCATCAGTGGATGGGCATTTAGGCTCTTTACATAATTTGGCTATTATTGAAGTCGCTGCTATAAACATTGGGGTACACGTGCCCCTATGAATCAGCACTCCTTTATCCTTTGGATAAATTCCTAGTAGTGCTATTGCTAGGTTGTAGGGTAGTCCTATTTTTAATTTTTTGAGGAAACTCCACACTGTTTTCCAGAGTGGCTGCACCAATTTGCATTCCCAACAACAGTGCAAGAGGGTTCCCATTTCTCCACATTCTCGCCAGCATCTGTAGTTTGCTGAGTTATTAATTTTAGCCACTCTGACCAGTGTGAGGTGGTATCTCAGTGTGGTTTTGATTTGTATTTCCCTGATGATGAGTGATGTTGAACTCATGTGTCTTTTGGTCATCTGGATGTCTTCTTTGGAAAAATGTCTGTTTGTGTCTTCTGCCCATTTCTGCACTGGCTTGTTTTTTGGGTGTTGAGTTTGATAAGTTTGTTTAGATTTTAGATATTAACCCTTTATCCAATATGCCATTTGCAAATATCTTTTCTTATTCCATTGGTTGCCTTTTAGTTTCTTTGGTTGCTTCCTTTGAAGTGCAAAAGCTTTTTATCTCCATGAGGTCCCAATAGTTTATTTTTGCTTTTAATTACCTTGCCTTTGGAGATGTGATGAGCAAGAAATTGCTGTGGCTGGGGTCAAAGAGACTGTTGCCTGCTTTCTCCTCTAGGGTTTAGATGGTTTCCTGTCTTAGATTTAGATCTTTCATCCATCTTGAGTTCATTTTTGTGTATGGTGTAAGAAAGTGGTCTAGTTTCATTAGTCTGCATGTTGCTGTCCGGTTCTCCTAGCACCATTTCTTAAAGAGACTGTCTTTTTTCCATTGGATGTTCTTTCCTGCTTTGTCAAAGATTAGTTGGCCATACATTTGTGGGTACAATTCTGGAGTCTCTATTCTATTCCATTGGTCTATGTGTCTGTTTTTTGTGCTAATGCCATACTGCCTTGATGATTACAGCTTTGTAGTAGAGGCTAAAGTCTGAGATTCTGATGCCACCAACATTGGTTTTCTTCTTAAATACTACTTTGTCTATTTGGGGTCTTTTGTGGTTCCATACAGGTTTTAGGATTGTTTGTTTTAGCTTTGGGAAGAATGCTGGTGCAATTTTGACTGGGATTGCATTGAATGTGCAGATTTCTATGGGAATTATTGCCATTTAACAATATTTATTCTTCCAATCCATGAGCATGAATTGTTTTCCATTTCTTTGTGTCTTCTTCAATTTCTTCATAAGTGTTCTATAGATTTTAGCATACAGATCTTTTACATCTTTGGTTAGGTTTATTCCTAGGTATTTTACGGTTCTTGGTGGAATTGTAAGTGGGATCAATTTCTTGATTTCTCTTTCTGTTGCTTCATTATTGGTTATAAAAATGAAACCTATTTTTGTACATTGATTTTGTACCCTGCAACTTTGCTGAATTCATGTATCAGTTCTAGCAGTCTTTTGGTGGAGGTTTTCAGGTTTTCCATGTAGAATATCATGTCATCTGTGAATTTTGATGCCTTTTATTTCATTTTGTTGTCTGATTGCTGATGCTAGGAAATCCACCACTATGTTAAACAACAGTGGTGAGAGTGGACATCCCTGTTGTGTTCCTGACATCAGGGAAAAAGTTCTCAGTTTTTCCACATTGAGGATGATATTAGCTGTGGGCTTTTCATATGTGGCTTTTATAATGTTTACGTATGTTCCTTCTATCTCGACTTTCTAGAGGGTTTTTATTAAGAAATGATGCTGTATTTTGTCAAATACCTTTTCTGCATCGATTGACAGGATCATATGATTCTTATCTTTTCTTTTATTGATGTGATTATCACATTGATTGATTTGTGAATATTGAACCAGCCCTGCAGCCCAGGAGTGAACCCCACCTGATCATGGTGAATAATTCTTTTTATATGCTGTTGAATTTGATTTGCTAGTATCTTGTTGAGAATTTTTGCATCTGTGTTCATCAGGGATATTGGCCTGTAATTTTTCTTTTCTGTGGGGTCTCTGTCTGGTTTGGAAATCAAGGTAATGCTGACTTCACAGAATGAGTCTGGAAGTTTTCCTTCCCTTTCTATATTTTGGAACATCTTGAGAAAGATATGTATTAACTCTGTTTTAAATGTCAGGTAGAATTCCCCTTGGAAGCCATCTGGCCTAGGACTCATATTTGTTGGGAGATTTTTGATAACTGACTCAATTTCTTCACTAGTTATGGGTCTGTTCAAATTTTCTATTTCTTTCTGTTTGAGTTTTAGTAGTGTGTGGGGGTCTCAGAATTTGTCCACTTTTCCAGGCTGTCTAGTTTGTTGGCATGTAATTTTTCATAGTATTGTCTGATAATTGCTTGTATTTCTGACAGATTTGTTGTGATAAATCCATTTCATCATGATTTTATTTGGGTCCTTCCTTTTCTTTTTGAGAAGTCTGGCTAGGGGTTTATCAATTTTGTTTGTTTATTGATTTATTTATTTTTTTTTTTTTCAAAAAACCAACTCTTAGTTTCATTTATCTGTTCTGTTTTTTTTTTTAATTCTATATTGTTTATTTCTGCTCTGAGCTTTATTATTTCTCTTCTTCTGCTGGCTTTGTGGTTTCTTTGTTGTTCTGCTTCTATTTCCGTTAGGTGTGCTGTTAGATTTTATATTTGGGATTTTTCTTGTTTCTTGAGCTAGGCCTGGATTGCAATGTATTTTTCTCTTAGGATTGCCTTTGCTACATCCCAAAGGGTTTGGACTGTCTCTTTTCCTTTTCATTTGTTTCCATATATTTTTAAATTACTTCTTTACGGGGCGCCTGGGTGGCGCAGTCGGTTAAGCGTCCGACTTCAGCCAGGTCACGATCTCGCGGTCCGTGAGTTCGAGCCCCGCGTCAGGCTCTGGGCTGATGGCTCGGAGCCTGGAGCCTGTTTCCGATTCTGTGTCTCCCTCTCTCTCTGCCCCTCCCCCGTTCATGCTCTGTCTCTCTCTGTCCCAAAAATAAATAAAAAATGTTGAAAAAAAAAAAAAAAAATTTTAAATTACTTCTTTAATTGCCTGATTAACCCATTCATTCTTTAGTACGATGTTCTTTAACTTCCATATATTTGGGGGTTTTCCAAACTTTTTCCTATGGCTGATTTCAAGTTTCATAGCATTGTGATCTGAAAGTATGCATGGTATTATCTCAATTATTTTATAGTTATTGAGGGCTGCTTTGTGACCCCATATGTGATCTATATTGGAGAATGTTCCATGTGCACTTGAGAAGAATGTGTATTCTGCTTTAGGATGAAAAGTTATGAATATATCTGTCAAGTCCATCTGGTCCAGTGTATCATTCAGGGACATTGTTTCTTTATTGATTTTATGTCTATATGATCCATCCATTGCTCTCAGTGGAGTATTAAAATCTCTTGCAATTACCACATTCTTACCAATAAGATTGCTTATGTTTGTGATTGTTTTATGTATTTTGGTGCCTCTGAATTTGGTGCATAAGAATTTATATTTGTTAGCTCTTCTTGAAGGATACATCCCATAATTATGATATAATGTCCTTCTTCATCTCTTGTCACAGCTTTTAGCTTAAAACCTAGTTTGTCCGATATAAGTATGGCTACTCCAGCTTTCTTTTGACTTCCAGTAGCATGATAGATGGTTCTCCATCCCTTCACTTTCAATCTGAAGGTGTCCTAAGGTCTAAAATGGGTCTCTTATAGACAGCAAATAGATGGGTCTTGTTTTTTTTTTTTTTTTAATCCATTTTGATACCCTATGTCTTTTGATTGGAGTGTTTAATCCATTTACATTCAGTTATTATTGAAAGATATGGACTTAGTGTCACTGTGTTATCTGTAGATTTCATGCTTGTAGTGATATCTCTGGTACTTTGTGGTCCTTGCAACATTTCACTCACAGAATCCCCCTTAGGATCTCTTGTAGGGCTGGTTTAGTGGTGATGAATTCCTTCAGTTTTTGTTTGGGAAAACCTTTATTTTCTTTCTATTCTGAATGACAGACTTGCTGGATAAAGGATTCTTGGCTGCATATTTTTTTCTGTTCATCACATTGAAGATTTCCTGCCATTCCTTCTGGCCTGTCAAGTTTCAGTAGATAGGTCTGCCACTACTCTTATGTGTCTACCTTTGTATGTTAAGGCCCTTTTATCCCTAGCTCCTTTCAGAATTCTCTCCTTATCTTTGTATTTTGCCAGTTTCACTATAATATGGCATGCAGAAGATCGATTCAAGTTATGTCTGAAGGGAGTTCTCTGTGCCTCATGGATTTCAATGTCTATTTCCTTCCCCAGATTGGGGAAGTTCTCAGCTATGACTTGTTCAAGTACACCTTTGGACCCTTTCTCTCTCTCTACTTCTGGAATTCCTATGATATGGATATTCTTCTGTTTGATTGCATCACTTAGTTCTCTAATTCTCCCCTTTTGTTCCAGAATTTTTTTAATCTTTTTCTCAGCTTCATCTTTTTTCCATAATTTTATCTTCTATTTCACTTATTCTCCCTTCTGCCTCTTCAATCCTCGCTGTCAACACCTCTAGTTTATTTTGCACCTTGTTACAGCATTTTTAAATTCATTATGACTATTTTTGGTTTCTTGATTTCTGCAGCAATAGATTCTCTGCTATCTTCTCTGTCTTTTTCAAGCCCAGCGATTAATCTTATGACTATTATTCTAAATTCTTGTTTAGTTATATTGTTTATATCTGGTGTGATCAATTCTTTAGCTGTCATTTCTTCCTGGAATTTCTTTTGAGGAGAATTCTTCCATTTTGTCATTTTGGCTAGTTTTCTGTTCCTGTGCATTTAAAAGATTGTTATATGCCCTGCACCTGCAGGCACTAGATATTAAAGAGGGGTCATACACTGTCTAGGGCCTGGCACTTCAGGAGGTGTTTTTGGAGAGTGTTAGTTGCTCTCTATTCTTATGACTTTGATTACTTTGTCTCCCTACTGATAGTGATGTTTTGGACCCTTCACCAGGTGTGCTTTGATTTGTTCCTTGAAGTATCTCTTGAAAGGAAAACAAACAAAAAAGAAACAGAAAACAAAAACAAGCAAACACACAAACAAACAGAACAAAAAACCAGAAACTCCAGCTACAAGTAAACAATGGGGAGGATGCAGTGCTCCTCCCTTATCCCATACAAAGAGCGAAATGGAAGAGGCCTTATCCCATACAAAGAGAAAAATGACAAGGGCAGGGGAAAAGAAAAGAAAATAAAAAATTGTTCAGACAGAGAAACTATATGGCTTAATCCAGAAAGAGAGTAAAGAAAATAAAGAAGGAAGCGGGGAAAAAGAAAACTGACCAAAGAAACTGTACAGCTTAATCCAGTGAGAGAGTGAGGAAAATAAATAAGGAGGTGTAGAACATGTATCAAGAGAATTAATTAAATATGTCTGCTTAAACAAACCAAGCAGAGTAACCAGACTAGAGGAGGGAACAGATTAGAAGGAGAAAAGGAAGGAAGAATATATCAATTCTTATTAAAATAAGAATTGCCTGAGAATTAAATCAGGCAATGAAACAGTGAGGGTCAGGAGGAAGGTCTGTGTGGCTCTTCAGTGTCAATCCCACTCGAGTAGATACCAGTTATCAGGCGCAGAAGGGTGTGGTTTGGTGTAGGCAGGTCTCGCCTCCACTGTGGGCCCCCTATCCATTCCCTGAAGCCCCACCTTGTTGGTTATGGGGAGAAAAATGGCAACACTCCAGTTTCTCCTCCCCAGACCAGGTGTCCCAAACCACTGTTTAAGCCATCCTCACTGTGTCGCAGGTACAAATGAGGCGGTTTTTCCTGCTCTGCTGACTCTCTCACCTTCCTGGTGCTTGGCTGGGATTTAAACCCTGATGCCTTAATAATTCCTGCTCTGTGTATCCTGGTTCCAGGGAAGAGCTGCCCTGCCACCTCACAGTGGCATGTGTGCGGATTGTCCCACTCCACTGGGACTTAAACCCTGATGTCTTTAAGGTTCTCACTCCATCTGCCCCAGTTTTGGGGAAATGCTGCTCCTTTGTGTGGATATATACTTTCTTCTCACAGCACTCCAGGGCAGGGATCACTTTCTCCTACTGTGAACTGTGTTTTTGAACTAGTTACTGAGCCCAGGACTGGCTCCCCATCCTTCCCAGGTGCGGGGTCTGGGCAGCTGACCCCAGTCTGGAGAAAGCCCCACAGTTGGAGATTGGATCTTTCTCCATCCAAAGTTTTTCTCCTGTTTAGATACGCTTCCCCAGCCTCTCTTTTTCTTCCCTTTGTCTCTACAGAATTGTATCCCTCCAGTCCATTCATTTTCTCTCTCCAAGTTTACAATCAAGCATGTATAGCCTGTCAGGTTGTCCTGGTGGGTCCCTGGAAGCAACTGTCACTTTGTCTCCTGGACTCTTGGAGTTCAAAGTCCTTTGGCCTCAACACTGCTGTGTTTGAGAGAAGAGGGAACTTTGGATCCCCCTACTTCTCTGCCATGTTAGCCTCTCCTTCTGTATCAGATCTGCCTCTGAGCCACCCCGACCGCCTGAGACTTTGCTACCTCCACCTTGGAGTCCTTTTTGCCTAATTTATCTTTTAATTTTTTTTGACCCACTGGTCATTTAGCAGCCTATAGTTTAGTCTTAACATATTTGTGAATATTCCAATTTCTTTGTGTCACTTATGTCACTGATATCTACTTTCATACCAATGTGGTAAGAAAAGGTGCTTGATATATTTGCAATCTTAAACTTTAAAAACTTGTTTTGTGACCTAATTTATGTCCCAACCTGGAAAATGTTTCATGTGCATATGAGAATAATGTGCATCCTGTTGCTTCGGGATGGAATATTCTGAATATATCTGTTAAATCTATCTGGTCTAACGTATCACTTAAAGCCAAAGTTTCCATATTAATTTGCTATCTGAATGATCTATCCATTGACTAACATGGGTTACTAAAATCTCTTACTATTATTCTTTTCCTATTTTTCTCTGTAGGTTTGTTGATATTAGTTTATATATATTTTTAACTACTCCTATGTTGAGTGCTTGTAAAAATTTACAAATATTATAATATTTTCCTCAATTGAACACCTTATAATTATGTAATGTCCTTCTTTGTCTCTTATTACAGTCTTTGTCTTAAAATCTATTTTGTGTGATATAAGTATAGCCACCCCAGTTTTCTTTTGGTTTCCATTTGTATGAAATATATTTTCCATACCTTTACTTACAGTCTGTATATATCTTTATATGTGAAGTGATTGTCTTATATGCAGTATATAGATGGATTTAAAAAAAATATTCAGGCACTGTATGTAATTTGGACTATTTCATTTGCATTTAAAGAACTTATTGATAGGCATATACTTTCTGGCTGTATTGTACTTCTTTTTCTGTACCATTCTTCTGGTCTCTTCCTTCATGATTCATTGATTTTCTTTAGTTGTATGCTTAGATTCTTTTTTTCTGTCTACTATTACTTTTTCTTTGTGCCTGCCATGTGGCTTACAAATCATATTTATAAGAAATCTTATAAGATATTTTTTTTTAAATTTTTTTAACGTTTATTTATTTTTTGAGACAGAGAGAGACAGAGCATGAATGGGGGAGGGTCAGAGAGAGGGAGACACAGAATCCGTAACAGTCTCCAGGCTCTGAGCTGTCAGCACAGAGCCCGACGCGGGGCTCAAACTCACAGACCACGAGATCATGACCTGAGCCAAAGTCGGCCGCTCAACCGACTGAGCCACTCAGACGCCCCTAAGATATTTTTTATAAGATATTTTTATATTTTACTTGTTAGCAACTTGTTTGAATTCATTTTAAAGCTCTATATTCCCATCTTCATGTTTTATGTTTTTTTTTAATGTTTAGTTGAGAGAGAGAGCACATGAGTGTGGGGGGAGGGGAAGAGAGAGAGGACGAGAGAGAATCTCAAGCAGGCTCCAAGCTGTCACTGTGGGGTTCCATCTCACAAACCATGAGATCATGACCTCATCCAAAATCAACCAGTTAACTGAAGAGCCATGCAGGAGCCTCCCACGTTTTATGTTTTTAATGTTATATTTGTCATCATCTATCTTTTCTCTGTTTTGTCCTCTAATGTTCATATTAGCTTTATAAGTGATTAATCCACTACCTTTATAATTTTAGATTATTCTAAGTTTTCATACATATTTACCTTTATCAGTGAGGTTTGTACTTTCATATGTTTTCTTTTTTTTTTTTTTTTTTTGTTTATTTATTTTTGAGAGAGAGTGACAGAAAGAGAGCATAAGCAGGGGAGGAGTAGTGACAGAGCCTGAAGCAGGCTCCAGGCTCTGTGCTGACAGCAGAGAGGCTGATGCGGGCCTGAAACCCAAGAAATGGGAGATCATGACCTGAGCTGAAGTCAGATGCTCAACCGAGCCACCCAGTGCCCCTCATATGTTTTCTTGTTACTAATTAGCACCCTTTCTTTTTAACTTAAAGCAGTCCCTTTAACATTTCTTGTAAGCCTGGCTTAGTGATGACATACTCCTTTAGCTTTTGCTTGTCTAGAAAACTTTCTCTCTCCTTCAGTTCTGAGAAAAAACCTGGCCAGCTACTCTTGCCTGGAAGTTTTTTTTTCTTCTTCTTCTTTCTTTCTTTTAGCACTTTGAACATATAGTGCTACTCCCTTAAGGCTTGCATCGTTTCTGCTGAAAAAACTACTGGTGGTCATATGTGGATTCCCTTGTATATGACAAGTTGTTTTTCTTTTGCTGTTTATAAGAGTCTTTTCTTGGCTTTGACATTTTAATTATAATGTGTCTTGGTGTGAATTTCTCTGGGTTCCTCATATTTAGAACTTTCTGGGGACTTCCTGGATCTAGACATCTGCTTCTTTTCCCACGTTAGGGAAGTTTTCAGCCTGTTTCTCTCTCTCCTCTCCCTCTGGAACCTCTAAAATGTGAATGTTAGTCCTCTTGAAGTTTCTTAGGCTATCTTCACTTTATTTCATTTTTTTCCCTTTTGCTGCTCAAATTTTATGCTTTCCACTTTCATGTCTTTGAGTGTATTCTTTCTTCAGCTTAATCTAATCTGTTCAAATTCTCTAGTATATTTTTTGATTTCAGTTATTCTTTGTGACTTTTTTTTACTTATATTTTCTATCTTTTTGTTGAAGTTCTCACTGTGTTCATCCATTCTTCTTTATAGAGTTCAGTAAGCATCTTTATGGTGACATTTTGGAACTCTTTAGCATTCAATCACTTATCTCTATTTCATTAAGGACTTTTTCTAAGGTTTTTCATTTGGAACACATTCCTATTTATTTCTCTTGCCTGTCTGTATTGGTATCTATGCAGAGATGAAACAGCTACTTCTCTCATTGTTAAAGAAATGGACATGCAGAAGATAAGCCTTATCATTCCACCCTGCCCTAGCCCTGGGTTGTCTTTCAAACCTTTGTGACTGTCTAAGCAGCTTCCTTTAATTTTAGTGGCTTCCAGTATTTGTGAGTGTGCCACGACCCATCAATGTCCTTAAGGGAGGATCTCAGCAACTGGATTCAAGTGGACTGGAATCCAGATCCACAGGCAGCAGCTTTTAATTTTTTTTAACGTTTTATTTATTTTTGAGACAGAGAGACAGAGCATGAACAGGGGAGGGTCAGAGAGAGGGAGACACAGAATCTGAAACAGGCTCTGGGCTCTGAGCTGTCAGCACAGGGGCCCAATGCGGGGCTCGAACTCACGGACCGCGAGATCGAGACCTGAGCCGAAGTCGGTGCTCAACCGACTGAGCCACCCAGGCACCCCAAGGCAGCAGCTTTTAAAGTGTGCAAATATATAGAATCCAGTGGGATGACAAGCATAAATTCTGCTGGCCACCATTTCCAGGTGATCTAGCTGAGTCCCTTTTATGGCTGTCACAAAAATTAGCCCAGAGAAGTATACAACACCTTTCTAGGAGATACCAGCAACCTGGAGTGAAGAAGAGGGAGAACACAAAATTGATATCCACTAACCACTAACCTCTGCCCCTGGAGTAGTCTTATAGGTGTATGCCAAATTAGAAGCCTGTGGACACAGGTCCTTTTGAGATGAAAGCTAGATGTTTCATCTGTCAAGTGCAGGTCCCAAATGTTGAGTTGCCCAAGGTGGGATTCAAACCCTTCACTTCTCAGGGAGAAGCTCCAAGGTTTGTGTTCTTCCTGATTATAAACGGCCATGCTGAGGGTGCAGTATATGGTGAGATTGCATCCCCGCATCTTTCCCTCTTTTGTCTGCCCTGATGTGGGATTTTTTTTTTTTAGTTTCCTTAGTGTGTAGCAGTCATTTAGCTTATTTATAGTTTTTGTTATTTTTTTCAAAGAAAAATTTTCCACATGTAGCTATAGATTCCGTGTGCCTGTGGGAGGAGGTGACTTCAGGATCTTCCAATGTTACCATCTTGAACCACAACCTCTCCTCATTGTTTTTATCATGAAGCACTTCTAGTTGTATTAATATAAATTCTGAAAAAAAGAGTTTCTCAAGTTTTTTTTAATCCTAATAACTGTAGTTATAGAAGGGTGTGATTTTGTTTTTCTGTGAGCATTATATAGACACATTCAATACGGTATAATTAGAAGTTTAATCAGGCTGGTGGAGTGTAAGCCATTACACAGAGAGTATAGTTCCTGAGGCAATAGAAATCTTATGTAGAAATGTACACTTACTACCTTATTGAGAGTGTTTGGGTTTGCAGTTTACCAAAGTGTAAATAGCCAATGGCTTTTATAAGTTGTATGTAACTTGATTAGCCAATAAACCATACTAAAGTACAAAATAAGCCATTTTACCACATACAGTTACCCATTCAAGCCTGTCATTCATTGAGCTGTGCATAAAAGGACATTTGCAGGATAGTGTATCTACTTCTTTATTGCAGAGTATCTTTGTTTATGTATCAGTACACAAAATTTAGTAATTAGCAGTAGGTCTCAGTTCATTTAGTGTAAATGAGCATGATCTCAACTCTACTACATTCTATTAGGGTGTAATAGCTCTCTTGACCTCCACTTAGGAACAAGGTATTTCATCCACCACCAGGGGAAAATGAAAATAGCAATGGCTTCTTTTCTCTTCATGGAAATGCAAAGCACCTTTGTGTATTAATCAATGAAAAAAATATAAGATTACTTTTATTTATCAGACTCAAACTGTAGTAAATAATTCCATGAATGTGCACTTTTGGTGGTTTAAGCAACAAATTGAAGTCAACAATATTTTTGCCTTTTCTTTATGAATAGAAACTTCAAACATAAAATAAACATTTCAAATTGCTTTTTCTCTCAACATGCAGGAAGAGAAACAATTTTCTGAAGTTAATAACATTTCTGCAAAGGCTGTGGGGAAATCATGCAAAGCTAAACTCCATGGTATGGAAGGATGCTAAACAAAAAACTTTTGGAACTTCTATTACATTTCTTTTCTTTATTGTTCTATGAGATTTAAAGTACTTTGAAAGAGTAACCATGTTTTAAGAACCTGGATGTCTTATACATTTTAGAGGAGACATTTAAACCCTCATGAACTCTTACATCAATTGTATTTATAAAGGTAAAGTTTTTCAGTTTCTTTTTACTCCTCTAGAAATGTATAGAAGTACTATTATTTTTAATGCATGTCTTAATAGATAAGGAAAGTATTATATTAATGGATTATAACCTTTTGGATTAGACATTATTTTTCAAAATTATTATTTGATATGAATATTTTACATAATGGAGGATATATATATTTTGAATATTTGGGACTTTTTACAAGGAAAAGATTCCTACGAAAAAAATGATGTGGAATTTTAATGTCTTATGAACAACAAAATCATATGTCTGAAATTGCCTTGCTCCCTAATCTGACTCTAGCCAGAAATCACATTATAGCTGACAGTCACCTTGCTAAGTCTAGCACCTCTTATGGGTAGAACTAAACATTAAAACTCTCACTCTGTCATCACAGGCTTAAGACAGATGTCAGCAAACTTTTCTTAAAGAACCAGAGAGTAAATACTTTAGTTTGTGTGGGTCATATAGTCTCTACAGCAACTACTCAAATCCACTCTTATAGTATTAAAACTGGCATAGAAAATATATAATATATTCTTTTTACTTTTCCAATCATTTAAAAATGTAAAAACCCTTCTAATTTGCAGGCCATTCAGACAAGCAATGGTCCACTTTTGGGCTGTGCGTCATAATCCAGCTGAATTCTGGCTTAATATACATCCCTGACATTGTGCTGGCTAAAATAATTGTATTTCTGAAACATGTTGTACAATCTTGCTTTAATATTTTTTACAGAGAAAGAAATGGAATTTATTTTAAGAGATCACAAATAATCTCACTATCCAAAGATAATAGTTATTATCATTTCAGTAGGATCTCTTTCTTTGCAGATATATACTACATATTCTTCCAGAAGCTGTCAGTCCTTTTGAGGAGACAGAAAGATAAGTTATAATACAAAACACTAAGTACTATGAAAAAAATGCTATTAAGCAGAAAAGTTAAGTATACTCTCTTGCCGAGTTAGGGAGTATAACAAAAGGTGAACTTATTTTTTGTTTGTTTGTTTCAAGTTTTTAGTTAAATTATAGTTCATTAACATATAGTGTAATATTAGTTTAATGTGTAATTTAGTGATTCATCACTTACATATAACACCCAGCATTCACCCCAGCAAGTGACCTCCTTAGTACTCAGCACCTACTTAACTCATCCCCCTACCCACTTCACCTCCAGCAACCCTCTATTTGTTCTCTATAGTCAAGAGTCTATTTTATGATCTCCTTCTGTTTTTTTTTTTTCCTCCATATTCATCTGTTTGATTCTTAAATTCCATATTTGAGTGAAATCATATGGTATTTTTCTCTGGCTAACTTATTTTGTTTAGCATAATACTCTCTAGCTCCATCCATGTCATTACAAATGGCAAGCTTTCATCCTTCTTTATGGCTGAATAATATTCCATTGTGTGTGTATACCACAACTTCTTTGTCCATTCTTAAGTTAATGGACATTTGGGCTCTTTCCATAATTTGGCTATTGTTGATAATCCTATCAAAAACTGGCTGTACCAGTTTCTCTTCCCACCAACAGCGGAAGAGAGTTCCCCTTTCTCTGCATCCTTTCCAATATCTGTTTCTTTCCTGTGATTTTCATTTTAACCATTCTGATGAGTGTGAGGTGATATATTACTGTAGTTTTTATTTGTATTTCCCTGATGATGAATAATGTTGAGTATCTTCTCGTGTGTGTCAGCCATCTGTATGTCTTCTTTGGAAAAATGTCTTTTCAGGTCTTCTGCCCATTTCATAACTGGGTAGTTTGTTCTTTGGGGTGTTCAGTTTGGTAAGTTCTTTATAGATTTTGGATACTAACCCTTTATCTTATATGTCATTTGCAAATATCTTCTCCCATTCCACTGGCTGCCTTTTGGTTTTGTTGATTTTTTACTTCACTGTGCAGAGGCTTTTATCTTGATGAAGTCCAGTAGTTCATTTTGGCTTTTGTTTCCCTTGCCTCCAGAGACTTGTCTAGTAAGAAGTTGTTATGGCTAAGGTCAAAAAGGTTGCTGCCTATGTTCTTCTCTAGGAGTTTGATGATTTCCTGTCTCACATTTAGATCTTTTATCCATTTTAAATTTATTATTTTGTTTGGTGAAAAAAGTGGTCCAGTTTCATTTTTTGCATGTTGTTGCTCAGTTTTCCAAACGACATTTGTTGAAGAGACTATCTTTCCCCAACTGGATTTTCTTTCCTGCTTTGTCAAAGATTAGGTGAGCATATAGCTGTGTGTCCATTTCTGGG
This sequence comes from Panthera leo, assembly GCF_018350215.1. Classification (NCBI taxonomy): domain Eukaryota; kingdom Metazoa; phylum Chordata; class Mammalia; order Carnivora; family Felidae; genus Panthera; species Panthera leo. The sequence continues at coordinate 150,973,927 of NC_056682.1, read as the reverse complement.
TTTTCTGTTCTGTTCCATTGATCTATGTGCCTGTTTTTGTGCCAATACCATACTGTCTTGATAACTACAGGTTTGTAATATAGCTTGAAGTCTGGAATTGTAGTGCCTCCAGCTTTGCTTTTCTTTTTCAAGATTACTTTGTCTACTTTGTTCTTTTGTGGTTCCATACAAATTGTGGGATTGTTTGTTCTAGCTCTGTGAAAAATTCTGGTGAAATCTTGATAGGGATTGCATTAAGTGTATAGATGGCTTTGGGTAGTATAGACATTTTAGCAATATTTGTTCTTCCAATCCATGAGCATGAAATGTTTTTCCATTTCTTTCTGTCACCTTCAATTTCAGAGTACAGATCTTTTACTCTTTGCTTAGGATTATTCGTAGGTATATTCCATTATACACACACACATACACACACACACACACACACACACATGTTTTTTGGTGCAATTGTAAGTGGGATGGATTCCTTGATTTCTCTTTCCACTGCTTCATTATTGGTGTATAGAAATGCAATGTATTTCTGTACTTTGATTTTTTATCCTACAATTTTACTTAATTCATGTATCAGTTCTAGCAATTCTTTGGTGGAGTATTTCAAGTTTTCTGCATAGAATATCATGTCATCTGTGATGGCTGAAAATTTGGCTTCTTGCTTGCTGATTTGTTGGCATTTTATTTTTGTTGTCTGATTGCTGAGGCTAGGATTTCCATTACTATTTAAATAACAGTGGTGAGAGTGGACATCTGTTTTGTTCCTGACCACAGAGGAAAATATCTGTTTTTCCCCTTTGAGGATTATATTAGCTGTGAGTCTCTCATATAAGGCCTTTATTATGCTGATATACATTCCCTCTATCCCTACTTTTTTTGAGGGTTTTTGTAAAGAATAGATGTATTTTGTCAAATGCTTTTTCTGCATCTATTGAGAGGATCATATGGTTCTTATCCTTTCCTTTTTAATGTGGTGAATCACTTTCATTGATTTGCAAATATTGAGTCACCTTTGCAGCCCAGGAATAAATTCCACTATATCACGGTGAATAATTCTTTTAATGTACTGTTGGATTCAATTTTCTTGAATCTTGTTGAGGAGATTTACATCCATGTTCACCAGGGATATTGGTCTGTAATTCTCCTTTAAAAAAATTTTTTTTTATAACGTTTATTTATTTTTGAGTGACAGAGACAGAGAGCAAGCAGGAGAAGAACACAGAGAGAGACACAGAATCTGAAGTAGGCTCCAGGCTCTGACCTGTCAGCACAGAGCCCAATGCGAGGCTCAAGCCCATGTACCGTGAGATCATGACTGAGCTGAAGTCAGTTCTTAACTGACTGAGCCACCCAGGTGCCCCTATAATTCTCCTTCTTTGTAGGGTCTTTGCCTGGTTTTGGAATCAAGGTAATGTTGATCTCATAAAATGTTTCAATTTTTTGCAACAATTTGAGAATAGGTATTAACTCTTCTTTCAATGTTTAGCAGAATTCCCTTGGGAAGCCTTCTGGTCCTGAACTTTTGTTTGTTGGGAAATTTTTGATTACTGATTAAATTTTTTGCTGGTCATTTGTCTGTTCAAGTTTTCTATTTCTTCCTGTTTCACTTTTGGTAGTTTATATGTTTCTAGGAATTTAACCATTGCTTCCAGATTGCCGATATTGTTGGCATATAACTTTTTAATAATATGCTCTTATAATTATTTGTATTTCTGTGGTATTGGTTGGTATTTCTCCTCTCTCATTTGTGATTTTATTTATTTCGGTCTTTAATCTTTCTTTTTGTAAGTCTTGCTAGGGGTTTATCAATTATATTAATTCTTCAAAGAACCAGCTCTTGGTTTCATCAGTCTCTTCTGTTATATTACTTATTATCCTAATCTTTATTATTTCCCTTCTTCTGCTGGCTTTAGGCTTCATCTGTTCCTTTCCTAGCTCCTTTAGGTTTAAGGTTAGGTTGCATGTTTGAGATTTTTCTTTCTTCTTGATATAGACCTATATTGCTATATATTTCCCTCTTATGACCATTTTTGTTGCATCCTAAAGGTTTTGGGCTACTGTTTTTTTCACTTTCATTTGTTTCCATGGATTTTTTAAAATTAATTCTTTAATTTCCTGTTTGAACCATTCATTCTTTAGTGGGATGTTCTTTAACCTCAATGACTTTGTGGTCTTTCAACATTTTTTCTTGTGGTTGACTTCAGGTTTCATAATGTTGTGGTCAGAAAATCTGCATGTTATGATCACAATCTTTGTACTTGTCGAGGCCTGATTTGTGACCTATTCTGGAGAATGTCCCATGTGCACATAAATAGAATGTGTTTCTGCTGCTTTACAATGAAATGTTCTGAATGTATCTGTTAAGTCCATCTGTTTCCTTGTTCATTTTCTGCTTGGATTATCTGTCTGTTACTGTAAGTGGGCTGTTAAAGTCCCCTACTATTATTGTATTCTTACCAATGAGTTTCTTTATGTTTGTTATTTTATATATTTGGCCACTTCCATGTTTGGAGCATATATATTTACAATTGTTAGATCATCTTGTTGGATAGTTCCCTTTTTAAAGATATACTGCACTTTTTCATCTTTTATTATAGTCTTTGTTTTAAAATCTAGTTTCTGATATAAGTATGGCTACTTCAGCTTTCTTTTGACGACCATAAGCATGATAAATGCTTCTCCATCTCCTCACTTTCAATATGGAGGTGCCTTTAGGTTTAAAATGGTCTTTTGTAGGCAGTTTATAGATGGGTCTTGTTTTTGTTTGTTTGGTTGGTTCAGGCTCTGTGCTGACAGTGTGGACCCTGCTAGGGATTCTCTCCCTGTCCCTCTCTCTCTAAAATAAGTAAATAAACTTTAAAAACATATTTAAAAATAGACCACCATTGTTATCACTGTGCCGCTTACTGAAGTTGGTTTATACTGAGGGGCAGGGGTGGGAAATAGTGCCAGTCCATTCCTTCATCCCTGGGGAGGAGAGTTTGCACCCACGACTGTCTGGGAAGACCTCACACAAGAGCAAACCATCTCTGATCATGTGTTCATCAGGTCCTTGCCTTCACCCTATCTATGTCCAGGACATCTGCATGCTTGGGAGCAGAGTGCACCTGTGTTTTATCCCAGGCAGGCTGGCTGAGTTTCAAAACTCAAACTTTAGGGACTTAGCAAGGCACAGATCTGCACAAATCTTGGTTCATTAAAACATAGGTATAGCAAAATTTCTTAATATATTCTCAATAGCATACATACTGATTGGCCATGTTTAGGCTAAATGCTTCGCAATGCTTCATATTTCTCTGTGTGTATAATTTTAATTTGTTCCACCCAAACTAACTCTCCTATAAACAGCTTTACGCTGGAGTTATAAGATCATTTCATGTTATATTTATATGTTAAGGAGTAAAGACAAATATTCTAGATTTTAGTTTTCCTGTTAATTTTTTTATGATCTCAGATTTCTTAGAAATTTGATGAAAAGGCATAACAGGAATTTTTAAGTAGTTTTCAATTAATGTATATAAGTGCAAGAGAAATGCAATGAGCCAAGTTTTGGGGGAAAGTATATTCAGTGGCCCATGATAATACCAGTTTCTACATTTCTACCCTAGGAAATCACAACAAATGAGTATTTTTTCATATAAAATTTTGTCATAGTTATGTTGATTTATCTCCTGTTAAAATACATCTTTCTAGAGCTACATCCAAATTCATGTTAATATCTTTCTTGCTGGCAATTACTTATACATTCAGCTTCTTTTATCCATTGCATGTCAGATAGAACCAAATTGCTAAATCAAATTTAATGGTACAAAACAACATAAATAGGTGCTGAAGAAAAATGTACTAAATATGCTCCTAATATATGAAAGTCTAACTGGAACCTATTTCATCTGAAATAATTAGGCCATAACTGGAACATGACTGTTATTTAAAATTCCAATTTGTTATAGAAATGTAATAGAATAAGTGTGTCATAGGAAGCAAGGATGAATGTGCCTTCAATGCTCAATTCTTTGTGTAGAGTATTATATCTATAACTTCTTTTAAAGACACATAAAACTTTTGCATTTCCAAAGAACAGAAGTGTTAAGGAATTGTTGAATAAAGAGAAATGTTGCACAGGAAATCTAGATTTTTTTTTTTCTGAAGAAAATGCTAACAATAGAAGTCTGCACCAAAAATATTTAGAAAAATAAAATATTTAGAAAAATTCTGGAATTTTTTTTTGTTGGTAAAAAGCACATTAAAGGAGATTTGTCTTGAAAATTCTTTGGTAATATTTAATTCTATAATCTTTAACAAAATAATGATACTATTCTGTAGTTTTTGCATATGGAGTTTAGCGACCTACAGAGGCAGTATGGATGCCCCCCCCCAAAATATGGTCCAGATTTTCAAACTCATGTATGCCACAGCAAGTGGTTATAAAAGGTATATTATTTACATAATGTTTTAATTTTTTCCTGGGGTGATCAAGGCAGGCCTCTCAAGCTTGTGTGAGTATGGCTTGAGAAAATGTGAAAAGGAGACTATTTTTGGTGTTTTATTGTGCTGCAGGGCCTATGACCAGGGTTAGGATTTCTTTATGCAGCCATTCACTTATATGGTTTGATTCTCCTACCCACACTAAATGAGGTAGCATTCAGGCTTCTTAGAGTGGTGACACTTAATGTAAAAATAGCAATCAAATATCAGAAGATGGAATCAGAATATTCATTACAATTTACTTAATGTGAAAAGTAAAATTATACGATTTTGGAAGTCTTTTTATTTTTATTTTAGTAACTAACAGAATCAGTATGGTATTAAGTTTCTAAGAAGTCAAATGAACAGCAGACAATTATCTAGTGCCTAAAATGTGCCAGACATTGTTACCATTTAACATGTGTTAAATAATTTTCGCTACAACCTAAACTTAATAACATGTTCATTAATACATGTCCAAGTAGAAATTGATGAAGTAAATATTTATATCCAGATAGACTAATAATAGAATCTGTGTTTTAACCGTATGTCCCACTTGTTGATGATGAGCTATGTAAGTAAATGGATTCATTTTTGCTCCTGCATTCCATTACTTATACATTTTATTTTATTTAAAAAAATTTTAATGTTTTTATTTATTTTTGAGACAGAGAGAGACAGAGCATGAGCAGGGGAGGGGCAGAGAGAGAGGGAGACACAGAATTTGAAGCAGGCTCCAGGCTCTGAGTCGTCAGCACAAAGCCCAATGTGGGGCTCGAACTCACGGACCGTGAGAAACTGACCTGAGCTGAAGTCGGATGCTCAACCAACTGAGCCACCCAGGTTCCCCCATTACCTATACATTTTAAATTAGAATTCTATTTTATGTCTATAAATACAAAAATTATTCTATATAGCTTTAAAAAATCATATATTTCCATCACTGTGTATTCTCATTTCAATAAAGACTATAACATTCATAATAGGTTTTTAAATGAGAGTAAAAACTGTAATTTTATTGCATTTAATTAACAGATATTATGGGCTTAGGTTTTAATCAAAGCAGTAGTAAATCAGGGCTTTTTGTGACAATTTAGAGTATAAGAAATCAAAGATATTTCTATTTTATCCTTTTTATTAACATCTGTTATTGTCATTTCTGTATCAAACCACTTTTCTGTTCTTTCATTTCAAATATTTTTTATTCCTTCAACATTATTATTTTTAAATTTCATATATATGCACATATATATGTATATATATGTGCATGTATATGTATATATATACATATGCATATATATATATATATATTTTTTTAATTCCAGTATACTGTATGTACAGCGTTTATTAGTTTCAGGTATAGAATATAGTGATTCAACAATTCCATACATCACCCAGTGTTCATCACAACAAGTGCATTTCTTTATCCCCATCACCCATTTCACCAATCCCCCACCCACCTCCCAACTGGTAACCATCTTTGTTCTCTACAGTTAAGAGTCTATTCCTTGGTTTGTCTCTTTTGCTCATTGATTTTGTTTCTTAAATTCCATATATGAATGAAATCATATGGTATTTGTTTCTCTGACTTATTTTGCTTAGCATCATATTCTCTAGTCCATCTATTTGTTGCAAATGGCAAGATATTATTCTTTTTTGTAGTTGAATAATATTCCATTGTGTGTGTATGTGAGTGTATGTACATATATACCACATCTTCTTTAGTCATCTATCAAAGGACACTTGGGCTGCTTCATAGTTTAGCTATTGTAAACAATGCTGTTATAGATATAAAGGTGCATGTATCTCTTTGAATTAGTGTTTTTGTTTTTGGTAAAAAAAAAAAACAGTATTAAAATGACTGGATGATATAGTAGTTTTATTTTTAAATTTTGAGGCAATTCCATACTGTTTTCCACAGTGGCTGTACCAATTTGCATTCCTACCAACAGTTCAAGAAGTTTCCTTTCTGTCCATATCCTTGCCAACACCTGATGTTTCTTGTGTGGTTGATTTTAGTCATTCTGACAAGTATGAGGTGATACCTCACTATAGTTTTGATTTGCATTTCCCTGATGAGTGATGTTGAGCATCTTTCCATGTGTCTTTTGGTCATCTGGATGTCTTTGAAAAATGTCTGTTCATGTCTTCTTCCCATTTTCTTTTTATTGGGTTATTTGTTTTTTGGGTGTTGAGTTGTATAATTTCTTATAATATTTTGGATTCTAACCCTTTGTCAGAGATATAATTTACAAATATCTTCTACCATTAAGTAGGCTGCCATTTAGTTTTATTGTTTCCTTCACTGTACAAAAAGCTTTTTATTTTGATGTACCAATAGTTTGTTTTGCTTTTATTTCCCTGTCTCAGGAGACACATCTAGAAAAAATTTTGCCACAGCTAATGTCAGAATTTACTGCCTGTGTTCTCTTACAGGATTTTCTTGATCTCAGATCTCATATATAGATTCTTAATCCATTTTATTTTTGTATTTGGTGTAAGAAAGTGGTCCAGTTTCATTCTTTTGGATATAACTCACATTTTTTGAGTTTTACCAGCGCTATTTGTTGAAGAGACTTTTTACCATTGGATATTCTTTCCTGTTTACTCAAAGATTAATTGACCATATACTTATGAGTTTATTTCTGGGTTTTCTGTTCCATTGATCGATATACCTATTTTTGTGCCAGTACTTTATTGTTTTGATTACTACATCTCTGTAATATAACTTGAAGTCTAGAATTGTGATATCTCCAGTTTTGCTTTTCTTTTTCAAGATTGCTTTGACTTTTCAGGCTCTTTTATGGTTCCATACAATTTTAGGATTGTTCAAGCTCTGAAAAATGTCTTTGGAGTTTTGATAGGCATCACATTAAACCTGTAGATTGCTTGGGTAATATAGACATTTTAACAATATTCTTCCAATACATGAACATGGAATGTCTTTCCATTTTTTGTGTCATCTTCAATTTTTTTCATCAATGTTTCATAGTTTCCAGGGTGCAGGTCTTTCAACTCTTTGGTTAGGCTTATTTTTAGGTATCTTATTATTTTTGGTATAATTGTAAATGGTATTGTTTTCTTCATTTCTCTTTCTGCTACTTCGTTGTTATGTATAGAAAAGCAACTGATTTTTGTACACTGATTTTGTATCTTGTGAGTTTTACAGCAGTTATTTGGTGGAATCTTTGGGTTTACTATGTATAGCATCATGTCATTTGCAAGTAGTGAAAGTTTTATTTCTTCCTTATTGATTTGGATGCCTTTTATTTCTTTTTGTTGTCTGATTGCTGTGGCTAGGACTTCCAGTACTGTGTTGAATAAAGTTGGTGAGAATATATATCTTGTTTTGTTACTAACATAGGGGAAAAGATCTCAGTTTTTCCCCATTAAGGATGATGTTAGCTGTTGGTTTCTCATATTTTTCCTTTATTATATTTAGGTTTGTTCCCTCTAAACCTAATTTGTTGAGGATTTTTTTTATGAATAGAAATGTACTTTGTGAACTGCTTTTCCTGTGTTTATTGAAATAATCACATAGTTTTCCTCCCTTCTCTTTGATATGATGTATCAAGTTGATTGATTTGCAAATATTTAACCACTCTTGCAGCCCAGGAATAAATCCCACCTGATCGTGGTGAGTGATTTTTGGATTATTATTGGATTATTGGATTTGGTTTGCTAGTATTTTGTTGAGGATTTTTGCATGTATGTTTATCAGGGATACTGACCTTTACTTCTCCTTTTTAGTGGTGTCTTTATCTGTCTTTGATATCAGAGTGATACTGGCCTCATAGAATAAATTTGGACGTTTTATTTCCTTTGTTATTTTTTCAAATAGTTTGAGTAGAATAGGTATTAACTCTTCTTTAGTGAGGCCATCTGGTCCTGGACTTTTATGTGTTGGAAGTCTTTTAATTACTGATTCAATCTCCTTGCTGGTAATCAGTCTGTTCAAATTTTCTTTTTCTTCCTGCTCCAGTTTTGGCAGGTTATATGTTTCCAGGAATTTGTCCATTTCTTCGAAGTTGTCTAATTTGTAGGCATATAGTTGTTCATAATATTGTCGTGCAATTGATTGCATTTCTGTATGTTGGTTGTTATTCTCCTCTTTCATTTGTGATTTTGTTTATTTGACTCTTCTCTCTCTCTTTTTTTTATGGGTGAGTTTGGCAAGAGCTTTATCAAATTTATTGACCTTTTCAAAGAACAGTCTCCTGTTTTTTTTTAATTAATTAATTTTTAGTTTCTATGTCATTTATTTCTGCTCTAATCTTTAATATTCCCTTCCTTCTGCCAAAATTCAAATTCTGGGTTTAAATTTTGTTTGTTCTTTTCCTAGCTCCTTTAGGTGTAAGGTTAGAGTTTTTGAGATTTACTTACCTACTTACTTATTTTTCCTTCTTAAGGTAGGTTTGTATTGATATAAACTTTCCTCTTGGAATTGCTTTTGCTGCACTTGAAAGATTTTGGACAGTGTGTTTTCATTTTCATTTGTTTCCATGTACTATTTAATTTATTCTTTGATTTCTTAGTTTACCCATTCATTATGTAGTAACATGTTAATGAACCTCTATGTATTTGTAGTCTTTATAGATTTTTTCTTGTGTTTAATTTAATAGTGCGGTGTTTAGGAAAAAAAAAACATGGTTTACTTGATCGACTTGAATTTGTGGAGGGTTGTTTTCTGTTCTAATTTGTAGAGAACCTTCTGTGTGTATTGAAAAGAATATGTATTCTACTGTTTTAGAGTAGAATGTTCTGAATATATCTGTTAAATCCATCTGGTCCAGTGTTTTACTCAAAGCCATTGTTTACTTATTGATTTTCTGTTTGGGCAATCTGTCCACTGATGAAAGTGGGGTGTTAAAGTCGCCTGATATTATTGTGTTACTATCAATTATTTCCTTTATGTTTGTTATTAACTGTTTTATGTTTTTGGGTACTCCCATGTTGGGTACATAAATATTTATATTCATTATATTTTTTATTCCCTTTATTATTATATAATATTCTTTGCTTCTTTTTAAAGTCTTTGTTTTAAATTTTTTTTGTCTAATAAAAATATTTCTTGTCTGGCTTTCTTTTGATAGCCATTTGCATGATAAGTTTTTTCTATATCCCCTCACTTTTAATCTGCAGTTTTATTTAAATCTTAAACGAGTTTCTTGTCTGTAGCATATAGATATGTCTTGTTGTTCTTTTTTTTTTTTAATCCACTCTGTCACCCTATGTATTTTGATAGGAGCATTTAGTCCATTTACATTCAAAGTAATTATTGATAGATATGTATTTACTGCCATTTTGTTACTTGCGTTTTTTTAAATATAAAATTTATTGTTAAATTGGTTTCCATACAACACCCAGTGCTCATCCCAACAAGTGCCCTCCTTAATACCCCTCACCCACCCTCCCATCCCTCCCACCCCCATCAACCCTCAGTTTCTTCTCAGTTTTTAAGAGTCTCTTATGCTTTGGCTCCCTCCCTCTCTAACCTCTTTTTTTTTTTCCCTCGTCCCCTCCCCCACGGTCTTCTGTTAAGTTTCTCAGGATCCATATAAGAGTGAACACATATGATATCTCTCCTTCTGTGTATGACTTATTTCACTTGGCTTAACTCTCTCCAGTTCCATCTACATTGCTACAAAAGGCCATATTTCATTCTTTCCCATTGCCACATAGTATTCCATTGTGTATATAAACCACAATTTCTTTATCCATTCATTAGTTGATGGACATTTAGGCACTTTCCATAATTTGGCTATTGTTGAAAGTGCAGCTATAAACATTGGGGTACAAGTGCCCCTATACATCATCACTCCTGTATCCCTTGGGTAAATTCGTAGCACTACTATTGCTGGGTCATAGGGTACATCTATTTTTAATTTTTTGAGGAACCTCCACACTGTTTTCCAGAGCAGCTGCACCAGTTTGCATTCCTACCAACAGTGCAAGAGGGCTCCCGTTTCTCCACATCCTCTCTAGCATCTATAGTCTCCTAATTTGTTCATTTTAGCCACTCTGACTGGAGTGAGATGGTATCTGAGTGTGGTTTTGATTTGTATTTCCCTGATGAGCGATGTTGAGCATCTTTTCATGTGCCTGTTGGCCGTCTGGATGTCTTCTTTAGAGAAGTGTCTATTCGTGTTTTCTGCCTGTTTCTTCACTGGATTATTTGTTTTTTGAGTGTGGAATTTGGTGAGTTCTTTATAGATTTTGGATACTAGCCCTTTGTCCGATACGTCACTTGCAAATATCTTTTCCCATTCCGTTGGTTGCCTTTTCGTTTTGTTGATTGTCTCCTTTGCAGTGCAGAAGTTATCTTCATGAAGTCCCAATGTTCATTTTTGCTTTTAATTCTCCTGCCTTTGGGGATGTGTCAAGTAAGAAATTGCTGTGGCTGAGGTCAGAGAGGTTTCCTGTCTCACATTCAGGTCCTTTATTCATTTTGAGTTTATTTTTGTGAATTGTGTAAGAAAGTGGTCTAGTTTCATTCTTCTGCATATTGCTGTCCAGCTCTCCCAGCACCAATTGTTAAAGAGACTGTCTTTTTTCCATTGGATATTCGTTCCTGCTTTTTCAAAGATGAGTTTGCCATACATTTATGGGTCTAACAGAAAGGGAAGGAAAACTTCCAGACTCATTCTATGAAGCCAGCATTACTTTGATTCCTAAACCAGACAGAGACCCAGAATAAAAAGAGAAGTATAGGCCAATATTCCTGATGAATATGGATGCAAAAATTCTCAATAAGATACTAGCAAATCGAATTCAACAGCATATGAAAAGAATTACTCACCATGATCAAGTGGGATTCATTCCTGGGCTTCAGGGCTGGTTCAACATTTGCAAATCAATCAATGTGATACGTCACATTAATAAAAGAAAAGAAAAGAACCATATGATCCTGTCAATCGATGCAGAAAAAGCATTTGACAAAATTCAGCATCCTTTCTTAATAAAAACCCTCGAGAAAGTTGGGATAGAAGGAACATACGTAAACATCATAAAAGCCATTTATGAAGAGCCCACAGCTAATATCATCCTGAATGTGGAAAAACTGAGAGCTTTCCCCCTGAGATCAGGAACAAGACAGGGATATCCACTCTCACCGCTGTTGTTTAACATAGTGTCGGAAGTGCTATCATCAGCAATCAGACAACAAAAGGAAATCAAAGGCATCAAAATTGGCAAAGATAAAGTCAAGCTTTCACTTTTTGCAGATGACATGATATTATACACGGAAAACCCAATAGACTCCACCAAAAGTCTACTAGAACCGATACATGAATTCAACAAAGTTGCAGGATATAAAATTAATGTACAGAAATCAGTTGCATTCTTACACACTAACAATGAAGCAACACAAAGACAAATAAAGAAACTGATCCCATTCACAACTGCACCAAGAAGCATAAAATACCTAGGAATAAACCTAACCAAAGATGTAAAAGATCTGTATGCTGAAAACTATAGAAAGCTTATGAAGGAAATTGAAGAAGATATAAAGAAATGGAAAAACATTCCATGCTCATGGATTGGAAGAATAAATATTGTTAAAATGTCAATACTACCAAAGCTATCTACACATTCAATGCAATCCCAATCAAAAGTGCACCAGCATTCTTCTCAAAGCTAGAACAAGCCATCCTAAAATTTGTATGGAACCACAAAAGACCCCGAATAGCCAAAGTAATTTTGAAGAAGACCAAAGCAGGAGGCATCACAATCCCAGACTTTAGCCTCTACTACAAAGCTGTAATCAACAAGACAGCATGGTATTGGCACAAAAACAGACACATAGACCAATGGAATAGAATACTTGTGGTTGTTTTTATAGTTTTTCTCTGATCCTTTTTCTTTCATGGTTTACCAGTTTTCTGTAGTGATACATTTGGATACATTTGATACATTTGGATACATTCTATTTTTTGCATATCTGTTACTGTTTTTTGATTCGTGGTTACCATTTAGGTTATATATTTTACCATCTGCATGTAGCAGTCTGTATTAAGGTGATGATGGCTTAAATTTGAACTCATTCTTTACTCCTCTCCCCTTCATGTTTTAGATATTTGAATCATATTTTACATCCTTTTGTGCTTTTCTTGACTGATTTTTACAGATGGTCTTAATTTTTTTTCTCTTCTGTTTCCTATTTTTCTTACTCTTATATTAAGGGAGATTCTGTGAATGCAAAACAAAAACCATTTCTTGTACAGCTAGTTTAGTGGTCATGAACTCCTTTAATTTTTTTTTTTTTGGGGGGGGGAATTCCTTAACTCTCCTATTCTAAATATAATCTTGCTGCATAAAGTAGCCTTGGCTACAGATTTTTCCCTTTTAGCACTTTGAATACATCATGCCACTCCCTTCTTGCCTGCAAAGTTTTTGCTTAAAAATCAGCTGATAGGCTTATGGCGTTTTCTTTATATGTAACTGTCTTTTTTCTTGCAACCTTTAAAATTATTTCTTTATCACTAGTTTTTGTCATTTTAATTACTACGTGTCTTGGTGTGGACTTCCCTGGGTCGAATTTATCGAGGACTTTCTGTGCTTCCTGAATCTGGATCTCTGTTTCCCTCCCCAGTTTCAGGAAGTTTTCAATTATTATTTCTTCAAATACATTTTTGGCTCCCCCCTTTCTCTCTCTTCTCTTTTTTAGAACCCTATAATGCAAATGTTATTATTCTTGATGGAGCTATTGAGTTCTACCTATTTTCATTATGCAGCAGTCTCACCTGTTCAGCTTGATTGTTTCCCGTTACTGTATCCTCCAGGTTACTGATACATTCCTCTGTTCCCTATAGCCTGCTTTTTATTCCATCAGTTGTATATTTTTAATTTCACTTATTGAGTTATTCGCTTCTGGTATTTCATTTTGTATCTCTTTGTAAAGGGTCTCATTGATGTCCTCCACTCTTTTCTGAAATCCAGTGAGTAACTTTATAATAATTACTTAATTTAATTCTCTATCAGGCATATCACTTATTTCTGTTTTGCTTAGATCTCCTGTTTGTTCTTTCATTTAGGACATATTTCTTTATTTCCTTATCTACCTCTCTGTGTATGTTTCTGTGTTTTAGGACAGTCATTTAAACCTTCTGCTTTTGAAAATAGCATTTTTATGAAGAAGAGGACCTGTAGTGCTCTGCAGTGCATTGTCCCCTATTTACCAGAGGAGTCTATGTGTGCTGTTTACATCCTGCTATTGTGTCTGAAGCACTTTTCTTTCTGTCCAGATATCTGTGTTGAGTCTCTGCCTGCTAGGGGCCTCTCTGTGATGTAAATAAGACCCAGTCGGGCCAACTCTGCCTGGGCATGACCATAGGAGGCCTCAAGAGGTGGGGCAGCAGTGTTAGCAGAATTTGCACTGCACCACTTGTCCTAGGCTGGTTACCCTGTAGCATGGGGGCTGCTAGAAACATGGAGGTGGCAGCTGGATGGAGAGAATGTGGTGTTAACAAAATTTTCTCTAAGCCCAGGGCCAAGGCCAACAGGCTTGGGATGGATGAGTCCTCAGGAGAACAACACACTATAGGGCACACCACTAGCAGGTTAGGCATCAAGTTTGTCAGTGTTTATGCTGGGGGACAAGGGAGGAAAATGGATCCTGTCATTTACTTTGTTCTTAGGGAAGTCCCCCTGAATCAGTAGGAAAAGATATCCCTCCCATTTATCCCCTGGTATTGTGTAAACTGTCACTTCTACAAGCTGTTCTCTTTAAGGTGAGAACCCAGCTATCACAGGCTCTCCCCTCTTGCCCAATGAAAATCAGCTGACTTTTAAAGCTCCAGGCTCCAAGTCCCACTGGTTATACAAACTCACAGAAATTAACCCCTCTGGTTTCAAGGCCTGACATTACAAAATTCTTTTTCCCTGCCTGGGCTCACTGGTGCTTTCCCCTCTCCATACCCACAACCAGTTCCCTACCGTTCTTTCTGTTCTTCCTTATCTCTCCAATGTAGCTTCTTTTCTACATTTAGTGGTGGAATTTGTTCTGCTAGTCTTTGGGTAATTCTCACATTTACTTACTCCATTGTGAGTGATATGATGGGATGAGGTGAGTTTAGGGTCCTCCTACTCCACTATCTTCACAAACTCTGCTTCCATTTCAAAATTTTGACAGTCCAAAAGCATTTTAACCTCAAGTAAGGTAATTTAAGTCAAACTGGCATTGCAACTTAACCAATCCATCTACATGAGAGTAAAACTTACCAAATACTATATAAAATAGAAAAATACAGCATTAAATACAAGGAGTTAATCATATTACAACATTTCATTTCTAACATGGTAAAGGATAATGGTTAAACATTTTGACTCAAGAATGTTTCAAAGGTTATTTAAGACAATATATAAAAATAAGTCAGTTTATAGTCTCAATATTTCTCCACACTAATGTGGAGATGAAACAGCATGCTAGTAAGTAACCATGGGTAAAAAGAAATCAGAAAAGGAACCAAAAAAAACCTAGAGACAAATGAAAATACAACCAAGTAAAATACAGAATGCAGCAAAAACAGTTGTAACAGGGTAGTTCATAGTAATAAATACCTACCTAAAGAAAAAGAAAAAACTCAAACATGCTACCTTTACACCTTAAGGAATTTTTGTTTTTCAATGAACAAAGCCTAAAGTTTGTAGAAGGAAGGAAATAATGAACAACGGAAATAAAACACAATAGAGGAGATTTTGGTTCTTTGAAAAATAAAACTGACAAACCTTTTAACTACCATCACCAAAAAAAGAGAAGACTCAAGAAACAAAAGAAGAGATGTCATGATCCTGTGTATTATTGTGGTATCAGTTATAAGAGACTTTTATGCACAATTTCGTGCCAACAAATAGGACAAACTAGAAACACGGGTACATGTCTAAAAATGTTCAACGTACTAAGATTGGTATAGTAAAGACATTGACCAGTAATAACAAACATCCCAACAAGTCCAGGATGAGATGGTTTCACTGGTGAATTCTACCCAATATTCAAAAGAGAATAATACAAAATCTTCTCAAACTTTTTCAAAATAATAGAAAAGGAAGGAACATTTCCAAACTTATTTTACAAGACCAGCATTACCCTGATACAAATACCTGACAAACACTACAGAAAATAAAATTACAAGCTAATAACCCTCATGAATATAGATACAAAAATCCTCAAAACATATTAGCAAACGAATTTCAACCTAAAATTAAAATGATCATACAACTCTGAAAATAGTAAGATTTTACTGAAAGAAATTAAAGTCACCACAAATAAATGAAAAGATAGTCCATGCTCATGGATTGGAAGAATATTATTAAAACGTCCACACTACCCAAAGCAATTTACAGATTGAATGTAATCCGCATCAAAATACCAATGGCATTTTTCATGGAACTAGAACAGAGAACTTTAAAATTTGAATGGAACCACAAAATATTCCAAATAACCAAAGCAATTGAGAGAAAGAACAAAGCTGAAGATATCACACTCCCGGAATTTAAACGATACTACAAAGCTATAGTAATCAAAATTGTATGGTGCTGGCGCAAAAACAGAAATATAGGTCAATGGATAGAGAGCCCAGAAAGAAGCCAGTGCCTATATGGGCAATTAATCTATGGAAAAGAAGGCAAGAATATAAAATAAGGAAAGTTTCTTCGGTAAATGGTGTTAGGAAAACTGGACAGCTACCTGCATAATCATAAAACTAGAGTGCTATTTTATACCATATACAAAAGTAAGTTCAAAGTGGATTAAAGACTTGAATATAAGACCTGAAACCATAAAGCTCCTAGGAGAAAACATAAGCAGTAAGCTCACTGAGATCTGTCTTAGCAATATGTTTGATGGGACCAGTCTCCTTAGGCAAGGGCAACAAAAACTAAAAACAAATGGGATTATATCAAATGAAAAAGCTTTTGCAACAAAGGAAACCATGAACAAAATGAAAAGGAAATCTGAATGGGAGGAGATATTAGCAAATCATGTATCCAATAACAGGTTAAGATCCAAAATATATAAAAATATATACAACTTAATAGCAAAACATCAAACAGCCCAATTTAAAAATGGGCAAAAGAGTTGAATAGACATTTTTTTTTCAAAGACATTCAGGTGGCCAACAGACACATGAAAAGATGTTCAGCATCACTAAGCATGAGGGAAATGCAAATCAAAACCACAATGGGCTATTACCTTACTCTTGTCAGATGGTTGTTGGCAGAAATACCCAAAGAAAAAAGTGTTTCCCAAGGATATGAAGAAAAGTGTATCCTGTACACTGTTAGTAGAAATGAAAATTGGTATAGTCACTATGGAAAACAATATGGAGTTTCCCAAAAATGAAAAATAGAAACACCATATGACCCAGCAATTTCCCTTCTGGGTGTTTATATGAGAAAACAACACCAATCCAGAGTTATATATACCCTTATGTTCACTGCAGCAATGACTATTTATAATAGTCAAGATATGAAAATAAACAATGTTAACCAATAGAAAAATGGATAAAGAAGGTGTGATTACATATGGAGATTATCTATCCAACTATCTACCACCCAATGGAATATTAATCATAAAGAATAATGAGATCTTGGCATTTATGACAATATGGATGGACCTAGAGAGTATCACAATAATTGAAATAAGCCACACAGAAAAAGACAAAACAAACCAGAAACAGACTCATAGGTGCAGAAAAGAAACTGGTGGTTACCAGAGGGGTCTTCTAGGGTTTGGGAGACAGGTGAAATACACAAAGGGTATTAGGAGGTACAGACTTTGAGGCTTAAAATATGTGATAGAGGGGCACCTGGGTAGTTCAGTTGGTTAAGCCTCTGACTTCGGCTCAGGTCATGATCTCATGGTTCGTGAGTTCAAGACCGTGTTGGGCTCTGTGCTGACAGCTCGGAGTCTGCTTTGGATTCTGTGTCTTCCTCTCTCGCAAAAATAAATAAACATTAAAAAATAAAGTATGTCAGAGATAAAATGTACAGCATAGGGAACATAGTAATGTAATAACTATGTATTATGACAGATGGTAAATTATTGTGGAGATTATAATGTGTAAAACTATCAAATCAATATGATATACACCGGAAACTAATAGGAAATTGTATGTCAACTATACTTCAATAAAAATAAAATGAAATTATTTTTTAAAATATCATATACCATGTTTAAGTGGAATTTTCCAGGGATGCAAGCATAGTTCAATGTAATACATCACATTAGTAAAATGAAGGATAAAAATCCCATCAATATACATTCATAATAAAAACTCACAATAAAGTGGATATACAGAGAATGCATCTCAACAAAGTAAAGGCTATATATGACAAGGCCTCAGTTAACATCATACTTAATGGTAAAAAGCACAAATCTGTTTCTCAAAGATCAGACACAAGATAGATACCCATGCTCATGACATTTATTCAACATAGAAATTCTAGCCAGAGCAACTTGGCAAGAAGAAAAAAGAAAAGGCACCCAAAGGAAGTAAAACTGTCACCAATTGCAGATGACCTATTATCATTGATTAGGATTTTCTCTTAATAATATAAGTGAAGTTTCAAGGTACAAAATCAATATAAAAATTTATTGCATTTCTATACTGTAATAGTGAACATAGATAAATTATGAAAATAATATCATTTATAGTTGCATCAAAAAGAATAAAATACCTGGGGGTAAATACCTGGGGGTAAATAAATATAAGGTAGTGAAAAACCAGTAGACTAAAAACTCTAAGACCCTGATGAAAGAAGTTGAAGAAGACAAAAAATTGACAAGATACTTTTGTGTTCATTGATTGGAATAATTAATATTGTTAAAATGTCCATACCACCCAAAGTAATCTATAAATTCAATGCGATCCCTATCAAAACTCCAACTGACATTTTTCATAAGTAGAACATAAATCCAAAAATTTGTATAGAAGCATAAAAGTTGCTGAATAAACAAAGCAATCATAAGCATAAAGAAAAAAGTTGGATGCATTATGGTGATTTCAAATTGTATTATAAAGCAATAGTAATGAAAACAGTACGGCACTGGTATTAAAACAAACACATAGACCAATGGAACCAAATAGAGAGCCCAGAAATAAACCTATGTATATATGGTCAATTAATTTGCAGGAGAGGAAGAGAGAATATACAATAGGGAAAGGTCAGTCTCTTCAATAAATGATGCTGCGAAAACTGGACATCACACGCAAAAGAATGAATCTTATATCTGTTTCATATCATATGCAAAAACTAACTCAAAATGGATTAAATACTTGAATATAAGACCTGGAACCATAAAACTTCTAGAAGAAAACAGGCTATGAACTACTTGACATTGGTTTTGGAGATGATTTTTGTTTTGGACTTGACACCAAAAGCAGTCAATAAAAATAAACAAGTGGAACTACATCAAACTAAAAAGCTTCTGCACAGAAAAAAGATCATGTGCAAAATGAAGACAACCTACTGAATGGGAGAAAATATTTGCAAATTAGATATCTCATAAGGAATTAATATAAAAGATATACAAAGAAATAATAAAACTCAATAGAAAAAAAAAACCCACACTATTTGACAAAAAATGGGTAGAGGATCTGTATAGACTTTTTTTCAAAAAAGATATACAGATAGCCAAATGGTACAGGAAAAGGTGCTCCCTCTCTAAACATGAGGGGAATGCAAATCAAAACCACAATAAGATATCAGTTCATAGCTGTTAGAATGGCTATTATGGAGAAAAAAGGACTGGAAGAAATAAGTGTTGGTGAGGATGTGGAGAAAAGCGAATTCTTGTACTCTCTTGGTGGGAATGTAGATTGGTGAAGCTATTATAGAAAACTGTATGGAGGTCACTCAAAAAAATGAAAAAAGAACAACCATATGATTCAGAAATTCTACTTCTGGATATTTGCTTGAAGAAAACAAAAACACTAACTCAAAGATCTATGTCCATTGCAGCATTATCTACAATAGCCATGGTATAGAAACAACCTAAGTGTCCATCAAAAGACTATTATTAATAATATGGAATATTATTCAGCCATTAGAAAAGGAGACCCCTTGACATTTACAACAACATTCATCTATTTCATGCCATTTTGCTAAGTGAAATAAGTCAGAATTTATAAATACTATGCACGATCTCACTTATACATGGCTTTGAAAAGAAAACCAAACCTCGTGGATACAGAGAACAAATTAGTTGTTGCCAGAAATAGGGTTGAGGAGTGGGTGAAGGGGGTTAAAAAGTGCAAATTTCCAGTTATAAAATAAGTCAAGAGGATATAACGTACAGCATGGTGACTACAGTTTAAAGGGCGATACTGTTTATTTGAAAATTGCTAAGAGAGAAGATCTTAAAAGTTCTCATTGCAAAAAATGGAAAATTTGTAAGTATCAGCTTACTTCTACAATAAATCTGTTGCCCTGGTTTGAGAGGAAAAATAAGCCCCCAGGTTACTGTTGCTCTCAAATATGTAGCCAATAACTACAAAATGTAGCTAGCTAGTACATTTCATTTTCACTTATATCCTTAGATATTAGTTTCTAGATAGTATTTGTCAATGAGTGCGAAATTTAGAAGAGACACACAGAAATGTGCACATCATGTATTTCTATTGGGTTGAGACAAAGTCTTCAAACCTCCTCAGTTCAAGAATGTAAAGCCTTACCAAAAAACCCCACAAATTTTTAATTCCATAAATCTGGTTGACAGTTTTTAATACAAAAAGGTGATTAATATCAGATTAGGCATAATAGGATGTAAAGGGTTTATGGGTAGAATGGTATCAATAAACCTTTATTAAATACCTTTGATGTGCCAGGTGTTGGGTTAGGCAGGCAGATTCAAAATTAACATGATTTCTGTACTTAAGGAGAGATCCTGAGGTAAAAGACACACTAAAAAAAAATAACCAGTAATTAAGCACTATAAATTGTACGTTTATAAAAAGGCATACAGTGTACCATGAAAACATATAAAAAGAAGACCTAATCTGGTATGATGGTCACTGAAGAATTTTCTGAAAACATAACTTGTAACCATTAAATTGTTTGGTTGTAGTCCAATCATTTCCCTAGCCTAACAAAATAAAGATGAAGCACAGCTTTTTATACTTGAATTTTATACTTTCATCAGTTCTGGATGAGTCCATAATTCAACAAATATGTCCTCATTGATGTGATTAGTACAAATGTTGAAACCATGATTGATATTTCCTTCATACTGATACTAATCTATAGATTAACAAAGTTATACATATATTTACAAATTAATTTTAAATATACATTGTTTTTATGTTTTCCTCATAAGACTGTCATGAAAGATTTATGAAACACTCATCTAAAATCTTCATCGTAATAAGATGCCTTTCTATAATCTCCCAGTCTGGAAACTGTCCATGGAGAAAGAATAAAATTTATTTGGAATGTGTTACTGTTACTGAACATAAAATGTTTTTTAGTGATGGCATCTAAGTCCACTTGGAATTTACAAATCATTTCTGTGATAAACTGTCCAAAAGGTGCCCTCAGCAGTCATATGATACCCATTGGTAAATAAACTAATGCTTATTCATTTAAAAGCTATCTTTAGTTTTTGTTTTTGTTTTTTGTTTTGCACCAAATATTATTCTTTAGGCACTGTTATAGGCACTAACGAACATGAAGTAAGCTTCACTGACTGCCCTGAAGGAGTTGAGGCTTAATGTTTTCTGATCTTTATAGTAAAACCCAATGTCTTCAGAAGTGCCATTTCCATCATGTTTTATTTGCAAAAGTGCAAATTTCTATATTTTAGTAGTCTCTAATGGAGTTCATCAGCAATACCTAATCAAGTTGCCTCTGCATTTTAGTACATTTCTTCATTACTGAGCAATCAATGATTCGTTAGCAAATTATAAGAAAAGCCAAAAAGCCTTAAAATTAGGACAAGAACTACGTTTTAAAAAAGTGAATTTTAAAACAAAATTTTCTTTACGTAATTGCCACTTTAAACGCCTACTATGTGCAATACATGGTATGTGGGTATTATCTAACCTTCACAATACTCTACAAGGAAGATATTGTTTAAGTTTAACAGTGAATTTCAGAAATTTTAAGTAACTGGCACAATTTCACACAGCTAGTATATTGGTACCATCATGATATGTTTTTGATTCCATAGTCTATGTTCCTTCTGTGGCCTCAATATCTCTAAAGCTACTTTTCCTGCCTATTTCAGAAAACAGTCTGTGTTGTCTTTCGGCAAACTAATTTTTTAGGAGCAGCAGAATATTTTGGAACAAGTAGTATAATGTGATGCGAAGTAGTGGCTTGCATCAAAGAATGCCTGGCAAGAAGGTATATTTTATGAAATAGGCATCATTACAATACTTCTAAACTCACTGAAGTTGAAAACCTTATAGTGGCCTGAAAGAGCTAATATAATTTCAAAATTTTCTACATGGTTTCCATTGAATCATTTATCTATTGCAGAAATATACTGATGTCCACATGGGTTTATTGGAATGGCTGGCAAGTCCCAGATTTCACCTTTCTAATCACTGCAACTTACAGATTATTGTTCTTATTATTACTTGTACCCATGGTAAGAAGCAGCAGAAAACTGAAACAAATAACTACTATTGTTTGACTTGGCTCTCTAATGGTGATGATCTATTAGATTTTTTACAAAAATATTGAATTCAACATGTACTCTCAACGGTAATTCAGTAAATTTTAATATTTAGATGCTTTTCTTGTGGTACCCAACCTTCATTTCAGTAATGTCGCATTACATTTACAAAATACTTTGTTTTGTAAAATTACTCACAAATTTTCATTTATAATCCAGTGAGTACCTAATTCCCCCACCCCAGGTTCAGAATGGTCACTTTCATCTCTACAATTTAAAATTTCTATAATTTTTCTTTCTTTGTTGTATGAATTCTGATAGAACTGCGTACTCATTTCAGTTTTTGTATTAAGACTTTTGTCCAGTTGAGTTGGTACGTCACTTGTAATTACTAAGTATGGCACAAGAGGATATTCTATTTAATTCAACAGATGCATATTTGCTGTGTACTAGGGTTTAGGCATTCTGCTAGATGCTGAGGGAGACTGTTAGAAAACACATTAGATGAGACTTTTGTCCTAACATAGCTTATATTCCAGAGGAGGGAGACAGAAGGAAAATAATAATCTATTACAATGCATGCTATTGAAGTACAAAGGGATTAGGTATTCCACTGCATTTAAGAGCTCATTGTATCCATTAAATGAAACAGGTGCCTCTTGTGAAAAACAGAGAAGACCATGCCTTATTGCTCCATGGAAATTTTATCTACCAGTTTTCTCAGGTATTGAATAACATTTGTTTTGTCTTTTTAATCAGCAATTATACCAGAAATCTTATTTTTAATCAGTAATGAGGAAAAGCAAAATATATATAAAACAATGTTTTTCTTATGTTAGTTTTGCCCACATTTTAAGAAATGAGTTCTATTCTTGAATGAATGCTTACCAGTAAGGAAGTCCAAAATTCTAAGTGCTATTTTGGGACCTGGTGTTTAGCGATTTTTGAACCAGTCATTGAAGGCTTTCCAACTCCTTCCAAGATTATCTTTGTTAATTCTAAATAAATCAGTATCTCTTTTTTATTTTGTATATAATTAGAAGAATTGTTAGATGGTATTCATCATATTTTAACTATAAAACATTCCAACATCAGTGATAGAAATTGGATATTAAGAGTTGAAGTTACCTTTAAAAAATACACATCACCACTTGCAAGGTTTATTTTTTTGCAAATTATTCTAGCCTCATTTGTACATTACAAAGTTTGGCTTGTACTCTTTCCTAAGAGTGAGCATTCCCAGCAAGATGTGTTCATAAGAAATGTTAAATAGGGACTCCTGGGTGGCTCAGTTAAGCAACCAATTCTTGATTTCGGCTCAGGTCATAACCTCATGGTTGTGGGACTGAGCCTCACATTGGGCTCTGCACTGACAGTGTGGAGCCTGCTTGGGATTCTCTCCCTCCCTCTGTCTCTACTCCTCTCCAGCTCATGTGTGTACTTTCTTTCAAAATAAATTTAAAAAAACTTAAAAAATTAGAAAACTGGTCTGGTTTGAAGAGGCAGTAACACTGAGCAGGCTGCAATGTATAGGGTTTCATTGTGGTTATTGATAATGATGTTGTAACATTCAAATATCCTCAGTGCACCTTTAATTTTGCCTGTGGGGATTTATGAATTTTCTTCAGTTTCCTTTCACTAACTTTACTAAACACGTAGTGTCATTATTGGATTTTAGCTCTAAATCTACACTTCTACTCTCTGCAGAGTTGCTAAGCCTAGAATTCTAAAAACACCATTTATTAGACATCTTTGTCCTCTAGTTTACTGTTAATTTCTGCCAATGGAAGTGAGGGAGATTGGAAGTTAGGGGAAAGAAACAAGTGACTTCTTTCCTGTATTTCATTTCTGACACCATCCCTCTTCAAAAGAGAGCAGCTAACTCCAGATTCTTTTGGGTTTCCTGTCACCAGCACAAACTAGCCACTCAGAGGAAACAATTGCATCTTGGCCTTGACAATTGGAGTTACAGTGGCGGATGCCCCCTCATGGGTCTGAATGTCAAACACATTCCTCTCCACAGGGGCTCTCGCCATTGGTCCAAGGTCCTATAGGATTCTTCCTCTAAGCTCCCAGGTTCTGAAGAGCCCACACACTCTTCCTTTGGTTTCCCCAATCCTAGAGCGGAGGGGTAGCCTTTTCCTATAGTCATTAATCTGTGGGTAACGTCAGTATCCTCTATGTTCTTTGGGCTTTCTACTACCTTTGCAAATATCCTGTATTAAATAATTTTCTTTTGAAAAAGTAATGTTTCTTTTTCTTTCTGATTAAATTTCGCTCAATATACTCATGTGTGCTTTACATCATGTTTTACCCATAATGGGATCTTTGGTAACATATAACTGGCTCATGATGCAGTAAAACAAAGTTATCTAATTTTATTTTTAAAAAATTTTAATGTTTATTTTTGAGAGAGAGAGACAGAGTGTAAGTAGGGGAGGGGCAGAGAGATAAGGAGACACAGAATCCAAAGCAGGCAACAGGCTCTGAGCTGTCAGCACAGAGCCCAAGGCAGGGCTTGAACCCACAGACCATTAGATCATGACTGGAGCAGAAGTCGAATGCTTAACCATCTGAGACACCCAGGTGCCCCAAAAGTTATCTCATTTTATCTAAAACTCTTCAATATATGTTTAAAGAAGCAATTTTTAGTTATATATGAAAGAGGGAGGGGTGCCCCAGTGGCTCAGTCAGTTAAGCATACGACTCCTGATCTTGGCTCAGGTAATGATCTCATGGTTTGTGGGATGGAGCCCCTGCTGACACACAGAGCCCACTTGGGATTCTCTCTCCCCCTCTGCCCCTGCCCCACTCCCCTTCTTCCCCCCCAAAAATAAATAAAAAATAAAAATAGGGTACACATAGTACCTGAAGTGAGGTATATATGGAGGATAGATCCTTCATAAGATCATCTTTTTCACATGAGAAATAAAATTATGTTATTGGAAACCAGACAAGAACACCACCTCCAGGCCAGAATTATTAGATTTTTATCTGAACCAGAAAAGAGGCTGAAGAATGCAATACTGATCTGATTACTGTCCATATTTGCTCATATGCTCTCAGGGAATAATTAATCATCTCTCAGTTATCTAGCTCACTGAGCCAACTCCTTACTAATATACTGGAAGGAATTTACAACAGCCCATTGGCAACCAAAAAAGCTTACTTAAACCAAGTGGGACTTTTTTCAAAGATCTACATCTAAATAATTTCTGCTAATACTTCTGAAATATCTGAATCTAAGAATAAATTATAAGCTTATAAACAAAAAAGGATGCTAAGAAGGGAAAAGTCTGACATTTCTTGTCTGTAGTGTTAGCCTCTTGAAGATACATATTCTTGGATAGAAGACCAACACCTAACTATGATAAACCCTGCCAAGAAATGTTTCATTTATAAAGATGAAAAAAAAATATTTCCAGACTTGAAAGTCTCAGAATGTATGCCACCCATACAACTTCTCTGAAACACACTTCTTGAGGAAGTATTCCAGCCTAATAAAAATAGAACAAAGTGAAGTTATGCAGCCACAAAGATGGGGTTCAGTTTGAAAATTACTGTGATACAAATTTATTTTTGGAAAAAAAAAATTTATTTTTGGTAACACGTTGCTTTAAATTTAGTTTACATCCAAAGGAGCTAATAGCACAAATACATAGCCAGATAATGATGCAAGTGAGTCAGTCTAGCTGCACACTGCCTGAATTTAAGGCACACCCAAGTGCAAGGGTATTTTAGCCACATTTTAGAAAGAAATACCTATCAGGTCAGAGTGACTATAAACTGAGGCTTGCTATATTTTATCTCCCAATTAGCACAAAAAAACAACTTATACTGATACTAATGCAATCACACCCAACATCTAGATTTTGGACCTGAATTTGTCAGTATTTAGAAATTTCACCTTACCTGCATCCATATCTCAATATAAAATTATTAGTTTGTGCCATTTTAGGAGCCATAGCCAACCACATGCTTCGTGACACAGAGGTTTACTATGCAGGAGAGATAAATGACCCATAAAGCATTTTGCAATCTGTATAAAAATACTATACTGTGATATGTTGTTGTAAGATGGTTAACAGCACAGATGGTAAATATTCTCATTCATTCAAATTCCTGTTCTGTCTTATACCAACTGATTTACCCTGGCAGTCTCCTCTTTTCCGTATTTCCTTTATATTTAAAGAAAAGAGTTAATAATCATATTTAGCTTATAAGGTTATCATGAGTATTATATCGCTTATATTTTGAGTCTATAATGTTTGTAATGTGGTTTATAGCATACAATGTAATTCTCAAATCAAAACAGAATAACAATATTAATATTAGAAATAACTTTTACAATGGTGGCAAAAAAATTTAAAATATATTAAGGATGTTTTGTTAAGGAGTAGATATAAGCACATTTATAGTTGAATCTTTATATTTTGATATTTAAAAATAAGTAAAACTTCCAGTTCATGAGACAAAAAATAAGAAATATATACATGCAAACACAGATACCTATAAAGATGAATATTTCTCTAAAATATAAAATATTATCAAAATTGATTTTATAATCACACACACACACAAACACCTTTACCTATCTAAGTACAAATGTAATTGGGTTCATCTAACACCAATGTGATAAAATCTGATATCAGAAACCAATTAAAATTAACAGATTCTTCTAAAGAATAAAATGGGCTTTAAGGGGAAAGTGGGTGATGGACATTGAGGAGGGCACCTGTTGGTTGGGATGAGCACTGGGTGTTGTATGGAAACCAATTTGACAATAAAATAAATTTCAAAATATATATATATAACTTTATATTGAATATGTAATAAAAAGTTATGGAGCAAAATATAAATCAAAGATGAAATAAAGGCATAAATTACTGGATATTTACAGTTGTTTATTTTTTAAAAATCTAAGGAATGCAGAGTTAGCAGTATTCTGAGAAGCTTTCATAATATAACATATACTAAATACAAATGCATTCAATCTTCAAGTATTTAAAAAAAAGAAAAGAAAAGAATGATTTTAGCAGGAAAAATAACTAGCTTAGAAAATACTGGTAGAATTATTAGATATTATATTCATATATTTCTTTGAAAATATAGGGGAAAAACCCACAATCATGTTTGGGCAAATGAAAATGTTAAAAAAAATAAACACCAGGACTTGCTGGGAACATAGCAGAATGAGTGAATCTTAAGCTCACCTTGTCCCAGCAATACACCTAGATAGTACATCAGTGTAAATAATGCAGAAAATGACCTCAAGACCAGAATAGCAAACTCTACAACTAAATGTAAAGCAGAGGCCACAAGAGAGCAGGAAGGGCAGAGATGCACTGGGGAGCTAAATGGACCCCCAGAACTATCCACAGGAGGGAAGGACCTGCAGACATGGACAGGGGAGAGAAACAGACCATCACACCAGGGAACCTGCATGGGGAAGAGGGATTCCCCATAACATTTGGCTTTTGAAAAAACAGAAGGACTGAATTTCCTGAGTTCTTATAACTGGTAAGACTTAAAATCTGGATTTTAAAAATAAATGGGCTTGGCTCTAGGAGAGCCAGGAGGGCACAAGGAAACTGAGTCCCTGCCTTTAAAGAGACAACACAACAAACAACCTAAAGAGATATAGCATAGAAGCAGCAGTTTGAAAAATGGGGCACACAGGAAGGAAAATTGTTTACTAATGTCAGAGCTTGTGCTGGAGGAGCAGAACTATTTGGGAAACTTCTCCAGGACAAAAGGAGTGAACAGGGGCCATTTCCCTCCCCCACCTCCTAGCATAAATGCATGGCAGCCTGTGGGAACCAGCATGGTACCCACACTCCCTACCTAACCTGTTAACCCTGTGTCTCACCATGCTTCAAATGATTAGCCCCTCCAGCCAGGCCTGCCATAGTGCCAGTGGTGGTGGCAGCAGGTCCCCTCTCCCAGAAGACTAATGCCCAACTCTTACGAACACTGCACCCCCTCCCTCAGCACACACGCATACACTATGTGGATCCAACCTCTCAAACACCCTATTGAGCCCATCCACGGTGGTGCAAAAGGCTTGGCAGTGTGCAAACAGCCCCCAGAGGTGACAGCAGGACTCCAAAGTGATTCCTGCCCTAGGGAGAGGGAAAGATTACCACACATACTGGTCCAACCAGTCCAAGGACAGCCCCAGTAGGGTCTGAGAGCAGACAGCTGGTCTGACTGGAAGCACCAGCCACCAACAAAAGCTTCTCAAAGTACAACACAGGGAAAGCACCTTGCAAATGCCTGGCCTGATTCAACTCAAGCCCAAGGTAGCATTGGACTGCTCCACTAACACCACAGAGACTAAACACTGCCTACAATAGGCAATGAGAGCCACTGCAGATAGCTGGACTGAGGGAAAAAGTAGCTAAACCACAAAAACAGGGCACATGCAACACACGCAGGAGACAAATGACAGGTTTGAGTGAATAGGAGACACAGGAACTCTTCTTCATAAAGCCATTACATTCAAGGCCAAGAGATATACCGGACTTTCCTAACACAGAAATAGACCCACAGAGAGAAAATGAGGAGACAGAGGACTATATCCCAAAAGAATGAAAGGGACAAAATCACAGCAAGAGACCTAAGTGAAATGGAGATAAGTAATATATCTCATAGAGAACGTAATGATCATAAAGATACTCACTGGACATGAGAAGAGGACATCAGTGAGACCCTTAATAAAGAGATAAAAAGGAACCAATAGAGATGAAGAACACAATACATGAAATTAAAAATACACTAGATGGAGTAAACAGTAGAGAGAGCAGAAAAACAAATCTGTAACCTGGAAGACAGAGTAACCGAAAGTAATCAAGCTGAGCAGGTGAAAGGAAAAAAGATTACGCAAAATGAGAATAGTCTTAGGGAACTCAGTGACACCATCAAGCATAGCAGCATTTACATTATAGGGATCCCAGAAGGAGAAGAGAGAGAAAAAGGGGACAAAAAATTTATTTGAAGAACTAGTAGCTGTAATAAAAGTATAAACAACAGCGTCAAAGAGAATACATCATGTTATGCAGATTATTATAACTTTGGATAAATGCTTCAATAATAGTTATAAGGTGGCCTTTTTTTCCCCCCATTGGAACAATTAGAAATTGCTCAAGTTTTCTCAGCAGGAGGTAGGAATACAGACTAACTGCCCTGAAGAAGTAAAAGCTTTATCTATTATATACATTTAAAAAACAGGCCTAATGGTCTCAAAATGTAAGAAGGTGTTTAGGTATTTTATAATACATAAAAATAGTTATAAATTCAGTTAATGAGGTCATAATACAAGTCATTAGTTTAGGGACAGGTTTAAACTAGGCTTAAGTGAACTACATTAAAAATACCAACTAAGAAAGAAAGAAAAACAGAGACCCATATTACAAATATAAATAAGGAAATACCACAAAATATCATAGAGTGATAAAAATGTACCATGGCCAATTAGATTTTAATTTGGAGGGATCCTTCAACATTAAGTTCTATTTACACAGTTTGGTACATTCATGCATTACATTAAAAAAATTATAATACCAGTAAACACTAGAATACGTTAAATAATGCATAATTTCTATTAGTTTTTTTCAACTGTGAAAAAAAAGGCAAACTTGTTGAATGATGCCTGGAATGGATTAACTATATCAAAATCAAAGACATAATTTCTATACAAATTCCAAACCACCGTATTAATTCCACACAATTCTCTGTAAAGTTACAAACAAAACACATTTCTTCAACTATGTAAATTGTTTCAAAGATTTTTATCCACGAAAAGAAAAAAAAAAACACGTTAAAGACAGTTCTGGAGAAAAAAATCATATAGTCACTTGGATTCGTGCTACAAAAAGCAAATTGTACTCACATACAACTTTGTCTTCAATTAATCTTGGAAATCTTGCCACGTAACCCCGTAATTCCTTGTTACATTTTGCTCAGTAGATACTGCTTATCTTTAGTGCTCTCCTTAACCTCCCCCTCTCATTATTTTCAAGCATAAACTTCACAGCATTCTATCAGATAAAAAAAAAAAGATAATAACGTATAAATTGCCTTAACTCACATCCCTTCCACACAGTTTCCTTTTATCCAAAATCATTCCTTTATTTTCTCCCATCACAGCAGAAGAGATCTTATTTTTATATCCAAAATTAATATACTTCTGGATTAGGGCTTGGGATCAATCATTGTTCTAAGAATGAAAGAATTGAAAATGTTTATAATATCAGATAGAATCTGAATGATAGAGAATGTACAAGGTAGCTGATGAGTATGGAATATAGTCGAGATAGTTCTCCTATTTAAAGTTGTTCCTAGAGGCCAACAAACTAGAGTTCTAAATTTTACCACTATTCTCCCTTAGCACCATATTTTTATCACATATATAGTATATTTATATTAGTGTTTTATTTTTCTTACATGTTACAATCTGCCTAAGAAACGATATTTATGTTAATGAATTCATTTTTAAAATAAATTTCATATATTTATTGAACCCTGATAATGTATTTTACACTCTACTACATAATGCGGGGAAACAAAAGAAATCACCTCTTCATTCAATAGAACAGTGTTGTAAACTAATGATGTTAGTTAATTGTTTACATAAGTAAATGTAAGATTATGAAACGTTCTAGGCAGTATAAGGCAAATGACTGAAGACACATGTTTACAAAGTATAATGAAAAAATCTGATTCAATCTTGGAATGTGGGAAATATTTCATTCAAGTGATATTTGAACTGAGATCTTAAAAATGATTAGGATTTAATTGGACATAATGAATAGGTAACCATAAGAAGTACTCATGCCTAACAACTGCATAGTTTTTAAACTTCCACAGAAATTGGAAAATCACACAGAAGCCTAAATTTCTTTGTTCTTAGTTGCAGCTCTAAATATATGATATAAATCATTAGATGAAGCAAAAACAATTACTAAGCATCTAATTCTCAATGTGCCATATGAACTAATAAATACTGACTTTTCCATTGAGCGCCCATGTTATGGGATTCAAATAGTTACCAAAAAAATCACAGCATCCACAATAAACAATTTAATAAATACTAAGTATGTGTATAAAATAATATATACTATGTTTTTAAAGAAATAAAATCTTTTCAACTAAAAGGGAACTAAATAAGGCTGAAGCCTCCTAATTCTGATTCATACTTGCTTCTTCCTTGATCATCTCCCAGCTACAGGCAAGGCCCAGAAAGCATGATTCTTCATAATGATAGAGAACCCTTGTCTGCTATCACTTGTATTCTATCACTTGTCTTCTTGGCTTACATGGTTCTTGGTCTCCCCACTGCCTCTGACAGCACCAGATTTCTCTCCTTGGAATAGAGGCTGCATAGAAGAATCAAATTCAATCTCAACCAAAGAAATTTTATGATTTGTTAAGAATATGTATATATTTCATTTCACACACAAAAAAACTTAAACATATGTAACATGAAAGAGAGAGAGACAGGAAGAGAGAGCTTGCTGTGTGAAATCATGTATTAACTTTCTACTTAAACTCAGTATATACTGTTGTATGGTGAGAGGTTGCCACAATGGGTCCAATTTAGAGGATATAAATCCTCTCTATTAATTAGCCATAGCAGTAGCCTTTCTCACTTTCCACTACCAACAATTATTCAATTATTCTTCAGAGAGTAGAAGCATGCTCTAATACATTGGAAGCCAATACCGAGGAAACAAACTTATTCAGACTTTACTATGCCAGTAGTTCTTTAAAACAAACTGATGAGGTATTTGGTGATTTCCACTTACAACGAAGGCTACTAAAGAAGCATCTGCCACTCTAATCTTGCTAGCAACAGTATTCTCAGAACACAGTCACTGAAAAAGCATCATGTTAACTTCAAATTCATATTTTGTAGGTTAAAATTCATGCCTCTAATCCCCTCACTGGATCACTGCTTTGTTGAAAAGTAGCATCATTTACAGTCCTGACAGCAGAGGATTGGGGTGCCAGGAACTGCAAATGTGTTGTCATCTGACTTCGGCAATGGTTTAGAAATCCAAAGAATATTGCAACATATTTTCAACAAGGAAAATTCCCTTAAGAAGATAAAAAACAAAAATACACCAGGCATTTAAATAGGATAGGAGTAAAACATGATTTAAGGTTTCTGATAGCTTCTCATTTACTCTTTCATATTCTTTTCTGTCTGATTATTTCACCATATAAGATCTCAAGTGTTTTCTCTCTCTCCACTCCACTAACTACTTTTTCCAAATCTGTAATCATAATAGCAGCCTTCAAATAAAAATTTATTGTGCATTTTTGCTTGAATTTAGTACCTTTATGTGCTTGATACTTTAAAGATTTTTTTAGACAGATAGTGATAATCTAAGAAAAAAATAGTAGGGAACTCAAAAACCCAAACCTGCTATATTCTGCAAAGCTACACACAGATTAAGTCAGTGTATTAATTCATAGATTTTTTTTAAAAAGTATAGAGAAATATGAATTCTAGACCTTACTCCCTATGTGTATTAGTAAGAAAAAAAAAACATTCAACTTTTCTTCCTTGTCTTCTGGATATACTCTTCTCTGTTCACATCAATTAGATAAAAGGAAGCAATAATTAATTAACTGATTGATTGTTCATCTTCCTGGATACTGATAAGCTGATGTTCCCAAGTAAGTACAGTCAACGGTGGCCCAGACAACTCCCATTTTCTGTAGACTCCTGTCCTTGTACATGTTCAGCTACACTGTGATAAGAATCAGGATTTGTCTTAGGAGAAATAGGCCACAATGTTCCACCCTAAGAAACCAAAGCTTTCTACATTGGAAGATTTGGCTTTGCTTTCTTTTGACATTATCTTTTAAGTATATAATCCTGTGGGAAACAGTGGCAGTGATTTATGAGGCAGAATCCAGGTATATCTGCTTTGTGTGGGACCTAACTGGTTCTTGGCTACCCATTGAGACAGGCATAGTCTCATTCATCCACTCAGATCACAATGGCATGCCTTAAGCAAGTCTTCTTTGTCTAGTAATCTCCTAGGTATTTCTTTGCTACACATTAAGAGTTACTTTTATGACATATTAGGACTTGATAATCTTCAAGGCTCTGTCTTCCTTTAATCACCTACACAGAATTTTCTGGGAATTTACTATCTTCCCAGGAAGCAATAGGCAGAGCCTCTTTTTCAAATTGGGTTCTGATCTCATATTTTTCCTATATCCCACCATCTGTTCCAGAACCAGGGGATTATTTTTAATCTGGAGTGGAACAGTCTTTCATTGTTAAAATTCCATTTCTCCCATATATTTTGGTTGTAATTCTGAGTTGCCTTTGATTCCCTAAATGCTTGGTATTTGTAAACCACTTATATTCTTTTCCTGATGACAACTCATACAGAATTCTTATTACTTGAGTTAAAAGTGGGATGTTATGGAGAAAAAAAGGGAGAGAATAACCAAGAGAGGGAAAATAGTTATTTAAAAATTTTTTTCCATGTTCTATTTATCCGTATGTTCACCACAGGCATATACAGATAATTCAAACTATAGATACAGACCAACTGAATGTTGAAAAAGCTATTAAAGTAGGGAGAGGAGAAGATAGTACGATGTCTATCTTAATTAGAAAAACACAAAGAAACTTTTGCCTACTTATGAACCTACTTATTCTATGTAACCTCTTTTATCAAATTACTGTAACATAGCTGCTTATCACTGAACCCAGAATATTATTTCTTTGATATTTTCAGGTAACCAGCTTTTTCCACAAGAGGTTTAACCTGGCATCTATGGACAGAAGTCAGGCAGTGCAGGAATTAAGATGGATAAATATTAGCTACATCTATATTTTAACCAACTTTTAACTGAAAATTAATATTCTCTTGCATTATGAATATAGATATGACTATAGGCATACTTCATTTTATTGAATTTTGCCTTATTAACTTCACAGATGCTGTGTTTTTGCTAAATTGAAGCTTTGTGGCAACCATGCATCAAACAATTCTATCAGCATCAGTTTTCCAACACCACTTGCTCACTTTGTACCCCGTGTCACATTTTGGTAATTCTTACAGTATTTTAAACTTTTAAATTATGATATTCGTTATGGTGATCTGTGGTCAGTGATATTTGATGTTACCATTGTATTGGAGAGCTATGAACCAGACCCATATACAATGGTGAACTTAATAAATGTTTGTCCTGACTGCTCCATAGGCCAGCCATTTCCCCATTTTGTTCCCTCTTTTCAGTCCTCCCTATTCCTGGAGAAACAATAATATTGAAATTAGGCCAATTAATAACCCTACAATGGCCTCCAAGTATTCAAGTGAAAGGAAGAGTCACATTTCTCACTTTAAATCCAAAACTAGACATGATTAAGCTTAGGAGGAAGGCACGTTGAAAGCCAACATAGACCAAAAGTTAGTCCTCTTGCACAAAACAGCCAAGTTGTGAATACAAAGGAAGTTCTCCAAAAGTAAAAATGTAAAAACCCTACTCCAGCGGATACACAAATGGTAAGAAAGTGAAACAGCCTTATTGCTAATATGGAGAAAATTTGGCCTGGATAGGAGAAAACCAACCACAACATCCTCTCAAACCAAAGCCTAATCCAGAGGAAGGCCCTAACTATTTAATTCTTCGAAGGCTGAGAAAGGTGAGGAACCTTCAGAAGGAAAGTGGGAAGCTAGTGAAGGTTAGCTCATGAGGTTTCAGGAAACAAGCCACCTCCATACCATAAAAGTGCAAGGTAAAGCTGCAAGTGCTGATATACAGAAGCGGCTGCAAGTTATCCAAGAGATCCAGCTACGATAATAAATGAAGATGGCTAACAAATTTTTAATATAACAAAACAACCTTATATTTGAAGATATGCCATCTAGGACTTTCATAGTTAAAGAGGAGAAGTCATGCCTGGCTTTAAAGCTTCAAAGGACAGGCTAACAATTTTGTTAGGAGCTAATGAAGACAGTAATTTTAAGTTAAAAGTCATTGCTCATTTACCATTATGTAAATTCTAGGGCCCTTAAGAATTATGTTACTTAGAGATGGGTCCAAAATGGTGGCACAGGATAACACTGAACTCACCTCCTCACATAGACATACTTAATGTATACATATATAGAGAACAATTTTCTTCTGAAGAAAAATAGGGGGCTGTTTGAACAGCTGCTATGTAACAAAGGATAGAGGGATCACATAGAGAATAGCAGGAAAAACAAAGACACAGTAATGACGGGAACCCCACACTTGATGCAGCAACCTGAGTAGGGAGGGATATCACTGAGGGGTCCACATGAAAAATGTGATCAACCCAGGACACAGAAAAACAAAAACAAAAAAAATAGTGGTTTGAAGGGAAACTAGACTATAAGAAACCTGTTTACTAATCCTAGAATATCCACTAAATGATAGGGAACTGTTGGAACTCATTGGGCTTGGAGGTACTGGACATTGTTTACATCCCCCTCCACCATGATAGCACAGACAGAAACAAGATCTGGACACGTTAGGCAGACTACCACCTCAGCTAGCCATGGGCCACAGCCCACAGCAGCTTCAGCTATCCTCAACAAGCTGGCCTTGAGCCTGTGTCTGTCCCAGCTCCACCCATCCTAACAAGGCTGCTTTGGCATAGTGCACATTGAGACACCCCTACCCTGTGCAACTATAGCTCCACCTGTCTCATTAAGGCTGCCTAGGCATGAAACACCCCAGGACACTTGTGACTCATGCCTGCTTTAGTTTCAGCCATCCCATCAGGGCAGCCCTGGTGTAGAGTGCTGTAGGATACCTCGTCCATGCCTGCTGCAGCTCCAACTATCCCTCCAGGGTAGCCCTGGTGCAGAATGCCCTGGAACCCACAGCTTATGTCTGTTACATCTTCAGCCAACCAATCTAACACATGCAGTACATATAGGAAATGCTCCTATACGAGGCCACTCCTTCAAGATGTAGGGAGATAGTTGTTTTGCCTAGTTCATGGGAATAAACACAGAAAGTCAAATGTCATGAGGAAAAAGGAATATGCTCCAGTTGAAAGAATAAGAAACATCAGGAAAAAACAAATAGCAAAAACTAAACGCAATGGAGATAAACAATCCACCTGATAAAGAACTTAAAATAAGGGTCATAAAGTGGTCACCAAACTTCATAGATGAATAGATGAACTCAGTGAGAACCTCAACACAAAGACAGAAAATATATTTTAAAAAACAGTTAAAGAATACAGTAACTGAAATGAAAAATACACTGGAGGGAATCAACAGCAGAATAAAGGATGGAGAAAGACAGATCAGCAATCTTAAGATAAGTGGAAAGAAACCAAGCTAAAAAACAAAACAAAAATTTAATGAGGATAGCTTTAAAGACATCCGAGTTAACATTAGGTATACTAATATTTGCATTATAAGGATCCCAGAAGAAGAAGAGAGAAAAAGGCAGAAAACTTATTTGAAGAAATAATAACTGAAACTTCCCTAACTTGTGGAAGGAAACATACATCCAGGTTTAGGAAAGCACAGAAAGCTCCAAGCAAGATGAACTCAAGGGGTCCACACCAAGACACATAATGATTAAAATGTTAAAAATTAAAGATAAAAACAGAATCTTAAGAGAAGAAAAAAGCAATTAGTTATATGCAAGGGAACTCCCAAAAGAATAGTGGCTGACCTTTCAGCAGAAACTTTGCAGGCCAGAAGGGAGTGGCATGATATATTCAAAGAGCTGCAAGAAAGAAAGAAAAACGAACAAACAAAACTACAAGAATAATCTACCTGGCAAGGTTAACATTAAGAATTTAAGAAAAAACAGTTTTCCAGACCAACAAAAGAAACTAAATGCATTCATCACCACAAAACAAGTCTTACAAGAAATGTTAAAGGGACTCTTTTAATAATTGGGGGGAAACACATAAGTAGAAGAAAATTATGAAAGCAAAAGTTTCCCAGTAAAAGCAAATAGAGTAAGGGTAGTAGATCAATTACTTATAAAGTTTTTCTGAATGTTAAAAGAAACAAAATGTAAAGTCCATTATATTTTAAAAAATTGCTCAACGAACTCAGAAAATAAAAATATGTAAGATATTATACACATAAAATGTGGAGACAGGAAAATCAAAATTTAGTGCTTTTAGAATGTGTTCAAACTTAAGTGACCATCAATTTAACACAGAATGTTATATACTTGGGATATACTTGGAAAGTTAATTGTAACAATAACCTATAATAAATACACAAAAAAATGAAGCGAAAGAAATCCAAGCATAACACTCAAGATAGTCATTCAGTCACAAGGGAAAAGAGCAAGACAAAAAAAGGAACTGAGAAGTACTAGAAAAAAAATAACGGTGGCAAGAAATGTGTATCTACCAATAATTACTTTAAATGTAAATTGTCTAAATGCTCCAATCAAAAATATAGGATGACTGAATGGATTTAAAAAAAAAAAGACCCACATATATGCTGCCTATAAGAGACTGACTTCATACCTAAAGACACATACCTGAAAGTAAAGTGATGGAAAAAGATAGTCTATGTGAATAGAAGTAAGAAGAAAGAAGAAAGATGGAAGAAGAAGGAAGAAGCAGTGGCAGCAGCAGCAGGAGGAGGAGTAGCAATATTGTATCAGACAAAACATTCTTTAAAACAAAGATGGTAACAAGAGACCAAGTGGGGCAGTAAATAACATAAAGAGATCAATTTCAAGAAAGGATATAACAATTATAAATATTTATGAACCCAACATCAGAGCACTTAAATTTATACAAAAAAAACATTAACAGAGATAAAAGAAGAAGTTGAAAGTGATGGAATAATAATATAGTACTTTAGAACCCCACTTACATCAACGGATAGATCAGACTGAAAATCAGGAAACAGTGGCTTTGAATGATACATTAGTCCAGATGGACCTCACAGATGTACAGAACATTCTACCCAAAAAAGGCAAAATACACATTCTTCTCTAGTGCATATGGAATATTCTCCATGATAGATCAAATGTGAAGCCACAAAACAACTCTCAGTAAATTTAAGAAGATTGAGATCATATCCATCATCTTTTCAAATCACAACAATATGAAACTAGGAGTCAAATCCAAGAAGAAAATTGGAAAAGATACTAATATGGAGACTAAACAACTTGCTACTAAACAACCAGTGGATCAAGAAAACCATCAGAGAGGAAATAGAAAAATACCTGGAGACAAAGGAAAATGGAAACACAACAGTTCAAAATCTTTAAGACACAGGGAAAGCAGTTCAAGAGGGAAGTTTTTAGTGACACAGGCCCTCCTGAAGAAACTAGAAAAATCTAAAATAAGAAATCTAATCTAAAAGAACTAGAAAAAGAAAAAGGAAACCAAAAGTTAGTAGAAGGAAGAAAATAAAAAATACTAGAGTGGAAACAAATGAAATAGCTACTAAAAAATGAAAAGATCAATGAATCTAAGATCTGATGTACTGAAAACACAAAATTGATAAATCTTTAGCCAGATTTAAGAAAAAAATGAGAGAGGACTCACATAAAAGAAATCAGAAATTATAGAAAATAATTTACAACCACAGACACACACAGGATTAGGGGAGACTACTAGGAAAATTATATGTCAACAAAGTGAACAATTTAGAAGAAATGACTAAATGCCTAGAAACATATGCTCTTCCAGGCCTAAATCAGGAAGACACAGAAAATCTGAACGTACCAATTACTTGTAATGAAAATGAATCAGTAATCAAAAGACTCCCAACAAAGTCCAGGACCAAATGGCTTCACAGGTAAATTCTACCAACATTTGAAGAAGAGTTCATACCTATCCTTCTCAAACTACTCCAAAATATAGAAAAGGAGGCAATTTTTCTAAATTATTTCTGTGAGACAAGCATTAACCTCATGTGAAAACCAGACAAAGACACTATAGAATAAGAAGACAACAGGCCAATACCCATGAAGAACATAGATGCAAAAATCCTCAACTTATTCCAGGAATGCAAGGATGGCCTCACATACACAAATCAAAGGATAAACAGCATATAATCATCTTAATAGATAAAGAGAAAGCATTTGACAAAATTCAACATCTATTTATGATTAAAAATAATAAAAGCTCTCAACAAAGTGAATTTAGAGTGAACTTACCTCAACACAATAAAAGTCATATATGAAAAACCCACATCCAACATCATACTAAAAGCAGACTAAAAGGTTTTCCTCTAAGGTCAAGAAAAAGACAAGGATAGGGACACCTGGGTAGCTCAGTCAGGTAAGTGCCCTACTTCAGCTCAGGTCATGATCTCATGGTTCATGAGTTCGAGCCCCATGTCAGGCTCTGCATTGACAGCTCAGAGCCTGGACCTGCTTCTAATCCTGTGTCACCCTCTCTCTCTGCCCCTGTCTCAAAAATAAATGATAAAACACTTAAAAAATTAAAAAGGAAATAAAAAGACAAGGATATCCACT
Source organism: Panthera leo (assembly GCF_018350215.1). Classification (NCBI taxonomy): domain Eukaryota; kingdom Metazoa; phylum Chordata; class Mammalia; order Carnivora; family Felidae; genus Panthera; species Panthera leo. Next base: position 150,934,383 of record NC_056682.1, on the reverse strand, counting down.
GTCATCACTTCTACTCAATATAGTACTTGAAGTCTTAGCTGCAGCAATCAAACAAGAAAAAGAAATAAAGCCATCCATCTAAATGGATAAAGTAGAGGTGAATTGCAGATGGTATAGTATTATATATATAAAACCCTAAGTACTCTACTGAAAAAAGTATTAAAACTAATACATTTATTAAAGTTGTAGGATAGAAAATTAATGCACAGAAATCTATTTTTTAAGGTCACAGTTTATTTTCTTTAATTTTGTAAGTGTTTACTTATTTTTGAGAGAAATATAGAGAGATAGCTAGGATGCAAGTGGGGGAGGGCCAGAGAGAGGGAGACACAGAATCTGAAGCAGGCTCCAGGCTCCGAGCTGTCAGCATAGAGCCCTATATGGGGCTCAAACTTACAAACTGTGAGATCATGACCTGAGCCAAAGTCGGATGCTTAACAACTGAGCCACCCAGGCGCCCCTAGAAATATCTTGTATTTCTCTTTACCAATGACAAAATAGCAGGAAGATAAATTGAGAAAACAATCCCATTTACAATTACATTTAAAAAAAAATACCTAAATACAAATTTAATCAAGAATCTATACTCTGAAAATAAGTCACTGATGAAAGAAACTGAAGATGACATGAATAGATGGAAAGATATACCATAATCATGGATTATAAGAATTAATATTATTAAAATGTACTGTCCAAAGCAATCTACAGATTCAATACAATCCCTTTCAAAATACCAATATCACTTTTTTAAGAACTAGAATAAATAACTCTAAAATTTGTATGGAAACACAAAAGACTCTGAATGGTCAAAGTGACTGTGAGAAAGAACAGAGCTGGAGATATCAGAAGCCTGGATTTCAAACTATAGTATGAAGCTGCAGTAATTGAAACAATATGGTACTGGCACAAAAACAGACACACAGATCACTGGAATGGAATAGAGATTCCAGAAATCAACCCATATTTGTATAGTCAATTAATCTATGACAAAGGAAGCAAGAATATAAAATGCAGGAAAAGACACCTCTTTAACATGGTGTTGGGAGAATTGCACAGCTATATGCAAAAGAATGAAACTGGATCACTTTCCTACACTATACACAAAATAAACTCAAGATGGATTAAAGACCCAAATGTAAGATCTAAAATCTTAAAACTGATAGAAAATTTGGCAGTAATCTCTTGGATATAAGCCTTAGAAATATTTTTTTTTGGATCTGTCTCCTTGGGCAAGGACAAAAAAATTTGTCAGCATACAAAAATAAAAAGCTTTGGCACAGTAAAAGAAACCTCAAAAAAATGAAAAAGCAGCCACTGAATGAGAGAAGATATTTGCAAATAATATATCCAACGAGGGGCTAATATCCAAAATATACAAAGAACTCCTACAACTCATCACCAAGAAAACAAATAATCCTTTTTTAAAAAAGGGCAGAACACCTAAACAGATATTTCTTCAAAGAAATGTCCATACAGATGGACATTAGACATGTGAAAAGATGCTTAATGTCACTAACAATCAGGAAAAGGCAAATCAAGACTGCAATGAGATATTAACTCACTCCCGTCAGAATGGCTAGTATCAAAAGACAAAAAATAACAAGTGTTGGCAAGAATATGGGAAAAAGGCAACCACTGTGTATGGTTACTGAGAATCTAAATTGGTGCAGCCACTGTGGATAACATTTTAGAGGTTCCTCAAAAAAACCAAAGTATAAATACTGCACGACTCAGTAATTTAAATTCTGGATATTTAACCAAAGAAAACAAAAACACTCTTTCAAAAAATATATATGCACTCTTATGTCTACTGCAAAATTACTTATAATAGCCAAGATATGGAAACAACCTGTGTCCATAAGTAGCTAAAGAAGATAAAGAAGGGTGTGGGTGGGTGTGTGTGTGTGTGTGCACGCGCGTGTGATATTATTTGGCCATAACAGAATAAAATCTTTCCTTTTACAATATGGCAGGCCCAGAGTGTGTTATGCTAAGTGAAATAAGTGAGAAAAAGACAAATACCACCTGATTTATATGTGGAATGTAAAACAATAGAACAAATTAACAAACAAAAACAATAGAAATAGACTCATAAATACAGAGAACAAACTGGTGATCCTCAGAGGGGAGGTGGTTGGAGAGATGAGTAAAATGAGTGAAAGGAATTAAGAGATACAGACTTCTTCCAGTTAAAAAATAAACATGACAAGGATTAAAATTACACTATAGGGAATATAGACAATAATGTAATAATTTGTATGATTATAGATGGTAACCACACTTACCATGGTGATCATTTTTGAATGTATATAATTGTCAAGTCACTATATTGTAATGCTAAACTAATATAACATTATATGTTAATCTCTATTTTTTTAATGTTTATTGTTGAGGGGGAGAGAGAGAGAGAGAGAGAGGCAGAGAGAGAGGAAGACACAGAATTTGAAGCAGGCTCCAGGCTCTGAGCTGTCAGCACAGAGCCTGAAGTAGGGCTCGACTCATGGACCGCGAGATCATGGCCTGAGCCGAAGTTGGACGCCCAACTGACTGAGCCACCAAGGCACCCCTAAATTCATATGTTAACTCTACTTTAAAAAAATAATAATGTATCTACTTTCCCTGTACTCTGTAAATGAATAACAAAACTAGATAACAGCACATCTCTTACAACATAGTTTACTGAATATTTTCAGTCCACTGTTGATACCTACTGCTCAGAAAGAAACACTCATTGACAATGCATCTGGTCACCTGAGAGCTCTGTTAAAAATGTACATTGAGGGGCGCCTGGGTGGCTCAGTCGGTTGGGCGGCCGACTTCGGCTCAGGTCACCATCTCACGGTCCGTGAGTTCGAGCCCCGTGTCAGGCTCTGGGCTGATGGCTCAGGGCCTGGAGCCTGCTTCCGATTCTGTGTCTCCCTCTCTCTCTGCCCCTCCCCCGTTCATGCTCTGTCTCTCTCTGTCTCAAAAATAAATAAACGTTAAAAAAAAATTAAAAAAAAATGTACATTGAGGGGTGCTGGTGGCAAATCAGTTGAGCATCCCCTACTCTTGGTTTCGACCCAGGTCATAATCTCATGGTTCCTGGGTTCAAGCCCTGCATTGGGCTCTGCGGTGCCAGTGCGAAGCCTGCTTGGGATTTTCTCTCTCCTCTCTCTCTCATTGCCCCTCCCCACTTGCATGCATTCTCACTCTTAAAAAATAAATAAATATACTTAAAAAAGGTACAATGAGTTAAATGTTGTTTTTATGCCTGCTAACACAACCTCTATTCTTTAGTTCATGGACTAGGGAGCCATTTTGACTTTCAAGTATTTTTACGTAAGAAACATAGTTGATAATGCTATAGCTGCCATAGGTAGGGATTCCTCTGATAGATTGGGGCAAAATAAATTGAAAACCTCTGGAAAGGATTCACCATTCTAGATGCCATTAAGAACATTCATGGTTCACAGGAAGAGGTCAAAATATCAACATCAACAGGAGTTTGGAAGAAGTGCATTCCAAGCCTCACAGACAACTTGAGGGGTTCAATACGTGAGTGAAAGAAATAACTGCAGTTGTAGTGGACATAACAAGATAACTAGAATTAGAATTGGAGCCTGTAGATATGACTGAATCACTGCAAACTCATAATAAAACTTTAACTGATGAGGACTTGTTTCTTATGGATGAGCAAAGAAAGTGGTTTCTTGAGACGGGATCCACTCCTGGTGAAGATGCTGTGATGATTGTTGAAATGACAATAAAGAATTTAGAATATTACATAAACTTAGTTGATAAAGCAGTGGCAGGATGTGAGAGGACTGACTCCAATTTTGAAAGAAGTTCTACTGTAGATAAAATGTGGTCAAACAGTATCACATGCTACAGAGAAATTCCTCATGAATGGAATTTCCATTCCATGGAAAGTCAATCCATGCAGCAAACTTCATTGTTGTCTTATTTAAAAAAATTGCCACATCACCCCAACTTTAGCCACCACCATCCTCATCGGTCAGTAGCTGTAAACATTGAGACCAGACCCCACACCAGTAAAATATTATGACTTGCTGAAAACTCAGATAAAGTTTACTATTTTTTAGTGATAAATTATTTTTCAATTAAGATATGCACATTGATTTTTTTAGATGTAATGCTTTTGCATACCTAATATATTATTGTGTAGCGTAAACATAATTTTTCTGTGAACTAGAAACCAAAAAATGCATTTGACTCATTTTATTATAATATTCATTGTGTTATACTATTCACTTTATTGCAGTGGTCTGGAAGTGAAACCACATTATCTCTGAGGTATGCCTGTTTACTAATATTATCTGTGAATTTATACATAATATCAATTAGATGCACTCATTTAATATTCTAGATTATGTAAGACTTTAAAATATATTTGCATTTATTATAAAATTTCAGTCACTATTGAAATCACTCCTAGATCTTGTTATTATTTTTTTTAATGTTTATTTATTTTTGAGACAGAGAGAGACAGAGCATGAATGGGGGAGGGGCAGAGAGAGAGAGAGACACAGAATCGGAAGCAGGCTCCAGGCTCTGAGCCATCAGCCCAGAGCCTGACGCGGGGCTCGAACTCACGAACCGTGAGATCGTGACCTGAGCTGAAGTCGGACGCTCAACCGACTGAGCCACCCAGGTGCCCCTAGATCTTGTTATTTAATACACTAAAAGATGCAGTTTTATTGCTCATTCTCTCTCAATTTTGGTTTTAAATATTTGGTAACTAAATTTCAGTATACCAATCTCCTTTACAATTTGATACAAATTATTGTTTTCATTTGAAAACATTATTTGAAGAGGGGTAGGTAATCTTCACCAGATGACCAAAGGGATACATAGCATATACAACATTTTACAAACTCCAAGCTTGACTGTAGTTTCTGATGGAGCCAGATAGGTTTCTGTATCACCCATATCACTAGCAGAACAGAATTATGGGGTATTTTAGTTTGTAACTTGAGGCTATCTGATCACTGACTTGAATTCTCCTTGTGTGGAAATATGATTAAACAAGAAAAATAAATAATTTAATGTCAGCTTATATTTATTTGACCAAAACCAAGAAAGAAATTATGCTTTACTAATAGTCGTTGGATGGAGTGCCACTGGGGCCCTCACTAGGTCCATATATCTGGCAGTCATTGATCACTTACCATATGGAAGGATTCCTAAAGGAAGACCATGTAATTGTAAAGGGTCGATAATGGTGGACTCATTATTCTTTCACTAGCAGAACATTACAATATATTGAAGTTTTTATGCTATAAAATATCCATAATAGCATTACATTTTTTGGAAACTATATCTTTAAGTAGTAAATTCTATAATAATTTATGATGTAATGGGGTTGAGTTTAAAGATGAGTCACTCATTTTTTTCATTTTTCCACTCATTTTACAGAGATAAGTTTCAAATTTGCTGACCTTTTCTTAATAAGCCAGTAGCTTGCTGCCAAGCATATATATTCAAAAAGAATAATGACAGTTAATCTGCCATTTCAATATAAAGGTAGAACTTTAATATTAAGGGAGAAAGTCACTGTTGTTCAAAGGAAATTTTTCCATGGAAATAATAGTTTTAAAAGATATTCTTGCAAAATTTTCCATCTTTATGTAATTTTGTTTCTAAAAATGATATGTGCCACATATATCTGATAGTTTCAAAACCCTGAAACAATATTTAGAGACTAGAAAGTTAAATTAAAATTTCCAGTGGGCTTAATTTATTTGTAAAAATAGAAAAATGAAACATTTTGGTTTGGAATATCTCTCTACGATCAGAGAAATGGAAATTTTCTATCTGTGTTCCAACAAAAAATATATATAATTGGAAAATGAGATTAAAATATTATCATCATGGTTTAATAAGTGCAGTCAATGATGCTTCTTTTACATTTTTATACGTGGATTTTTAGGAGTTTTTTTCTCCTCTTTAACCTATAATTGTCATTAAAAATGTTATACAAAATAAACTTTGCAAAAGATCCCGAAGTTGAAATACTCAGTTTCAAAAATCATGAAGTAAACAATCACTTGCTCTAACAGAAATATTACTATTAATTTTACTGAAACCTAACATTTTCTATCAATAAAACATAATTATTTTATATGATATATACTTCACCTTATTAACTTTCTACGTTTAATGTATTTTTGATATAAACATTCTATTAGTTTTGTGGTATATGCATACAATTTTTGAAGTTTACATATATTGGGATACAAAATTAAAAGTGTTGTCCCTCATAATAGAGTGCACAATCCGAAACGTTGGCACATCACTGGAATAAACATGTAAGAATATCCATGAATGAGTAATATTGATCTAATCCTTTCTCAACAGATACATATTTAAGTTAATTTACTGTTGTATTGACAGCTTTGCTTTTAATATCCCAGTGGTGATTTGAAAACCATTTCCTCTTGAAAGTCGCTTGAAATGACTTTTATTAGCAAGACTATTTGTTTCTTGTTTCAATCATTTCGTGAGTTCTTGTAATTATGGGCATATTTTTCATGTTTCATGTTCTATGACATACAAGTCCTTGCTTGCTAAGTATAATCTTCTAAGTGACTATTTCAGCTACACAGAGTTTTTATTAACTTTTATTGCTGACTCATCGTCTCTCCACTATCAATGCCTTAGGTCTAACTATTCAGATATCATGCCCAGATTGCTATAAGAATCTTCTAGCAGTCTCCCTATCCCATGTTAGAGCCTTTTCAACATTGTTGCCAGAATAATATTTCCAAAAATTAACCCCATGCTTAAAATCCACCCCCCCCAAAAAAAGAAATCCCAGTGGCTTGCCTTCAACTTCAAAATAAATATCCCAGTTCCCGAGACTTGTGACAAAGCTCTCACTTGATGGGGCTCTAATCACCTCAGCCTCTTGCACCACCAGAAGTGTGCCAACTTGTCACCACACTATTGCACATGCAGTTTCCTTTGCTGAAACTCCCATTTTCTTACGTCTTCCTGAATTCTGGTGACTTCTTTTCTTATATATCTGATGTTCATCCCTCCTCCGTTCCATTTCCTTTTGTTAAACAACACTCATGTTCTGTACTTCCATTGCTGGCACATCAATGTTTGTCAATTCATTTATCATATTTTAAAATAAGTTATCAGAAAAAAAAAAAAAAAACCCTGGATAGAGTCTTTGACCAGAAATTCTAAAATATGACAATTCCCTGATATATCCACAAACATGGAATGTAGAAAGTTTCTGTGAAATGATCTCAAAGAATGGTTTCATTTTCATTCTAAATGATACTATCCATTGAAGTAATGGGACAGAAAAAAGATACTAAAATCAAAGGGAAAGTAAATACTATACATACTGAGACTAATAGAACAATGCACATGTATTTTTAACATCTAAAATTTCTATCTTTTGTGTGTTTAAAATATAGTTGGATGTTCAATATTTACATGGGAATCATATCCTTATTTTTAAAAATGAAAAGAAACATTAATCATCATGATTAAACAGATTAAGAGCTCCACATATTAAATTATTTCAAAGATAAAATTAGAAACTAACAGAAAAATAAAATGTCCTTCATTTAAGAATATAAATTTATAGTCTCTATTCAGACTGGTTTAACAAATAAAAGATATTATAATATTTTTAAAATATGAGTTTACTGAGAGAAAAATTAATAAATTCAGATGATACTAATTTACAAACTGAAGTCATTCTTAAAATATATTTTGGTTAAAGCTCTCAGAGTAAAGCTAGAAGTGTCTTCAAAAGTTATACTGATATGTGATCCTGCTAAACTGGCTCTTCTTGTGGCCAATTTCAATTTCTAAGTATTTATTTTCAGAATGGATTACAAGTGGAAACAGGAAATTATTTTTCCACAAAATTTTTCAGCTATCATCACATAGAAACTAATTAATAAACATTTCTGGCCAATGGTGCTTTTACTATGTATATGGATGAATGCCTATGCTTTTAAAAAAATAATAGTCATTTACTTAAATAAAAATAAAACTTTTTAATAAAAGTAAATTACTTTTACTGTATATTTTTAACATGGCTTTTTTCTCCTTGGTTGGAGCCAGGGGTGTTGTCTTTGTGTTTCTTGTTCAAAATATTTACTGCCCCTTCCTTTTCCCCATTCTGATTGGCCTCTTTCTACTGGTTTCCTTTGTGTAAGATTAGGCTTTTTAATCTATCAACATGAGGTAGTTGACTTGCTTTGACTAATGAAATATGAGTGGGAGGAATATTTGTTAGTTCCTAACAGAAGATTTAAAGACACTACATGATTATACTGTGCCCTCCCTACCCAACATGGAGCCAGAATGTCCCAATAGGGCCTTCTATTTCATATTCATGCTGGATTAAAGATCTGAGTCACCCTGCAAAGAATAATACCAGAGAAAAACTGTGTTAGTGAAGGCTATTGAGATAGAGGGGCTCTTTGTTACTGCAGTCTAACTTAGTATACCCTATTCAGGAGGATGCATCAATCATCTATTTTTGGCAGAGTTACACTAAGAATAATACCCTGTTAGCATTTTCTTCTCTTCTGCATATAATTTTATGTTATATTTTAAGTATATTATTCCACTAACTTATTCATATATCTGGCTCACCTTACCAGTCTATCAGTTTCTTAAAAATAAGATCCATGTTTTACTTATCTGTTTCCCTCGTGCCCAGGCTGAATCTTGTTCATAGAAATGTTTAAGAGAAGTGCTTAAGAAAGTTTTGTCAAATTAATGAACAATGGGTCAACTACCAAGTCATAGGAATAAAAAGGTGGAATGTTTGTTGGAAAAATGGAATATAAGAAAGCATAGTAGAACTTGACAAAGGAAAAGAACAAGAAGATCTCAGATTAATAAGCAAGTAAACTCTTACTGTAAATATGGGGAGCTATTCCATAGCTATGAATATCAAGGAAAAGATCATTTTCTTTTTAAATGTATTTATCTATATATCTACCATCAATCCCATTAGAATGTTTATAGTGTTCCATTTTAAATAATTTCAGCTAGTGATGGTTTTGTCAATTTTCATGAAATATTCATGTCATGGTTCTGTTTATTTCAACTATGTGTTTTTTCACCAAAGAAGAGTTATTGCCATTGGATGCATGGGAAAACAACATATGAGGACACTTTTGGTAGTGAATTAGATATTAAAATGGATAATTTTGTTGAGAAATCAGCACCATAATAGAAGGAAGGACATAGATTCCACCAAAAAATACAATCTGGTTATTTCATCACATTTCAAAATTTATTCTGCTAGCTCATTACACTAGAGCCACAAAAAATCTTTATTAATCAGATTACAGGGATGAAAATATAAGAAAACTTTAAGAAGCACAGTATATTCCACTGTCTGCTATGTTTTATATGTGTGTATGTATGTGTGCATACATATATATGTATATGAAGAAACTATAATACTTTATATTTTTAATTATTCTCTATATACTAACTTTGGTACCAAGCACTTAATGAACATTATCTCATATATTTTTTCAGTTTATTTATTTTGAGAGTGATAGAGCATGTGTGAGTCGGGGAGGGAAAGAAAGAGAGGGAGAGGGAGAGAAAATCCCAAGCAGGTTCCACACTGTCAGCACAGAGCCAGATGCAAGGCTGGAACTCACAAACCATGAGATCACGACCCAAGCTGAAATCAAGAGTTAGATGCTAAACTGACTGAGCCACCCAGGTGCCCCAAACTTTATCTCATTTAAGCCTCACAAAAATCATGTGACTTAAGTACTCATATGAAGGAACAGAGGTACAAATGTTTTATTCAGGATTGCCAAGTTGATACAGCAAGTAAATGTAGAAGTAGAATTTATTCAAATACCTAGTTTTCACTAAGTCATAGCGCCTCTCTAAAGACATATATGTTAATGATATTATTTCTATAGAGTTTGATATGTACAACTAGTATGATGAAGACTGAGGTACAGTTTAGTGACTGAAAGGTCTGTACTGTGTGAGTTTAAGGGAACACATGGGGAAAAGTTAGAAGGAAAAAGAAATGGAAGGGAGGAAAGAAGAAACAGAGGGAGGGTGGGAGCCTAGGCTAGAGGTTTCTTTAGTTAGTTAGTTAGTTTGTTTGTTTTAATCTCTGAGCTTTAGTTGGTATCCCAATCTCTTTTTCTCCCACTCCTACTTGCTCATACTCCCCACCATATAACTTCCAAAGCCACCAAGATGGGCTTCCCACAATAGAACTGAGCCAGCAGATGCTGGGATCCTTAGAATAGGAGCAAGAAACATTTCTGGATCTCTTGGCAGAGGAGGCCCAGTCAAAGGCTGAGATCCTGTGTGGGGAGCCCAGATCCAATGCTCTGTGATCACAGCAGAAGAACTTCAAGCTCTGGTTTTACCTCCCACTGAGGCTCCAAAGTTCAGGGTTCAAGGGAAAATAATCTACTTTTTTACTTTACTCTTTAAACCTCAATGTCCTCAGCTTTAAAGGCCATAGTAATTGTACCAAACTTGTAAGATTGTAACAAGATTTAATGTTTTTGGTACATAGGAAACTCTCATTAAATGACCAAATTTTATTTGGGGAAATGATCAAAATATATTTTGGCTTGGGTCAAAATATAAATAGGGTGTATGAGAAACTCATTTATTAATTCTCCCTAACTAAGCAATAATGTAAAATGTTTCTTGTCTGAACAATGTATGTATCCTCTTTGGTATTCTCAGAAAATATTAAAAGTATTACAATGAAGCACTTTATTTTCACATACCAGATAAGTGGCAATTTATATAAAAGACCCTATGCCTTTATTTTAGAAAGTGATATTCAAATTACTCCATGTATTTAGAAAAAAATGGATATTTTGGAGCTCTTCACATTATTTCTTAAATTTATTTAAAAAATTAACACAGAAAATAACAAATGTTGGTGAAGATGCAGAAAAAGGGGAGCCCTTCTTACACTGTTGGTGGGAATGCAAACAGGTGCAGCCACCCTGGAAAGCAGGATGGAGGTTCTGCAAAAGGTTAAAAATAGAACTACCCTACAACCCAGCAATTGTGCAGCCAGATATTCATCCAAGTGATACAAAAATACAGATTTGAAGGGGCACTTGCACCCCAATGTTTATAGCAGCATTATAAACAGTAGCCAGACTATGGAAAGAGCCCAAATATCCATTCACTTTAGTGTGGATAAAGAGGATGTGGTGTGTGTATATATGTGTGTATATATGTGTGTGTGTACATATATACACACATATACATACACACATACAATGGAATATTATTCAGCCATCAAAAATAATGAAATTTTGCTATTTGCAATGATCTGAATGAAGCTAGAGTGTATTATGCTAAGTGAAATAAGGCACTCAGGAAAAGATAAATACCATAGGATTTTACTCATATTAAAGAAGGAAAGGGAAAGGGTGAAAAAGAGAGGAAACCAAACCATAAGACTCTTAATGATAGAGTACAATCTGAGGGTTGAGGCAGGGAGGTGTATGGAGAATGGGCTAAATGCATGATGGGTATTAAGGAGAGCACTTGTGGGGCGCGTGGGTGGCTCGGTGGGTTAAGCGTCCGACTTCGGCTCAGGTCATGATCTCACGGTCTGTGAGTTCGAGCCCCGCGTGGGGCTCTGTGCTGACAGCTCAGAGCCTGCAGCCTGTTTCAGATTCTGTGTCTCCCTCTCTCTCTGCCCCTCCCCTGTTCATGCTCTGTCTCTCTCTGTCTCAAAAAATAAATAAATAAATAAATAAATAAATAAATAAATAAACGTTAAAAAAGTTAAAAAAAAAAAAAAAGGAGAGCTCTTGTTGTATTGAGCACTGGGTGTTATATGTAAGTGATGAATCTCTAAATTCCACTCCTGAAACCAATATTACACTGTATATTAACTGACTAGAATTTAAATAAAATTTGAAGAAAATAAACAGATAAATGAAAAAGCAAATTTCAGAATAATATAGTGAGATTCAACGGATTTCACAGGAATAATATTTATGTATTAATACACATGTATAACATACATGATGCTATTCTAACTGGAGAATATAAAACAAATTCTCAAGAATAAGCATCTTGGCAACACAATGGATAATTGTATTGATGTAGCCTTTCTATGTTTCTACTATATAGAAATGTCAATATACTGCTTGTGATAATGTACTAAAGTTTTGCATGATATACAATTCAGGAAAACTGGGTAGAGGATAAAAGTGATCTCTGAGTTATTGATTGCAACTACATGTAAATTTACAATTATCTGAAAATGAAGTGTTTAAAAAAAGTAAAAGGAAAGTAACGTGTTTTCAATTATCAAAAAAAAAAAAAATAAATGAAAGAAAAAAAAGAAGAAGAGACACGGGGAAAGGAAGATGGCAGCTGAATAGGAGGACCCTAGTTCCATTTTGTACCACAAACCCAAGCAGTTAATTACCAAATCATCCTAAATACCCCCAGAAATTGACCTGAAGACTGACAGAACAAACTGCACAACTAAAGGGAGAAAAGGTCCACACTGAAGAAAATAGGAATTGCAGAGACATGGTCTAGGGGAGAAATGATGCTGTGGAAGGGAAGGAGCTGTGGTCTCATGGAAGGTCAGGAGAGAAGGGAGCACATGGAAACATAGAAGGAAAACATTTCCCAAAGCCATTGACTTGGAAAATGAGATGGTCTGAATTTCAAGAGTTCTTGCAATCAGTGGGTCTTAAAGCCTGGAATTTTAAAGGTCAATGGGCTTGGTTGGCTGAGATAAAGCCTGAAGGGCACTGCACTGCTCTTGGAAGGAAGCAAGCAAATAACCCAGGGGTAGGTAATGTGGAAACAGCAATCAAAGAACACCTGAGACATACTGGGGGTAGGGGGCAGCCGTCAGTCCCTCTGCTGAGGGCTGCCTTGAGAGGCAGCATTCATAGAGACATCTCTCCAGAATAAAAGGAGCTGACTGGTGCTATTTCCCTCCCCAGACCATCAGCATAAACAGAGCCACCTGAAGGCAGCAGCACAGTGGCAACACTGGCTGCCTACCTCGTTTACACAAAGCCCCACTCCCTGTGCTCTGTTGGCATGGCCTTCTCAGTCAAGCTTGCCTCAGTCCCAGCACAATGAGCTCCACCCCCAGAAGACAAGCACAAAGCCCTGCCCAAACCACCTCTCCTGATGAGAGGGTTCTGCAAAGCCTCAATTCTGGTGGAGTTGGTGTCAGCTTTCATTTTTTTTTTTTTTTTTTTTTTTTTTTTTTTTTTTTTTTTTGTGTCAGCTTTCATTTTACAAGCAGACCAGAGCACACCTAATTAAAAATTCACCACAATCAGGCCAGGGACCAAACACTATCCCAACAGGCAAGGAGACCTTCTACAGAGGACTGCGCTGAAGGATAGAACAGCCACAACACAATAGCAGAGCATATGTAGCACAAACTGGAGACTCTCCCTGAATCTGCATGACCTATGCACTACATGACCTCTTTTTCAGAAGGCCATTACTTTCAGGAGCAGGAGACATAACTGGCTCTTCTAACACAGAGAAGAGGTCAGAAATTTAGACAAAATGCCAAGATGGAGGAATTTACCCCAAATGAAAGAACAAGGAAAGGCCACATCCAGAGATCTATATGAAGCAGGTATAAATAACATCCCTGGTGGATAATTTAAATCATAAGGATACTCACTGGGATTGAGAAAAGAATAGAAGACATCAATGAGACCCTTACCACAGACTTAAAAGAATAAAAAAGTATCATAGATGAAGAATACAGTAAAGGAGATTGGAAAGAGGACTGATTCAATGAACAGCAGGTGGGAAGAAGCAGAGGACTGAATTCATGACCTAGAAGACAAAATAATGGAAAACAGTGAAGCTGAACAAAGAGAGTAAGAATTATGCAGCACAAAAATAGACTTAGGGAACTCAGTGACCACGAAACATAACAACTTCCCTAATCTGGGGAAGAAAACAGACATCCAGATCCAGAAGGCAAAGAACTCCCATCAAAATCAATAAAAGTAGGCCAACACCAAGACATATTGTAATTACATTTGTGAAATATAGTAATAAAGAAATATCTTAAAAGCAGCAAGACAAAAGAAGTCATTAACTTATGAGGGAAAACCCATAAAACTAGCCAGAGATTTCTCAACAGTAACTTGGCAAATCAGAAGGGAGAGGCATGATATATTGAAAATGCTAGGAAGGGAAAAATCTGCAGCCAAGAATACTCTATCCAGCAAGGCCATCATTCAGAATAGAAGGAGAGATTGCTTCTCGGCCTTTTGGCTAAGATCAAGTGCAGAATAGAAGGAGAGATAGTTTTCCAGATTTACAAAAACTATAGGAGTTCATGACCACCAAACTAGCCCTACAAGAAATATTAAAGGGGATTCTTTGAGTGCAGAGCAGAGACCAAAAGTGACAAAGGCAAGAAAAGATCAGAAAAAATTCTAAGAAGCAGTGACAAAACAAGCAATAAAATGATAATACATATATATTGATAACTAGTTTGAATATATATGGACTAAATATGCCAATTAAAAGACATGGCATATAAAAATGGATTTAAGAAAAAAGACCCATCTATATGCTGCCTACAAGAGACTCATTTTAGATCTAAAGACACTTTCAGATTGAAAGTGAAGTGTGGGAATTTTTTATCATGCAAAAGGACATCAAAAGAAAGCTGGAGTAGCAATACTTATATCAAACTAGTCTTTAAAACAAAGATTATAAAAAGAAACAAAGGTCATTATGTAATTATAAATGGGACAATCAAACAAGAAGATATAATAATTATAAATATATATGCCCCAACCTGAGAGCACACTCAAATATATAAAACAATGACAAAAATAAAGGAACCAATTGGTAATAATACAATAATAGTATGGGAATTTAACACCCCACTTACAACAATAGACAGATTATTTAAACAGAAATCAACAAGGAAACCATGGTTTCAAGTGACACACTGGACCAGATGGACTTAACAGTTTTATTCAGAACATTCCATCCTAAAACAGCAAAATATACATTGTTTTCAAGTGCACATGAAACATTCCCCAGAATGGGTCACATATTATGTCACAAATAAGGCCTCAACAAATACAAAAAGGTTGAAATCATACCATACACCTTTTCTGACCACGACACTACAAATCTAGAAATCAACCACAAGAAAAAATTTGGAAAGACCATAAATATATGGAGTTTAATAACATACTACTAGACAATGAATGAGTCAACCAGGAAATGAAAGAAGAAATAGAAAAGTACATGGAAACAAAAACAATGGTCAAAACATTTAGGAAGCATTACAAGAAGTCCTTAGAGGAAAGCAGATTGCAATATAGGCATACCTCAAGAAGCAAGGAAAATCTCAAGTAATAGATGCTGCCATTTTGTAAAACAGTATTGAGTTTCCTCAATAAGTTAAAAATAGAATTGCACTTTGATCAAGCAATTGCACAATGGGGTATTACTCAAGGAATACAAAAAATACTAATTCATAAGGACACATGCACCCTGATGTTTATACCATCATTATCTATAATAGATAAATTATGGAAACAGCCCAAGTGTACATCAATTATTGAATGGTAAAGAAGATGTGGTGTGTGTGTGTGTGTGTGTGTGTGTATGCATATACACACACAATGGAATATTAGTCATCAAAAAGAATGAAATATTGCCATTTTCAATGACATGGATAGAGCTAGAGAGTATTATGCTAAGCAAAATAAGTCAGTCAGTGAAAGAAACATACCAAAGGATTTCACTCATATGGCATTTAAGAAACAAAACAAGCAAGGGGAAAAAAAGAGAGAGGGAGGCAAAACAAGAAAGGGACTCTTAGCTATAGAGAACCGATGGTTACTAGAGGGGAGGTAGGTGGGGGGATGGGTAAAACAGGCGATTGGGATTAACAAAGGCACTTGCTGTCATGAGCAGTAGGTGTTTTATGGAAGTGTTGAATCACTATATTGTACATGTGAAATTAATATTACACTGTATATTAACTGGAATTAAAGAAATAGACACACAAAATTTCATATCAATTTAAGGATTACTACCCAAGCCTATCCATGATAAATTAATGTACTTTTTAACAAAAAATGTGGATAGAAATTATTGATATTGGCACAATAAACAACATCATTTGCATTTACTTGAATATTATTTTAACTATGTTATTGTCCTTGATTGTGACCTATTCATGGCAAGTGTTAAAGGTTTTTCATTAGGTCCTAATAACTGAGATATGTTTTAATCAATTTTTCAAAGAAGATGGCAAAGTAGGAAAGTCCTAAGCTCACTTGGTCCCAGGGATACACTAAGTAATAGCTACATCTATGTGACCAACTCTGAAAATAACCTAAACACTGGCATAGCAGGCCTTCTACATTTAATCCTAGAGAGGATGCCACATAGAAAAGAAAAGGGTGGAAGGGAGGAAATGAAATGTGGTTGGGAACCAAATCCCCATGGAGATGTAAGATGGTCAGACCCTACCCCAGGCACCCCAGGCACTAGGGATTATTCTCCATCATACCTGTCTTTGAAAACCAGTGTGCCTTTGGGTGCTTTTATTTTATTTTATTTTTTTTCAACGTTTTTTTTTTTTTTTTTTTTTTTTTTTATTTATTTTTGGGACAGAGAGAGACAGAGCATGAACGGGGGAGGGGCAGAGAGAGAGGGAGACACAGAATCGGAAACAGGCTCCAGGCTCCGAGCCATCAGCCCAGAGCCTGACGCGGGGCTCGAACTCACGGACCGCGAGATCGTGACCTGGCTGAAGTCGGACGCTTAACCGACTGCGCCACCCAGGCGCCCCTGGGTGCTTTTAAAATCAGCAGTCTTAACTCTAGGAGAGACATCAGGCAATAGGAAACTAAATTCCTGCCCTTAAAGAGCCAACATTCTAAATAATTCCACCCAAGACACAGCACAGAATCAGCAGTTTGAAAATGATATAGGTATATGTGAAGGAGATTTATTTACTAATTTCAAAATATGTTCTGGAGGGGCAAGGGTCTTCAAGAGATTTCTTCAGGAACAAAAATGCCAGCAAGTACCACTTCTCTTTCCTACCCATCTTAGATACCTGGATATTTGCAGGAGCCAGCCCAGATACCTTCTACCTATCTTGCTAGCACCACATGCCTCACTCCCATGTTCCCCTGCAGACCTGCCTCATTCAACCCACCCATCTCAGCTGGCTTCTGTCCAGTGCAGTTCCTTCCAACCCATACCCTGCAAGCAACCCTGGCAGGGACTGGTGTCACTCAAAAGTAACTCCTGTCTTGTGGAAAGGGAGAGAGAACCAGTGTGCCTGTGGGTCTAGCAGCCAAGCCTCTAAACTGTGCAGAGAACAAGCCCTGCCATTTGGCGTGCCAGCAACTGTGACAGACAAGCTAGCTGCAGATTTTCAATTTGACTGCTGACAACCCCCACCAACAAAATCTAATCAGTTGGTCATGCAGGGAACAATCTTTGCTGTTCAGTACACACCTGAAACTGTGGCAGAGAGGCTAACTGCAGACAGCTACCCTGACTGCCAACCTTGCCTACCTGTAACCCTGTACCATCTCAAACAGGCCTCTCAACAGTAAACCTTGTCGACTGAACCCATTGCAGGCAAAGCTGACCATGGCAACTGGCTGAGCTGATGGTAAATGTGGCTCAGACACAAAAGTAGGGTGCATGCAGCCCACACAGGAGACACCCCTGGAGCACCTGGTTCTGGAGACCAGGGTATTGTGTTACAGGGCACCAAAGGACCTCTTTTATAGGAGGCCACTATTTTAAGACCAGGAAACATAGCTGACTTACCTATTAACACACACACACACACACACACACAGAGAACTGGACAAAATGAAGAGACAGAGGAATATGTCACAATTAAAAGAAAAAATACAGTCACAGCAAAAGATCTAAATAAAACTAAAATAATCAATACACCTGATAAAGAATTCAAAAATAATGGTCATATGAGTCTCACTGGACTTAAGAGTGGATGAACTCCGTGATAACGTCAACAAAGAGTTATAAAATATAAAAAAGAATCAGAGTTCAAAATTATGTAATAATAATTGAAATTAAAAAATAAACTAGTGGGCAGGGCCTCTGGGTGGCTCAGTCAGTTAAGCGTCTGACTTTGGCTCAGGTCATGATCTCGTGGTTCATGGGTTCAAGCCCCACCTTAGGCTCTGTGTTGACAACTTAGAGCCTGGAGAGCCTGGAACTTGCTTCAGATTCTGTGTCTCCTCTTTCTCTGCCCCTCCCCTGCTCATGCTGTATCTCTGTCTCTCAAAAATAAATAATAATAAACGTCCAACTCTTGATTTAAAAAAAAATACACTAGTGGGAAAGAACAGCAGGTTAGAGGATGCAGGAGAATGTATCAATAATCTTGAAGACAGGGTGCTAGAAAGCAACCAAGCTGCACAGCAATAAATAATAATAATAATAATAATAATAATAATATAAATGAGAACAGGTTAAGGAAACTCTGCATTATCATCAAGTGTGATAACATTCATACTGTAGAGATCCCAAAAGGAGAAGAGAGAAAGAAGGGAGCAGAGAAATTGTTTGAAGAAATAATACCTGAAAACTTCCCTAATTTGGGGAAAGAAACAGACATCCAGGTCCTAGAAGCACAGTGAATCCCTAACAATATGAACCCAAGGAGGTCAATACCAAGATATATAATAATTAAAATGGCAAAAAGTAATAATAAAGAACAAATTTTAGAAGCAGCAAGAGAAAAGAAAATAGTAACATGCAAGGGGAACCCCTCGAGGTTATCAGCTGATTCTTTAGCAAAAACTTTGCAGGCTAGCAGGGAGTGATATGATGTATTCAAAGTGCTGAAAGGAAAAACTTTAGAACTAAGAATAATGGACCCAGCAAGATTATTATTCAGAATACAAGGAGAGATAAAGTGTTTTCCAGATAAATAAAATTTAAAGGAGTTCACCTTCACTAAATTAGCCTTATAAGAAATGGTAAAGGAATTCTTTAAGTGGAAAGAAAAGGCTATAACTTGAAATAAGCAAATTATGAAAGGAAAAAATTTCACTTGTAAAAGCAAATATATAATAAAAGTAGTAGATTAATCACTTAGAAAGTCAGTATGGAGGTTAAAACACAAAAGCAGCAAAATCAATTTATCTACAAAATTAGTCAAGAGATACATGTAAGAGTGCTGACTATACTGACTCCATCTTTGGTTCTCCATCTTGTTCATATTTGCTCAAAGACCTCTTTTGGGGCTACATGTTCCAGTCCTTAGGAGATTAATACACAAACCTTGGAAATGCCTACCCACCGAGTCTGGGATGGGAAGAAGCTTGTTTTGGCCTTCCATTAATTTGTTATAATTAACATAGTCTTTTCTCTTCCTGATGCATAGGTTATGCCACAAGATCAAATTAAAGTCTAGCTGTTGGTTAGGTGCGTTCAAGCTGTCTGAGGTGCACATAAACCCTTTGATCTCATTGCAATGTCCTTCTGTCTGTCTCTCACTCTATGTAATCTGTGGACTAAAGTCTGGATTTTGCAGACAATAACTATACAGTTGCCATGGATTGTTCTCTACCAGAACCTGTCAGTGAGTTACCCTAAATAAAACTCTGTATAAACTGTATGGAGTGGGCTACTTTGTTTTCCAGTCTCAAAGTGCTTTCTCAGTTTGGGAGATACTTTACTGTCTCTCCCTCATCTTCTAACAGATATACAAAACAAAAATAAATAAAATAGGACTCTTTATACACAAAATATGGAGGACAGACTTAAAATATAGCATTTTTAGATTATGTTTGAAATTAAGCATCCATCAACTTAAAATAGACTGCTATACATATAAGGTGTTATATATAAACCTAACATTAACCACAAACCAAAACTATAATACACACACAAAATATAAACGAAAAGAAATTCGGGGCACCTGGGTGGGTCAGTTGGTTAAGCATCCAACTTTGGTTCAGGTCATGATCTCACAGCTCTTGAGTTTGAGCCCCAGGTCAAGCTCTGTGCTGATAGCCTGCTCTGGATTCTGTGTGTCTCCCTCTCCACTCCTCTCCTGCTTGTTCGTTCTCTCTCTCTCTCTCTCTCTCTCTCTCTCTCTCAAAAATAAATAAACATTAAAAAAATTAAAGGAAAAGAAATACAAGTATTAACACTAAAGAAAACCATCAAACCACAAGGGAAGAGAGCAAGAAAAGGAGGAAGGAAAAGAGAAGACTTATAAAACCGACTGGAAAACAATTAACAAAATGGCAATAAATAACACATCAATAATTACTTTAAATGTAAACGGACAAATGCTCCAGACAAAAGACATAGGGTGACTGATGTATTAAAAACAAATAGAAAACAGGGGCGCCTGGGTGGCGCAGTCGGTTAAGCGTCCAACTTCAGCCAGGTCACGATCTCGCGGTCCGTGAGTTCGAGCCCCGCGTCAGGCTCTGGGCTGATGGCTCGGAGCCTGGAGCCTGTTTCCGATTCTGTGTCTCCCTCTCTCTCTGCCCCTCCCCCGTTCATGCTCTGTCTCTCTCTGTCCCAAAAATAAATAAAAAAAAAAAAAAAGAAAAACAAATAGAAAACAAAACTCATCTATATGCTGTCTACAAGAGACTTACCTCAGACCTAAAGATATATACAAACTGAAAGTGAAGGCTTGGAAAACATACACTATTCAAATGGAAACAAAATAAAAGCTGATGTAGCAACACTTATATAAGATGAAATAGACTTTAAAACAAAGACTGTAGCAAAAGACAAAGAAAGGCACTACATAATGATAAAGGGATCAATCCAAGAAGAAGATATAATGATTGTAAATATCTATGCACCCAACATAGAAACATCTAAATACATAAAGCAAATATTAACATAAAGGGAGAAATTGATAGTAATATAATAATAGAAGGAGACATTAATGCCCTACTTACATCAATGGATAGATCATCCAGACATAAAATCAGTAAGAAAATGGTGGTTTTGAATGACATGTTAGACCACATGCACTTCACAGATATATACAGAACATTCCAGCTTAAAAAAAAATACACATCTTTTCAAGTGGACATGAAACTTGCTCCATAATAGGTCACCTTAGGCCACAAAAAAGGCCCAATAACACACACACACACACACACACACACACACACACACAAAATGGAACATCGCTCAGTCATAAAAAAGAATGTGATCTGGATGTCTGCAGCAGTACAGATGGACCTAGAGGGCATTACGCTAGGGGAAATAAAAGAAAGAAAATACTGTATGATTTAATTTGTATGTGGAATCTAAACAACAAAATGAACAAAGAAACAAAATAGACCCTTAAAGACAGAGAACATACTGGTGGCTGCCAGACAGTAGGTGTGTGGGGGAGGGACAAAATAAAGGGGATTTAGAGATACAAACTTCCTATTATAAAATAAATAAATCACAGATATGAAAAGTACACCATAGGGGCACCTGGGTGGCTCAGTCGGTTGGGTGATCGACTGGCTCAGGTCATGATCTCGCAATTTGTGAGTTCAAGCTCTGCATTGGGCTCTGTGCTGACAGCTCGGAGCCTGGAGCCTGCTTTGGATTCTATGTCTCCCTCTCATCTTTGTGCTCTTTCTTTCTCTCAAAAATAAATAAACGTTAAAAAAATTAAAAAAAAAGAAAAGTACATCCCTGGGAATATAGTCAATAATACTGTAATAATGTTATATTGTAACAGATGGCAATTATACGCATTACAGTGAGTATTGAGTAATGTACAGCATTGTTGAATTAATATGTTGTACACCTGGAACTAATATAACATTATATATTAATTATTATACCTCAATTAAAAAGCTAAATAAAAAATCAGTTTATAAAATATATCAATAAATATAATACAGGTAAATAAGGAAATGTCAAAAATATAGCAGGTATTATGTGAATAACTGTAGAAAACATGGTTAATGTATTTTCTTTAAAAATTTGTTAATGTTTTTATTTACTTTTGAAAGAGAGAGAGACTGAGTGGGAGAGGAGCAGAGAAAGAGAGGGAGACACAGAATCTGAAGTAGGTTTCTGCCTCTGAGCTGTCAGAACAGAGTGGGGGTTGAATCTATGGTGTGAGATCATGACTTCAGCTGAAGTCAGATGCTGAACAGACTGAGACACCTAGGAGCCCCTGTATTTTCTTGATTTACAAAATCCATCTTACCATTACCTATCCTGTAACCTAACCTAGTCATTCTTTTAAGGAAACATTTTACAATTGTTTTCTTTACACTGTATTCTCAATTTTTATCATAACGTCTCTCATCCCTTTTTCTTCTGTTTTACCGTGGAAATAAATATCAAATAAATATATATCTTTCTGTTCCTGTTCAGAAACAAGTATTTTAAAATACAGTGGTATCTTTGTGAATACTCTTTGACATAGAGTTTTGCATCATTCTTTACTTTTCTCTACTTCTCACATATTTTTATCTTATATCTTCAAATCAAAAGTGCAGTGTTTTGTACATAAAGATTGTATTTCCCTAATGCACAGAACATTGGACTAGAGTCTATAATCTTGATTCTAGTCCTGGCTTAGCTATTAATCCATGAATAAGTCAATCACCTCACTAGTTATCAATTTTCCTTTTTCAAAATTAGAGAATTTGATTATCGCTAATATTCTGCTCCAATCTCTACTGGAAGGAGCTATGTTCCTTTAAAATATTTGTATTGCCTGCTTTTATACATATTCATTTTTCAGATACAGGCATTTTTCATTCAGACCTCCTAATTGGTTTTCATCTGCCATTTTTGATCCATGCTATTTTTATCAAGAACAAGACAGAAAAATCATTAATAATTATGATATATCTCTGAATTTTAAAGCTCATATATTAGAACCCAAACTTTTCAATAAGTTTTATGAATTGTTTTGTCTTTCCTACTAGAGTGGGAGGCCCTTAAAGGCATAGTCCTTGACTAATTCATCTTTATATTTTCATAGTACATAAAACAAACTGCCTTGCATGTTAGGGACTTGAAGAAATTCATTGAATAAAAGCACCAGAAAGCTTATTTACATTTCTAGCACTGTTCATATTGAAAATGTCAAATTTTCTGGAACCCTCAACTCAGAAACATAGTTGAGTTTCATAGTAGACACTAAATCTAAAACTAGAAAAATAATATTATATCACCAACTTTTAGGCTGATTTTCATCAGACAAATCTAGACTTAATATTTAGAAAAGGAAAGAATACCAAAGAAGAATGGGGAAATGCAGATATTAAAAGGAGAAGATGATATAGCTGACATTTATGAGATATCAAACATTTGACTCAGCCATAAAAAATACTTAAAAGATTTAGCTTTAAATTATCTCCAGGCTTGCTTTTTCTTATTTCTATAGCCTATTACTGTTCGTATGGATGATAATTTCAGTATCCTTATAAAGTCACAATTCGAGAGGTCACTATTTAACTTTGAGTCCCCTTTTCCTTTGCTGCTTCTGTCCATTTTGATTGTGACTGATAATGTTGGGAGACTTCATGGCATCATTGCCTCATGTAGTTTGTATGCCTCAAGGAGATGTAATCTCAGATGACCAAGCATCTATCACTCCTATGAGGAAATATCTATAACAGGCAATTAATTGTATTTCAGATCCTCCAGTTAGTCATTTATATAAGATTTAACGGTAGTGTTCATGGGCATTCTATTGATCTGTATGTGTGGCCAATTTATCTTTCCTTCCCTGTGACTGAAGATAATATACAGCATATTTGTTTTTTTTCTTTTCTTTCAATGAATTATCATGTACTAAATTTGCTTTTCCCGCCTTCTTAAAATGTTATTGGAAAGTTGAGTATTTATATGTAGGTGAAGGTTGTGATTCTTATCACATAAAGCCATTTGCAAAAATATAGAAATGTAAGCCCCATTGAATAAACAAGTAAAAGCAAGCCCAAGTACCCTTGAAGTTCTCTCTGCAAATGCTTGTAGTTGCCCATCACAACACAGAATACAAAGGCTTCAAAAAAATGCAACATTTCCTTCCCTTTCTTTTTCTGTACACACAAGTACATACAGGAAGGAACTGCAGAGGTTTAAGATTGTCTGGTACTATGGAAAATACTGCCTTTCTAGAATCTAACAGTCCAAGATTACTTTGTGACAAAGAAAAGTAGAGCCACCCGAATAGGGCTAGAGAAGGGCCTGAACAATTTGTTATCTTTATTTTTAAACATACCCACTTCAGAAAATGATGGACAGCCTACATATGAGGGAGTCATGGGCTTGCACAAATCCTCTTAAGCTTTTTCCTCCAATGGAGGCAGAGATATTTGGAAAGAAACAGAGAGGAAACACCCAGATAGCAACAAGATCATCATTAATCAGGAATCATAGTTTAAACTTTAACTAGCTTTTGGAAGCAATCTCCAAATTGCACTTTTCTGTTTTCCTGGGGATTTTTTCCCACTTATCTATCATATCGAGTGTGGGGCAAAAAATGAATACTAATTTGTATACATTCATGCTAAAAGCAGAAGAGAGAAAAAAGTCACAGCCATTTCCCAGTTAAATAATAACTTGGGTTTTTTGGAGTTTCGTTTCTTATTTCTCTTCTTTTCCCTTATCTCAAAGTACACCTCTTTGTATTCCAGAAGAACTCCAAGATTTGCATATAAATCTAATTGTGTGTATTGATGCAAAACTTTTCAATTCATGACAAACTACCCATAGATATTAAAATTAATTTGTGAGGAAAGAGCCATTGTGTTTAGAGATACACAGTGTCAAGCCTCCTGCTCCTCCACATTTTACTACCACTTAGCTGTCCACAGCATGGCCTTAGAAGTACTAAACACTCACTTAAGAAAAGAGCTACATGTCTGAGAAAGATGTATATATGAACTTGGCTTTGCATATCTGTGTACTTTGCATATGTACTTGTTGCTTTCATTATTACTGAAAGGTAATGTAAGGCTTTTCCTATTGAGAGGAGATTGATCCAAGAAGTCACTTCAACCTTGTCACAATTGGGAGTTAATATCACTTACATCATATAGTAATCCCCAAATTAGTTAGCAACCGAGTAGCTACTTGTGTATTTACTCTGTGTAAATCAATTTTTCTTACCAAAATCAAGACCATTACATTCTCAGATTTTTCTTTTAAATTTAAACTAGGTTGATTGAGTAGATGTGGTGTTTATTTATTCAGTTATGTCTTATCTTAGGTACAGTGCTTTCTTTCCTGTGGATGTAAGTCATAGGGCTCTCTGAATTGTTTATGTTAAGGGAGACAAAGGGGTATTTCCAGAAAATATAATGGATCTTAGTATTTTATTTAGACAGTGACTTCTCTATTCTCTACTAGCTCTCTCTGATTGTGAAATTCCAAAGTTGAGTGTAAATTATTTGGAAGTCTATCTTACTATTTCTATAGTTGAACTTACCAAGAGGAGTATCTACTGATGCAGATGGAATAATACTATCAAAATTGAAAAAAGGAATTTTACTCCTAAGCACATAGGAGAAAAAACTTCAAAGTTACCAATTCTTAGGTTTATAGCTTTCATACAGCTACTATTAAAGCTCATAACTCTTATGGGGAAGGAGAAAGAAATTTAAGACTACAATCCTGCCCATAGCTTAAGAGTAGAAGTGATATCCTGGATAGCACTTTATTTAACCTGTTTTATATCTTTTTGTTAGAGATTTTATAGACCATGGGTTTATGTTATCTGTCATGCCATTCTGGTCATACATAATTTTATCCAGGAGTATGTGGCTGAAATGAACAAAGGGGGTAAAGAGGATGCCATGTTTGGCCTAAAAGTTCAAGCGAAAAATTTAAAAACATCAGTGGACTCCAGAGAGAGCCCATTATTTGAAAAAACTTGGTATTATCAGTTTCAATTAACAACATTTTAAATTTAGAAACTGTTACTAACAAAATGTCAGAAATTCTGTATCTTGGTGTTTTTCTTTCAGAGTGAGTCATCTAGGTAAACTACCACAAAACTGAGTGTAAAATATTATGTGGTACCCAATAAAATTTGGATAATGTTAGAAAAAACCCACCATTTCATGCCTACATAACAAAAATCGCTTTTCAAACTTAAATAGGAACACAGAGGTCTTTGTAATTAACAAAAATGATATTGAGATATACATAAATTAAGAAAGTGTAGAGAAAATGAAATTAATGAATGTTTATAATACACACAGAGGCAGTTAAGGTTACTGTGCTTATTTCATTTAAACATTGTATTTTCCAGTTGGTAATGACATAAATATCCAACCCTCTTTAAAAAACAGTTAATGGCCTAAAATCAATAGAGTTTGCATATGTCCATTCAAGGACAGAATTTAGTTTTTGAAATTCAGGATGATAGCCACTTCTTAAATCTACTTGTATAGATAACCTCTTACTGTGAAAGCTGCACTACAACTAAATTTTTTGCCCTTGAAGTCAATGAGAATTCTGTTCCCTGAAATGTGACCACAGATTGACTTACTCTGAATTCTATAGATTTTATTATTTAGTTATAAGGCCTCTTTCCTGGGCATTAGAATATGACTTAAGAGTCTGTGGATGGGAGAATAATTATTTGCTAAATGTAATACTCTGGCTTCAAAAGATTTGCATTCTAATTGATAACCTTATGATAAATATGTCGTTGAGATACCATAACTTGTTATCTTTCTGATATTCTTAATCTGAAAACCATTAAGACTGTATGCAATCTAAATTCAAATTGTTTAACAGTGATCCTGTGATGCCTGATGGAAACTTTAGGTCCACACTATGAGATTTATATATCAGATCAAACTTTCATTTTCAAAGGGAAAAGTATAAGATTTTTAATATCTAGATATGTGCAAGTAAATGTAGCTCTATATATGTACCATTTTTTCATGGATTTTTAAAGTAATCAACTAGAAGGGTTTCAAGGGTATTATAACACGATACTCATCCAATAAATAAACCCTAGTCATTAGAATGACAAGCCAGTAGAAAATGTTCCCCTTGGAAAGTCACATGGTAACCAGAAACATTACTTGACTAATTACAATTTCAAAACATACTGACAGTTATTTAAATCCAATTGGATTTTTCCTGATATTGCTTTGTTTTGGAAAACAGCCAAATGTTTAATGAATCAGAATTTTTATATTTCATATACATTTTCCAAAAGACTTCAGTAAAATGCATTATGACACAATCAAGCAACAAAATTATTTTTAAGTTTTTTTCTTTCTGATTAAAACACATATGCAGAAAGAAAACAAAAACATGCATTAAATATACCACTGCTAAGAATTGCACCCTTAAAGTAAAACTAGCAAAATAATTCTACTTTACTTTCAATGTAGTTGGAAATTAACAACAGGGTTTATATAATTTCATTAAAGAAAGACATTTAGACTATTGCAATGTGTAAAAACAACTATAATAAAACTTGCTGGACTATAGTGAATAGTGTAATGACTAATATTCAAGTCTACCCTTGAGGAATCTATAGTTTAGAAAGTAAGAAAGACATACATGACAAACTGAGAGATATGAGGTTATGGAAAGGATTATCTAGCACTAATGGAAAAAAGAGGAAGAGAGAATATGGGAAAAATTCCCATGCAACTCAGTAGTCTCCCATCCCTAAAAGTTAAAATGGTAATAAAACCCAGACATTATAAATGAAAAGACATTTCCAAAAGAAGTCACTTAATTTTTTACTTAAGATTTAAAATCACTATTTTGTTCTTGGCAAAACTAACTTCTTTGATAATGAAAAGTAGTTTTTCTGCCACACAAAAGGTGTGGATGACTCTAAAAGCACAGAACATGATATATATCAGAGTGACTATTGAACATTGAAATTAAGTTTCTAGAAAGGGGTTGACACAGGCATTTATTTGGCCTTTAAGGTGTGGAGATTGCATTGAAATTCCAGATTCTTTTTTTTTTTTAAGTTTATTTGTTGAGAGAGACAGAGACAGAGACAGAGAAAGAGAGAGAGAGAATCCCTGAGTGTAAAGCAGGGCCTGATCCCACAACTGTGAGATCACGACCTGAGCCAATATCAAGAGTCTGATGCTCAACTGCTGAGCCACCCCAGCATCCCTAAATTCCCAGACTTTTAATTTATCAGCTTCTATATCTACTTAAAGGAAATGAGACTTGACCTAACAAAGCCTGAAGTAACGAAAGCTAAGGTGAATAAACAAGATATGTAAAAGAAATTAGACTAATTGTGAAAGGGGATAAGGATCGAATCTCTTATTATTTTTGTTGAAATATTAATAATCAAATATAATAATATACATTATTTCATTCAAAAGGTTTTTTTACCCCAAATTATTTGTGGTTGAGGATGAAGCATATTAGAATACACATGCTTAATGACCTTAAATGTCAAATTATGACACAAAATTAGCAAAACAAACAAACACACACACAATTTGAGTAAAAAGGGATAAAATGTTACACTACCATTTCTAACTGAATTAACTCTTTTGTTGCTCTATTGATATAACCATGGAAGAAATAAATCAGCAGTTTATCTCATCAAAAGATTTGACCATTATTTGGCCTATTACCTTTAATAAAAATATGTATTCAAGAACCAGTCACAAAGCTTTTCCTCTTCTAAGGAGCAAAAACAAACTAAAAGAAATAAAGCACTTTACATGTAAAGCACTTTTCAGTAAATAACTATTTACCATTAACATGTTGTTCTTGCAGTTTCTGGACTTTTTGCCTATTTAGAATGGAAAATAACAGAACATTTCCAGGCATAGTTGGCGAATTCATCCAAAAAAGTCTCTGTCAGATTTAGTCATATGGTTTTTGTTTGTTTAATCTGCTGCCTGAACTGAAAGAGGCCTAAGACACAAGTTAATATATTTTAGGACCAATGTGAGCAATCATAATAGCCATTTATAATGGATAAAGTGTTCTTGTCAATTTGTTGGTATGCAAACAATTTAAATATCAGAGTGATCATATAAAACAGATTATTAAGATTTGGCTTTACTTTTTGACACTATTTTCCTGTATTATATCCAAACATAATTTTTGTAAATGCCTCTGTTAAAAGGACCAGACTCTAAGGAGAGGAAATCAGCACGGCCATGCCTTTTTCTTATCCCCCAATCCTCTTACTCAATTAAATGCTGACAAAACAACTCTACTGTCGGAGTGGTTGAGATGAATGACTAGTTTATATTGCTTTATCCATGATATACATAATCACAATAAAATTTTTCTTCATATAATATCGTATTTTTTGACTTAAATTTTTGTCAGTTAACATACAGTGCAATATTGATTTCAGGAGATTTCAGGAGATTCAGTGATTCATCACTTACACACAACACCCAGTGCTCATCACAATTTTCTTCATATAACTACTAGAAGTTCATTAGCTATCTGTAATTTCCCAAAGTGGGATTTTTGTCTTTGAAATTAGAATGTCATTAGTGTGAGTTGCTATTATGCCAGTAATCTTCAAAACTTAACTCCAAGGCAATTAGTTTAAGTGAACTCTAATTTCCAGATATAGGCTCCCTTGTAGTGCAAAACAGCATTTTGTTTTTCAAAACTACCTGTCTAACAAGGACTTATTGTCTGATTATTTTAGATTTTACGTAAAATTTGTTTCACATCTTCACATCTTATTCTTTGGTTGTTATAATTCTTATTATGTTCTCTTTGGAATGGTTATTTTTCAAATATAGGAGGTTTAGTTTCTTTTTTGGTATGTTTGAGTGGAATTTGAGATATTATATTCAAATGGTCACTGAAATATTTTTTTTCCTATTTAAAATAAAAAAGAAAAAATATAAAAACTACAACTTTATAATTGTTAAATGCCTTTGTAATGTGTTATGTTTGATTAATCCATTTATACCATTGGAACAGAGTTGATATGACAAGGAAATTCAGGGAAGATCATGTCTATATTATCACACTTGTATCATTCTCTAGCATTGTCCATTCTATGGTATATAAGTTACTTTCATCATGTGTATAATTAAGTATAATAAGGCATTCAGGGTCTAAAAATAATGGTTTCTATTATGGTAAAGGTATCCAACATTTTTTTATTGTTCTCTTTAATTTGAAAGATGCTTTTCAGGATATGTTTAAGTTTCAGAATTTATCAAAGAATAAGAATTTATCTCATTCTTTGTAACAGAAGATGCATAGAAAAGATGAAACCTTATTTCCTTTAACTTTGATATTGAGTCTCATCTCACTGTACTTATTAAGATATATTTATTTACTATATTTTATTTCTCAAGACTTATGAGTAATTTTCTATTTTCCTGTCCATTCTACTAGATAGTATCATAAAGATCAGTATGAATTTCTTATTATATAGCTACTGAACCTAGAATTTTAAAAGCCATAATTATTATTTTTGACAGAAAGTTGATAGAGATAAATGGCTAAAGAAGGCCATTTCTTCATTTACTGCATGGAAGACATTTACCTTATGACAAATACTATTTAAAGACTTACAGGTGAAATTTATTTTATGATGCAGCTCGTATAAGCACTTTTATTTCCTTAAATAACTGGTAAAATTTCTCTCTCTCTCTCTCTCTTACTCATTCATTTAATATACTATTTATTTACAAATTTGTTTCCACCAGAAAGTGCAATGCCATTTTAACACATATATTCTTTTAGTAAAACACAACTTTTTTTAAAAAAGCTGCCTGTATACACATGAGACTCTAACCTGTATCCCTGGTGTACCTAAGACTCAAAAAAAGTGTCAAAATAAATTGTCCTTTCAAAAGCCCAAGATACATTTTGTCAAATCAAAATCAAAGTCAATGCAAGCAAACTTCATCACCAGTTTTATTTCCCTGTTTTTGTTCATATATAATCTGCAGTCAAATCTTTTTTTATATTTATTTTTATTCACAAGTTTCCTCACTCCCACAAGTATTATATAATTACAAGACCTTTCTCTATAAATATTTGACTGAAAGAGCTCAATTTTCTTGAATATTTTTGAACTCTCCTAGAATAAACAATGTCAATCTCTTTAATGACTTTGAGAAAACTGAAACTTGCTAGATTTACTAAATCTATAGCACTTAGCTATTCTATGAAAATAATTTTTATTAAAAAGTAAAGAGGGGGTGCCTGGGTGGCTTAGTCGGTTAAGCATCCAACTTTGGCTCAGTCGGTTAAGCATCCAAGTTTGGCATCCAACTTAAGCATCATGATCTCTCAGTTTGTAAATTCGGGCCACGCGTGGGGCTCTGTGCTGACAGCTTGGAGCCCGCAGCCTGCTTTGAATTCTGTGTCTCCCTCTCTCTCTGCCCCTCCCCTGCTCATACTCTGTCTCTCAAATATAAATAAATGTTAAAAAATTTTTTTAAAAAGAAAAGTAAAGAGGACAGGATTTAAAAGAAGTAAATAATATTGCAGTCTGTTTGCCATTTGTTATTTTTTAATTGGTTTTCTGATTTTTTTATGTCTATTCTTAACCAAGACTGGATAGACTTTTGTTGCTGAGTAGAATTAAGGGAGAAATAAGACTTATGAAGTGAAAGCAAAGTAAGGATTTGGGTGTAGGAAAGGGGAGCTATGATTTGAAAGAAAAACTTTAATAATGGCAGTTTAACATTCTTGAATGCTTATTTAGTACCTGGAACTACACTAAGTGCTTTACATATATTAGCTCATTTAAACTTCTCAGTAACATTCTTTTTTTCTTTCTTTCTTTCCTTCTTTCTTCATTTATTTTTTATATTTTTATTTTATTATTTTTTTCAGTAACATACCCTCTAATGAGAAGGCACATTTTTTTATCCATGTTATAATTTAAGTAACTGATGCACAAAAAGGTTAACTAAACTGCTTAAGGTATCACAGTTAGGAGTGGTACAGCTATGATAGGAATTTTGCCAGTTCTATTTCCCTGTCCACACTCCTACACAGAATCATACTATACATGATAATGAAATCTGATTCATTTTATGACATTAGTAAAAGTAATCTCTTAAGACAGGAAAGAGCAGGACAAGTATTTCCTTACCTTGTGAAAAGACACAGAAAATGAAGAGTAAAAAAAAAACTTTAAGAAGTGGAAAGTATATAGTTTCTGAAACAATATTGTAGATTCAGTGGACAGATTAACCTCCCCTACCTTCCTATTTAAATGTAAATATATCTGCTAAATAAAGTAAAGCCAAAACAAAACGAGGAGTGTACCCATTAGAATTTTTGACAGAATTTTGGAATACAGAGAGCATATGCAGTACAAGAGATTAATGAAGTAGAGTGGAGAAAGACATAAGCAAAACAGGTATGGTACAAGGCAAGGATATAATGAAACTCGGAGTTTTCTACCAGATGGGACTCTGCAGGGATTCCAAACTCAGAATCACAGTCCATAAAAACCAAAAGTTCAATGTATATGAATTACTCTAGTTTTTATTTTTTTTAATGTTTATTTATTTTTGAGAGAGACAGAGAGTTGAGAGAGTGTGCAAGTCAGGGAGGGGCAGAAAGAGTGGGAGACACAGAATCTGAAGCAGGCTTCAGGCTCTGAGCTGTCAACACAGAGCCAGAGGCGGGGCTCAAACCCATGAACCACAAGATCATGACTTGAGCTGAAGTCGTACCCTTAACCAACTGAGCCACCCAGGCACCCTTCCTCTAGGTTTTTAATTTAATGATCATCAGTGGTTGTTCAGTCCTACTCATACTCCTCATATAGAGAAAACTTGTCAGTGGAGACATTTACCATCATACCTAAAATTAGAGTAAATCCATTGAATCCATAAGAAATTTGCCAGTGAGTAACTAAAATTTAAGTGTCAGGGTTGGTGCACCAGATAAAAACTCTTCATTTTCTGTCACATGTGATAAGAAGTTCAGTTTGTCTGCCAATATTTTGACCACTAATTCTAAACTAAAAAATGTCAGTAGATATGCTAATAATTTAAAACTTGTAATCAGTTCAAGAAAACACATATGAAAAGTAAATCCTTATAGTAATCAAACTATTCACAAATATTAATAAAAAAATAGAAAACTAGTGGTCAACACATATTTTAAAAAAACAATTGTACAGGAGTGAACCATTACACTAAAAAAATGACAAATTATACCAGAGGAAAGAGATAATTCACGGAATACAAGGACATTTAAAAATAGCTAGCAACGTTGGAGAATATAAAAAAAAACAACATTGCTTCAGAGTGTCTGGGTGGCTCAGTCAATTAAGCACCGGACTTTGGCTCAGGTCATCATCTCACGGTTTGTAAGTTTGAGCCCCCATTTTGGGTTCTGTGCTGACATCTCAGAGCCTGGAGCCTGCTTAGGATTCTGTCTCTCTCTCTCTCTCTCTCTCTCTCCCTCAATCTCTGCCCCTCCCGCCTCGTGTTCTGTCCGTCTCTCTCTCTCAAAAATAAACATTAAAAAAATTGATTCAATAAATCAAAGAGAAAAACTGATTTGAGAGAACCAGAAAGACATTTTTTAAACTGTAAATGCACAGAAAATGAAAAATTTAATAGAAGACATTAAAGATAAAGAAAATTTGTAGAATGTTGAGTAAAATGCCAAAACAAGAAACAAAACTTAAGCATAGAGATTCTATCGTAAAAATATTTATTTATTTAAAAAAAAAATTTTAATGTTTATTTTTGAGACAGAGAGAGACAGAGCATGAATGGGGGAGGGTCAGAGAGAGAGGGAGACACAGAATCCCAAGCAGGCTCCAGGCTCTGAGCTGTCAGCACAGAGCCCGACAGGGCTCGAACTCACAGACCGTGAGATCATGACCTGAGCCGAAGTTGACTCTTAACAGACTGAGCCACCCAGGCGCCCCTATTGTAAAAATATTTAAATAACAAAAAGCAAAGTGGGGGCACCTGGGTAGCTCAGTCTTTTAGGTGGCTAACTCTTGATTTTGGCTCAGGTCATGATTTTACAGTCATGAGTACAAGGCCTGTGTCGGGTTCCCCACTGAGCACAGAGCCAACTTCGGTTTTTCTCTCTCTCCCTCTGTCTCTCAATCTTTGCTCCTCTGCCCCCCCGCCCCCCAACTCACCAGTGCAGGCTCTCACTCTCTAAAAAAAGACAAAAATCATAGAGCTGAAGTGCAAGAGTATTCGAATAAAGGAAGTTAACATTAACTGCTAATTTTTAAATTTCTCTATTTTTGACCTATCAACCAAATTGGCTTATAATAAAAAATATATTGAAACATTTGCAAAAAGTCTTTTGTAGAGTATAACCAGAATATTTTAAATATCAAGAATCATAACAGTCATTAAGTTAGATTTCTCTTTGAACTAAAATAGTACTAATGAAAATATTTTAAATATATATAAAATAAGTTTCTTAAAGTTTGGCTTTATATCTGTGTGGTGTTATTTAATACATCTTCTTCTAAATCATATGTTTAGTATATTGAAGTATTCACTGTTCAAGCTTGAAGTTGGAGTGTACTTTTTAAGGAAATATAGGTGCTGAATTTTTTCATTTATGTTACTGAAACCCTATGTTTCATTTATGTTACTTTTTTTTCATTTATGTTACTGAGAAATATTAAAATAATTGACCTAGTCAGGAAAGTAGTTGGTAGGTATGAAAGGGCAAACACAGATACAGATAGGTTTCCATGTTAAAGACAAAAAACTGTCAAGTTTCTGCTCTAAGCAAATGACATCAACACATTTTTATTTCCAACATGCAATACATTCCCTGACATCTATCAGGGAGGTAGATTTGTTATAAACATGTCATAGTCATGCCTATTAATGTCACAGGTCTTTTAAGAGCACTAAAGGCATATGTTTTAGTATTAATGTATGTTAATTTCACTCATGATAAAGCATGATGAGACAGTTTGGTGAACATGAGTCCTATAATAAAATCAAGTTGAGAGAAGGGCAGCTCTGTACTAACATCACACTATTACTGATATATACATATATATACACACACATATCTGAGTGTATGTATTTATATACACATACACATGTGTGTGTATATACATGTGTATATATGTGTATACATGCATATATATGTGTGTGTGTGTATATATGTATCAGTGTATATATTTATATATATATATATATATATATATATTTATATATGTGTGTGTATACATCACACATATATCAGTATATATTTTATATATATGTATAGACATCATATACATATATGTATATATTGATCATATTGCCACTCTTAGTTCTGCAATATTTTTTAATGTCTAAACACAAACACTGTACTAAGGGCATATATTTAAGTCCAAAAAGCAAACTTTGTTCAGAAAGAAATATTTTAAAGCCACTTAATGTGTTTTATAAATGAGTTGTTATAGAAAATAAGATTTCATTAGTTAGGAAGAAAAATTGGCAAAAATGGCACTACTCTAATACCATTTTGGCAATAGCTATATCAGTAATGCATTATTTGTTTTATAGAAAGTGCTATAAAAATATAGAAGCAAAAGCCATAGTCATTTATTATCTTTCCCTTTAGCAAGACAGACTAGGTATCTTTCAACATATTTCAATCCTTTGGCATTTTTAGCTAATTTATTCACCTAGCACATTTCAGCTCAAAAGCAACATCTGCTTTCTTTCTTGCTTTGCTATAATGTTGAGAGATGAAGCAAGATAATTACCGTAAGGCTATCTACTCACATTTTTCTATAGTACATGAGGTATAAAATTTACCTAAACCTTTGATTATATGGAGAAAATTAAGAGGAAATGTCCAAAAATGTGTACATGCATTATTGACACATATATTCATACTGTAAAACAAGATTACTGAGTAGCGAATCCAGGATCTAAGAATTTTGCAGTCTTCAATTGTGTGCAGGAAGAAATAAGAGACAGAAAATTGATTTAGCATGCTGAACTCTTTGGCACTGAACCGTAATAAGAAAATTGAACTTATCTAGTTTATGCATACAAAAGAGATACTGCTGAAGACGGACATTCATTTATCCTTCTTAACACATATGTATAGAATATATGCTCTATGCTAAGCAATGTTCTAGGCAAAACAGACAAAAATCTATTACAGGACTTCTAATTGAGAGTAACAGACTATGTAGTTTATTAGAAGGGAGTAAGTGCTTGAAAAGGAAAAAGAGAGGAATAGGGGGCACAGGCTGAGGCGAAGATGTGTGAGAAGACAGGAATACTGTAGATGACATCTGAAAAAGATGTTAAAATGAATTTTTAAAATTCTACAAAAGAAAAAGAAAACAACAAAATGAATCTGACATGACTACTCTGGTTCCAACTATCTTTTTAAAATGTTTATTTATTTAGTTATTTTGAGAAAGAGTGCAAGCAGGGGAGGAGCAGAGAAGGAGAGAGAGAACCCCAAGCAGGCTCCAAG
This sequence comes from Panthera leo, assembly GCF_018350215.1. NCBI lineage: Eukaryota > Metazoa > Chordata > Mammalia > Carnivora > Felidae > Panthera > Panthera leo. The sequence continues at coordinate 150,897,975 of NC_056682.1, read as the reverse complement.
CTGTCAGCACAGAGCCCAATGCAAGGCTCCATCTCACAAACCATGAGATCATGACCTGAGCCAAAATCAAGTGTCAGACACTTAACCAACTGAGCCACCCAGGTACCCCATTGTTCCAACTATCTTTAAGTTTGCTTTCTTCATCCCCTTCAAATATTTCCATAAATGTCATTTTCTCGGTATTCTTTTCAGATTGATGTCCTTTTTTAAAATCTTTGCTCAAATTTCACCTTGTCAGTGTGGATTTCTTTGACTCATTTACTTAAAATTATAATTCTCCCCTCCTACCTTTAAATTCATCCTCCCCTTAAGTTTTCTGGAGATTATTTTTCTCCAATTCTCACCATTGAACCACTATATATTTTTCTTAGTAATTAGTTGATTGCCCAGCTCCCGCAACTAGGATGTAAATTACATGAAGGCAAAAATTTGTTTTGTTTTCACTGCTGTAGCCCTAGCCTTTGAATAGCTCTTCAATTTAATAGGGACTCAAAAATGTTTATTGAATATATATTTAAGGAATCAAGGTATCATTCTTGACACATCCATTCCCTTCACTTTTTATGCCCAATCAATTATTACATCTTGCTTTTTTTTCCTCCTGAACATCTCTTTAGTCTATATGCATCTCTCCACTTCTACTGGCATCAGGATGTCCTCATCTTGATGATTGCATCTCCCACTCTTTGCAGTTTCTACCTTTGGCCTTTGCAAATCCACTCCCTTCACTGTAGCTAAAAGGAACACACTAAAATGAATATCTGACAGACTTATTCCAACTCCAGAAATTCCTCAGCAGAGTCATTTGATTCGTAAAATAAAGCTCCAAATCCAGCTCAGTGTGGTGGTGCCAACATCTCCAGCCTCAAGTTTTGCCATTTCCCATTCTTTCCTGATATCAGGGTCATATTACCCTTTTCTCCTTGACTAAACTCACAATATTTTTCCCTTTCTCTAGAGCTGTGCACCTAACTCTAGCATACATGTTCACGTCTACTCCCCCTCATCTCTTCCCCGCTGTTGGGTCCATTTGTTTTCTCAGGAAAGAAACAATACAGAATAAATTTTCTGACCACTTAGAACTTTGGTTGCAATATTATACAGATCTCTAAACTCTGCTTTCATAGCCCATACCTCAGCTTTAAATATAAATTTGAGGAACTGTTTTATAATTTGTGTCCTCCACTAGGTTGTATGCTCTATGAGGATGGACATCATTTCTGCTAAGTTCACCATGGTGTTCTTGCAAACTTACACACAGAAAATGCTCAAAAGTAAGACCAGGAAACAACCAAAATGAATGAATAAAGATGAGTTATCTGGGATTCCTCCCAAATTTAGTGACCTAGTATATGGAGAAAATGTGACCTAATTGACAGTGACAAACTTAAGAATGAATATTGAGTTGAGTCAGTAGCTTTTGATGCTGGTTCAGAATATTAATGCAGATAGACTAGCTGAATAATGCTAAAATACTTATGTATTTGAAATAAACCAGTAATAAAGTTTATAAAACTTATGTAAGTCTTAACACAAAGAACATATAAATCCAATTGAGGATCTGTGTATTTCTGTTATTTTTTTTTCCTTTTTTCATTATGTTTGACATTTTTAAACTGAGTTTTGTTACAGTTCATTAGCCTATTGCTACGTGCTAGTATGATGAGATTGCACTGAGATGCATAACATAACATTTTAGCATGAACAATTGAAATTACAAGGTTTTGCAGACAATGTGTTGTGGAGATTGTTTCAGCTTGGCCTGGATGCTGAGTTTGTGAGCAGGTAGCTGGTTGTAATGGAGTGAAATGAAATTGGTGCCCAATCATTGGAGAAAGTTGTAATGATGTATGAAATGAGAAATCCCTGCCCACCCAGGGCAAAGAGAATACAAACACTTATTTGCAATCACTGCTGTGCTATTTTCTCTAAAATATTATGCAACTCCAGAGAATGAAAAGTCCGGGACACAGCCAAAACTTGCAATTTATCAGAAAAAGTGAGATTTTCAAAAAGATTTGTCGGTAGATTTGGGAAAATGAAAAATTACACAGCCTCCTGAAGTAAGCAAGATTTTTTTTACCCTATGTATATCCCCACTTATACAATTAAACCCCAATATCCTTAACCCAATACAACGTAAGTGCATGCTCCATAGAAAATAACTTCTCCAGGAAAAATACTTTGAAAACATGCAAGTTGAAACCTCAATTCCATTAAATACTTGAAACGAGTTTTATTTTGTCTCCTTTCTAATGTCCTAGAATAGGCTATGATAAGATCTGTTAATTAATTAAATTCATCCAATCATTGTTTATTGAAAATTTACTGTATCATGCACGGTACCAGCACTGTGGATACAGAGTGAGCAAAGTGCAAACACTGCTGCCTTACTGGAATTTACACTCTGATTCAGAAAAAAGGAGAATAAATAACAAAACCATGCAACATGTTTGCAGTAAGTACTATGGAGAAGAATAAAAGGGAAAGGAGTGTCAAAAAAGCGGAGTGAAGGTTTCTATTATAAGTAAGTGGGTTAAAAAAAAAAAAAAAGCTCACTAAGAAGTCACTAAGAACACTCCTGAAGGAAACAAGCAAATAATTCATTCTGTGGTTTAGGGAAAGGGCATTTTAAGCACAGGGTAAGACAAGAGAAATAGGCAGGAGAGTGCCTGGGATATTTGAAGAACACCAGTGAATCAGTGTAGGTATGTAAACAGAGTTAGAGGGGACTTCAGAAGAGGAGGCAGCTCATATAGAAAATTATAGGTGATTGTAAATGCTCTGCATTAGTCTAAGTAAAATAGGAAGCCATTTGGAGTGTTTAGAGCCAGGGAATGACATAGTCAAGGATATTGAAAGAGGATTACTTTGACTGCCTTATGGAAGAATGAAGATCAGTCAGAAATTACTGCATTAATCTGGAGGAGATGGAATCATAGCTTGTACTGGGAAGAATATAGAAAACTTAACATGGAAGACAGAGAAAAATGAACCTGAAACTACTTCAAATGTATAACATAATTATACTAAATGAGAAGGAGGAGGAAAAGAGGAGGAGGAGGGAAGTAGTTTATAAGAAAATGAATCCAGGGGCACCTGGGTGGCTCAGTCAGTTGAGCATCTGTCTCTTGATTTGGGCTCAGGTCATGATCTCATAGTTGGTGAGATTGAGCCCCCTGTGAGACAGCAGAGAGCCTGCTGGGATTCCCTCTCTTCCTCTCTCTGCCCCTCCCCTGCTTGTGTGGGCAGGTATGCTCTCTCTAAACAAACAAACAAACAAACAAACAAACAAACAAACATTAAAAAAACTAATCCAGGTAACTTTTAAACATGGGATTTTTATAAAATACTTTCAAACTAATGATTAAAGCAACTTATAATTATGAAACTTTAGTTACTAGAGTTAGCAGACTATTACCTGAAATGGGTTGAATTAGGGATTCTGAGTCTACATTCTGTGTATCCCAGGAATTATGCAATAAGTAAATATATTAAAGATAATAGGAGCTACATCTCTCAGTTTTGGAGAAGAGTGTTACAAATAAAAGCAGGAGGTCTAAAATAAACTTTATGGTATTAGACTGGAATTGGATATATCGGTTTAAACTCAAAAATAGATATAGAAATAGATATAGAAATACACACACATATACCGCACATTTTCCTATTTTTTTTCCTTCTCTGAAAGGATACAGAAATGATGAGATCTCCATAGGAATGAGCATCCCTTGTGCCTAGATGTTGTTATTTAAATATTACCCTCCACTAAAACAAAAACAAAAACAAAACAAAAACAAAAACAGGACTCTGGAAAAATGATTCCAGGGCAGAGCAATAATAATTGTTAACGGACTTATAGGAACGTATCAAAGGGGCTTCTACTGACCAAATCAATTTGAATACTGAGTAAATAATGACAGTGATACATTGTAAGTTACAGAATAAAATTCTGTTAGTGCATAATAAATATAAATTAATAGTGGAAAAGAAAACAAGCATGTCTTTATAGACTTCCAATGAATAAAACCAAGATGAAGTGAATTAATTACCATTCTGCAACCATCAGAGTTGCAATTGATGCAAACAGGAATCATTAAGATACTAAAATGAGTAAAAGTTTGATGAAGAATATGTTTATGTAGTCTAAAATATCTCCCCCCCCCCCGCAATTAATTGCACTAATTGCAAAGAGGAAAGTAGTAACTTTACAAAATGGAGAAACCTAAAGGTACCATCTTAAATCAGTGATCAACAATGTCATTGATAATAGAACAAACTAACATTATGTATCTCCTTGTATTATGCATTGAAAGTTCACAACATCACCTGTATAAGCAACAAAACAGACAACCTAAATCTGAGGAAATATAGACAAAAATTCTACAAAATGACTGCCCTGTACTCTGAACATCAAAATCATGAAAGACAAATGAAGACTCAAGAAGTGTTAAAGGAGATTAACCTGGTAAGGAAATACAAAGCTATATTTTATGATATTAAAAATCATATTGTGATTATGTCAAATAATGCTATTTTCCTTAGGAAATACACACTGTAGTATTTAGGATAAAAGGTATAATATCTGCAGCTTGCTCTGAAGTGGTTCTTAAAAATAAACAGAATAAATCAAATGGGGCAAAATGTTAAAAATGGTTGAATCTGTGAAAAGGGTCTTATAAAATTATAGCTTTCTTGCAACTTTTCTAAAGTTTTAAATTAAATCAAAAAGTTATGAAAATATTATTGGAAGTGTTTCTGTTTTTAGGAAGAAATAATATAATTGCAACATTGAATCTTCCAGTGTATTCACAGCCTACTTACTGCTTCTTCCTTTTAACGAAAAATTTTTCTGTTACTCATTAAAGTCTTTCTAGTCTTTCAGAATGAAATCTTGTTCATACCTCACAAAATTATTTTCTAGCAGTTTTTAGTTGTTGATGGATGCCTTTGCAAATATTTTTTTTCTTTACCAAAAACTGTTTTGATATTTATCTGTCCCTTTGTATATAGCTATTCAACCAAAATATATCTTATCAGTTTTAACAGTTTATCATTTTATAAATTTATTTTTTATTTTATGGATATATAATCATACAATACAAAAAATGCTATTTTGCTTCTTTTCCTAATACATCAGCAAAAAGCATCCATAATAATCTATCACAGGGAGACTAAGAAAAACTCATTCTATTGGTGATCTTCATTGGTGATCCTAGTACTTATGATCACATGTTCACAAATATCTAGGTTTTTAAGAAATGAGAGATGAAGGTAATCATGAATTGGAATGTCATGAATGTTTACAAAATTATGGTTATGGTTTCTTCTCCTTAGGATAAAACTATGATAAACATTCTAGTTTTGATATTTAGCATATTTTGTTATGGAATATACATAAATTTGAGTTAACACATTTATTGTTCAGTAATACTTGGCCATGCAAACTTTTAAATTCACGAGCATTATAAATCTTTGTTATTTAACACAAGATAAAGCTAACTAGCAATTACAAAAGTCCTCTGCTTCTTTGAGTGGGTTTAGGACTAAATGAGCCAGTTATTATGTAACCAACGGTTTTTGTTGAAATGGCCATAAGAGAGATGGACCAGATGTAACAATTCTTGTTCTACTAGAGAGGAACAGGCAGAAGAATCACAATAAAAGGGCTGAGGCTTAATCGAGGTGTGAGACCGCTGGGGATGACACACCTCTCTGGGAAGATTACCCTCAAGTCCAAATTGTCCCTGTGTCCTCCATGCTTGGTGTTTCTTGGCAAGATTTTTCTCACTGGTAAAAATAAGTAAAAAGATACCTCCACCTTGGGAGGACATCTTGTTAAAAGCTGCCGTAGGCATCTTGGGTTCCTGGGTGGAAAGACAAGCCAACTTAGTACCCTGTTGCTTTTGAACCACTGTACAACCACCACCAGATTCTGAAGTGATACAACCAGCCATCATTATCCACAGATTTTCCTTCTAGAAGCAGAATACAGCCTACGTGATACACACTTTTAGTGGTAAAGGTGTCAGAGACCCAGAGTAGTGAACAAAGTCAAATAGAGTCACTTACATGGCATCTGCCTTCAGTCATGTGCATCTTGAATGGAAGAATTTTAAGACTGTGAAAATACCCTTTGCTAGCATTGGGGGAAAATATAGAAAATAGAATATTAGGAATTAATGCATCTTATTTTTAAAAATTTTTTTTTATGTTTATTTATTTTTGAAGGAGAGAGAGAGCATGAGGGGAGAAGGGCAGAGAGAGGGAGACACAGGCTCTCGAAGCAGGCTCCAGGCTCTGAGCTGTCAGCACAGACCACCATGCGGGCTTGAACATGTAAACCGTGAGATCGTGACCTGAGCTGAAGTCAGAGGCTTAACCAAATGAACCACCCAGGTGCCCCTAATGCATCTTATTTTATCAAAATTTTTGTTTTGTGCATTCAATGAAGGTTTGATTTTGATTTTAAGTGTTTAAGTGCCTGGAGTGGAGGGTTCAAGTCAAATGATACACGTGGATAGATGAAATAATATGCCATTTTAATTAATTGCTTTAGCATATTATGATTCATCTGCTACAAGAATTCACCCCATTCACGGTTATTAGGAGTACTTGATATTGTTAACAGGAAGAGTAAAGGCAAGTCTAAGCAGAAATAAACAAAAGCAAAGATATTTTGTTGATTGTGACAGTATTGCAGCAATTAAAACTTAAAGAGCAGGGTGCCTGGGTGGCTCAGTTGGTTAAGTGTCCAGGTCATGATTTCAGCTCAGGTCATCATCTCACAGTTGGTGGGATTGAGCCCCACACAGGGCTCTGTGCTGACAACACTGAGCCTACCTGGGTTTCTCTCTCTCTCCCTCTCTCTGCCCCTCCCCTGTGCACTCTGTCTCTGAAAATAAACTTAAAAAAAAAAACAAAAACCTTCTTGAGTACACATCATGAGCACTAAGTAATGTCTATAATTGTTGAATCACTGTATTTTACAACTGCAACTAACTCTGTATGTCAACTACACTGAAATAAAATTTAAAAAGCTTAACATTTAAAAAATGAAAAAATATATTATGCTATACTTTTAAGTAATTATTATCTAATCATCTTACACTATATCTAATGTAGCCTATATCTAATATGGATATTACTATTATCTTCTTACAGATGGGAGAAATCAAAAATTAGAAAAGTAATATACTGTTCTAAGTCACACAACCAACACATACTGAAAATTGTGACCAGGAACATGATCTCAACAACATCATATTCTGTAATATTTTTAATTGCCATGCTACAATTCACATTACTTCTTTCCAACTCCTAAGAAATCCATATCAAATGTCTTCCTTGATTCTACTTTATGTTGCAGAATTATCGAATTAAAGATATTTTTTAACAATATCTTTGAGCTGGTTTATTAAATAAGCCTCTTTACATTTTTGTACCCTTTAATTCTCAGTTACTTTTAGACTTCATGTATATGATTCAATAATAAAACCAGTTTACTAGGGCTACAGTTTGTTATTATGCTTTGAGAGAAACAGGCAATACTCATCTTCTAAATGATTTTTGTCTCCAGGCTTAAAATAATCATATACACATGTAAAGAAAGGAACAAGGAGACCGGGTCAGAAGATGGAAGTCATCTTTAGATAAAAATAAAGAAACAAACAAACAATTCCAAAGGGGGACAAAGATGAGTTTCAGAAGATATGAATCAATAGATGATATGTTGATAAATGGTATTTTTTTAACCAAGGGTTATTGATGAGGTGGAATTCATTTACGAAAAGAAACAGCTGACCTTTTAGGCTGGCATGGGTTCAATATGAATAAGTATCTAGAGCTATACTGTTAGATTAGAAGAATGTGTAAATATACATATATATAACATTTCATGCTTTTATACAAAAACATGTTACAAAAATTATACTGCACAAAGAACAAGAAACCAGATTGGACTGCATACATATAAATATTCTGAATTAAAGGATCCATGAACTATTTCTAAATGCACTCCCTCATTAGACTTAGGATGTAAAAGATACAAAATATAAATCAATCACAGAGTTCTAACAGAAAGAGTCCAATTTGTTGAATAACTTGAGCCAAGCAGTTGAAAGTCTTTAATAAAAGCTTGTGTGGGTTTTTTTTTAATTTTATTTTTAATCTTTATTTAGTTTTGAGAGAGAGAGAGAGTGAGCAGGGGAGGAGCAGAGAGGGAGACACAGAATCTAAAGCAGACTCCAGGCCCTGAGCTATCAGCACAGAGCCCGACGCGGGACTCGAACTCACAAACCGTGAGATCATGACCTGAGCCAAAGTCGGACGCTCAACCGACTGAGCCACCCAGGCGCCCCAAAGCTTGTGTGGGTTTTAAGATTCACTATTGGAACAAATTTGTGGTGTCTGCTAACAACAGTAACAAAAACAATGACAATAAGAATAATGTAGATACAATTTGAGTCATGTAAAACAGGATTGTGACACCGATTAAACAATTTATGTGAAAGAGACAGTGATTTCAAATAAATATAATAGCTGAGTACATCAGCATCCTGAATTTGCTCTGCTCTCTATCCAAGTGACATTGCTCTTACAGGTCAGTTATACCCAATCATTTCTCAAATTGGTGGACCTCTTCCCTTCCCTGTGTAGTCCCAGGCAAGTGTGGCCAGGAGAGACATTTGACCTGAGAGGTTTAGGAGAGGTAAGAGCTATAAGCTCTACATGCCTACAGACCACCAAGCACTGATGCAAGTCATGGACCCTATTGCTTATCTGTGGAGCAGTAGCCAGGCCTACAGCTTCTCCTACTCCTGCCAGATCTCCTCTGCCAATTGCTCCAAATCCTGGGCCAGGGCCATGTTTGGCTCTGGGATGGAGAGTGCCCTTGTCTCCAAATCACTTACACCACAGAAACTGGACACTGAAAGGCAGTAAGTGACCAACGTGGCTTCTAACTGCACTTTATAGGGTCCAGCTTGTTCTTTCAGGTTCCAATTAACACCCTTTTTCTCCCAGTTAGCATCTTTCTTTTCTTACCAAATGCTTGCTCCACTGACTATAAACAACAGCATCTTGGAAAAAGCAGATTTATATAGAGCTTCACTGGACTGACCAGCTTCCAAATGTATAGAGGTGTATATATATACATCTACCTATGTATATATATTTATTAATATTTTCTATTATAAATATTATGTATCATTTTATTTGAATAAAGTTTATGTAGCTCTTCTAGACCTGATTCTCTTATATGTTTGTCTTACTACTTTTCTTGTATCACATTGAGGAAGAAATCAGAATTCTAGTTTGAAAAATTCACGGTGGCTTTTTCCATTCTTCCATTAATAATATATGTTTATATACTTATTTATTTTCTAAGAACTCAAATTGCTTTTCTTTTTAAACAGAAGTCTGTTTTGGGATCATAGATGCAGCATCTTTGTCACCCTTATGAGTCTATCAATTATACCTGTTTTAACTTCCCTTGCTTTTAGTATTACTGCTTTTCTGTTCTCACCAGACTGGATTTCTCATGGAGAATTTGGTGCTGCTTATTCATTTTGATTGCTTCCCCTAAATACCTGGTGATTTGTGATTTTATGTTAGAAATTGTATGTACGTTTGCCACATGCCTAATTGAGGATGTATTTTCCATCTCGAACTGTAAGAGGGAGGGAGGGACGGTCGCTGGGCAGGGCAGGTGGCTGTCCTGCTGCCCTCAGCGTCTGTAGCGTTCATCTTTTATCTTAGCCATGCTTTTGCAGTTACTGCTTCAGCCTGTGGGCAAATGTTTCCGCTACCTAATGTGCTTCAAGGGGCAGCACTGTTGTAGGGGAAAGTCCACTCAGTTACCCAAATTACTTCCTTAATGTACCTCCTTTATATTGGCCACAGGTAGCTTTCCTGATCCTTTTTCTACCACTTCCAGGTTTGGAACACAGAACTGCTTCACACAGGTTTTTCGGTTGTCAGGTCCTTCTCAGGCCTCTACCAATTTCTCTCTCTCTCTCTCTCTCTCTCTCTCTCTCTCTCTCTCTCTCGGTTTTCCATAATTTCTGGGCCTTTGATAACATTTTTCTTGCCTTTAGTATTTTTGTTTATTCCTTTAAAAAAGACTTGTTGTCTTTTCTCATTTGTTTTAAGGTAAATGATAAATGCTCAATTACTTTTATACATTTTTGTAATTAATTTTTCTCTATACCCCTCCCACCCAGTTTGTTAACTAGATCTTCCACTCATTTATGTGTGCCTTTCTGTGCTTCTCCAGTGCTTGATGCATAACAGATGGATAGTAAATGTTCATGGAATTGAATTGGAAGTATCCAGGCAAACCTTGGCTGAGCATACAACAGAAACATTACTGAAAGGCTTTCTAATTTGGGGGTGAGGGCGGGGGGTGGATTTAAGTGCCCGAGTCCACAGTGTTCTTTCAATGTTTAAAGTCTATAATTTGAGTCATTCTGCATTTATCTGTATTGCTTGCGACTGTCAAGGTAACACCCTCCTTCTTGCTTTGTCTCTTTAAACCTCCTTGATAATTAAATAAAAAGAGGAACATAAATAAAGGAATGTGCCCCCAGAACTTTTCATTATTAATGTTCTATGACTAAATTGGAAATCTGTTACTGTACCCCAAGGGGGTTATTAATTTAGCAGACTAGGAGTTTTGATTAAAAAGGAATGAAATGTCTGACACATAGTCTATTTATCAGTTATTATGATATTAAAACACTCTAATCATTGTGGTGTCTAAATTAAGACTTCACAGCCTAAATGTCACTTTACTTCGCTTCTTTTGATTTGGTGGTGTTTTACGGGCTTATTATCTGTGAACGTATATGCATGTATGTGTGCGAGTGGCACAAATTCTTCTGATCTTTGAAGAAAAATAATGCAGCAAGAAAGCTTTTTCCCATAAGCCATGTTCCCTATTTCTTCATGTTTCAGGAGACAATGGGGGATACATAAAAAAAGAATTTCTGAGTTAGCTGGTCATTCCCAAAATTCAGATGTGATTATAAAAATATATTCTATTGGTACTAAGCCGCCAAAAGTTTTGTTATTTGAACTTATAATTTAAGATTCTTTTAAAAAGAAATTGACTTCACTGGACCCAAATATTAAAATAAAAACCTTCTATCATTGACTTAAATATCACATACTTTGGAAATAAATATAGAAACAAAGAAAAAAGGATATAGATTTTTCAGTGACTATAGTTTCAATCATTTCAATCCTATACAATATGCTAAAGATTTCAAGTGCTAGTGAATGCAAAAAATAAATCGTGTAACATAATCTTAAATATTGATTTTGTAATTTATGAAATGTTTATCATATTTTAACCTCTCTCTTCCCAGATAATTTCACCACCCATTCCCATTTGGGGAATTAAGTCAAAAACATTTCCTTCACATAGTTCTCTTCCCATCCCCCTTCCTCTCTTCTTCCCCCCTCAGGATGAAACTACAGTCTTTTTTTTTTATTGATTCCTAAGAAACTTTTAAAATGTGAATTAAATAAGAGTGCTTGACCAGGTTCCTCTTTCTCAATCTTATTTGTAGATGATTCTTTAAAGTTTCAAAAGGCTCAGAACCTGTGATAAGAGTGGTTACATTAGAAGGAACAGTGATCTAGATTTCTTCTTTCTTTCCACTACAACCCCTGTTCAAAGATGATTTTGTATCTTGACTCAAGGGAAATAAGAAAGCAGTGAGACCTCAGAATACAAATAACATCAGAGGGAGAGACCACTTATCCAGCCTGAATAAGAAACCCTATTCAGCTCACTTTTTACCCCAATTTCCAAGTTTGACCCACTCAGAATTCCCAAATTAAAGATAAGACGAGAATACTCAAGCACATTGTGGTGATAAAAAGTTGCCAAAGGAGAATTACACAGAATTGACACAACATCTCTTAACAACCCAGGGAAGAGATGGAAACTACTACCAATTTTCTTTCCATGCCACACAATAAAAATCATTTGGATTTCCTTCTTTTTTAAGGCTGAATAATCTGTTTTATGTATATCCCACATTTTTAAAAATCCATTCATCTGTAGATGGCATTTAGGACGTTTCTGTACCTTGGCTATTGTGAATGATGCTGCCATGAGCTTAAGAGTATAGACATCTCTTAGAGATCCTGATTTCATATCTGTTGTATATACACCCAGAAGTGGGATTGCTAGATCATATGGTTGTTTAATATTTTGAGGAGCTATATACCTCCTTGCTTTCCATGGGGGCTGTACCATTTTACATTCCCACTAACAGTGGACAGGGCTCCAATTTCTCCACATACTTGAAACCCTTGTTGTCTTTTGTTTCTTGATAGTAGCCATTCTAACAGACATGAGGTGGTATCTCGTGATTTTGATTCTGATTCCCTGGATGATTAGTGATGCTGAGCACCTTTTCATGCATCTGTTGTCATGTACCTTTGAATTGCATATTTTTTGGAGAAATGTTATTCAAGCCCTTTGCCATGATGAATGTAGCCACATGGATACACCTAGAGAATATTATGCTAAGTGAAAAAGGCCAGAAGGACAAGTACTGCATCATTCTACTTCCATGAGCTATTGAAATAGTCAAAGTCATAGAAACAGAGAGTAGAATGATGGTGGCCAGTGGTTAGGGAAGATGGAGAAATCAGTCGTTGTTCAACTGGTACAAAGTTTTACTTATAGAGGAGTGTGTTCTAGAGATCTGTTTTACAACATCATGCTTGTGGTTAATAATTCACTATTATATAGCACTTAAAATTATTAAGAGGGCTGATCTGACATTAAGTGTTCTTAACACATACACAAAGTGGGGGGCAGAGGGAACCTTTTGGAGGTGATGGGCACATTTATTACCTTGATTGTCATATGTTCAGGGATATATGCATATCTCTGAACTTATCAAATTATATACATTAATTATGTTCAGTGTTTTTGTATATCAATAATACCTGGGTAAAGCTATTTAAAAAAAGTCATTTGTGGCATGAGGAAAATTACAATAATATAATAATTAGCATGCATTGACATTTTACTATACTGTATCAGGCACAACAAGTACTTTATATGTTTTCTTATCAGATTTCCCAAACATCCTATAAAGTAGGTAATATAATTTTCTTCATTTTATATCTTTTATTGCTCTTGAAAAAATAAGTAAGTTATCCAGGGTAATACAGCTAGTAAGTGGAAGAGATTGGGCTCCCATCACCCAAACCAAAGCTCTTAATTGCTACAAAAAATGATATAGTGAGTACCAGCAGCTACTAATTGACTCTACACATAGACTTCACTCAAATATTTGTTCAAGTTGAACTGCTAATCTGGAATTGATCCATAACACAAAAGTCAGACCACATATCAGATACAGGGATTCCTTCCTTGTAACAGATGTCTCACATCTACCTTGCTTGCTTTCTCCATTCATTTGGTCATCAGAGATGGACTCTAAATTAATGTAGCATGAGGGAGGGGAGGCAACAAAGTCCAGAGTTGTAAAAACCTGAGGGTGAATCACTTCAATGCCACAGACTACTGAGACTTCTACCAGCTCTTTACCTTTCCTTGCATTTAGTGTCCTCTTATATAAAATGAGGACATTAAGTAATTACTTTCTAAGTTTATCTGTGAACGTGACAGTGAATATAAGATGTCTAGTGTTGTGATTAGCACAGATAATGCGATAAAAATGATAGATACAGTAATAAGATATCCAGTTTCTAAGCGATTGATAAAAGAACCTTAGCCCCTTCATTTTCTCTGCCTCTGTAACTTGAACTAGAATTCTGATACAGCTACATTTGCACATATTTTCTCTTTTAGTCTTCACAAGAGGATAAGCAGCATGTCGTGTAAGGAGGAAGTTGAGGCTCAGAGAATTAACATGACTCAACTGAAAATTAAGAGTCCCTTAATTCTTTTCTTATCTGCCCAGGTAGCACTTCACAGTGCCTTCTAGTTCTCACTGACCTTATGGCATTCCCCTCCAAAAATACTCATCAGCATCCAAAGTCAGTCTTAGCTCCATAGCTCCCTGGATAGACCCTGAGTTGCTGATGATAGAAGTTTAAAAACTGCATACCTGGACAGTGAGTATCCTAAAGGCTGTCCCAGTTCTTGCCTCCAATTTTAACCTCACTCCTCTTCCTGACAGAAAGATGGAAAAGTCTCCAGTGGCCCAAGATAGGCCATTTACCCTTAATTTAGAATGTATTTGATTTACATGTAGTCTTTGTCTCTGGATAACTTAGGTGTGGTTATGTAACAGTGTCCACCACATCAAGTAGAATTTGCTTGGAATTGGATGTTACTATTTTTTTTTTGTCTTTTTCTTCCCTATTTTTAAAACCTGTGTCAATTTCTAAGCAAAGTAAATAAAACAGTAATTTAAACACACACACATGCTCCAAAGGTGGTACTCAGAGACATAGGGTTATAAACAAATTCAGACCAAATAAAAAAAGAAGCAATTTTGTGATGGTCAAGGGAAAAAGAAAAGCAGCTACATTGTAAATTATTGCCAGATTCTGAGCTTGAGAAGCCAAATTAGCTCTCTCTTAGGACATACTTCCAGTTTTTTTAGGCGAAGCTGCAGAGAGCTGGTGAAAGTAACCCACGGGCACCTGGGTGGCTTGGTTGGTTAAGTGTCCACCTTCGGCTCAGGTGATGATCTCTGGTTCTTGATTTTGAGACCTGCATTAGGGTCTGTGCTGATAACTCAGAGCCTAGAGCCTGCTTCATATTCTATGTGTCCCTCTCCTGTTGCCCTGCCCCCCATTGTCTTTGTCTCTCTCTCTCTCTCAAGAATAAACATTTTTAAAAAGTAAACCAGACCTATTAATCTCTCTTGACCTTGGGAGGAAGTGAATAAAGCATGAAGGGTGAGGAGAGGTAGTCTGTAGACGTAATTATTTCTAGAAGAAAAGGGCATCTGTGACTTGGGAATACCTCTGTGCCGTGGGCAGGCAGAGGCTGCCTATGGTCACAAAGTGGGT
The DNA here is from genome assembly GCF_018350215.1 of Panthera leo. NCBI lineage: Eukaryota > Metazoa > Chordata > Mammalia > Carnivora > Felidae > Panthera > Panthera leo. The sequence continues at coordinate 150,882,963 of NC_056682.1, read as the reverse complement.
TTTCTTTTGTTAACACTATAATACATATTTTCAGGAAACTCTGAAAAATAAAGCTTCTTCCTCTTTTTACTTGAAAGGCTCCCTAGGTTCATTTCCATCATTACTTGAAAATGTTAAGCCAAGCCAATGATTTCATGTATATTTTATTTTCTGAAGAGTCAATCAAAAGGTCAGTTACCCTTCTTGCCCTTCTTTTTTTGACCTTATTTGGGTCTACAGCATGGGCAGGGGTTTCTGGTGGTCTCCTTACATTTCTTTGCTATTATTTCAAAATCTGGGATGAAGCCACAAGTAACAGCAACTTTGCATTGAAACTGAACAGGAATTTAAATTCTACAAGCATGTTGTCATTTCATGTTTATTTAATACACAGAAAGTTTGGCAATCAAAGGTAGTGTGAGAATAGTAGCATAAGGGTCATACTAACAAACTCCAATTCTTTCAGATACATGTATTCAAATGACACACAAAACCATTTGTGGATTTTATGCTCAGGCTATTTTGCTTTGTTGAATTTCTTTCCCTCCTTATTTTTTCCTTTGCTAAGAGCGCTGTTTCAGGGAATTGGCCATGGATATCCTCAAAACAAATTAGTGGACATTTGCTTTGAGATACAGTTGGAATAAAATGAAAATAAAGTGACTTATTATGTGTGATTGGAACCAAATAGGCAAGTGTGACACACAAAAGTAAGTACGATAGCACTAATGGCAAAGGGGAAAAGGGATGTCAGGAATAATCAGAAAAACAAAGTTGTTTCTGGCTGAAAATTGAATTATGATTATTTGAGTATGCAAACATAGAAATCATGTTGTACTGGACAGCATAATACCATGGCTTCTATTGTAAATCCATGGATAACAGCTTATACTGTTTTGTAAACATGATTTTTAGTCCCCCACGGACTAGACATGAGGAGATGATAGTGCTATTGTGTCATTTTTATTTTTTACCATGATCATATTGCTTTTTATGAAGCGGTGTTTCTCTCCTCTGGGATACTCTGGAAGAAAGTAGTGAGAGATTCCAGTAATCTCTGTTCACTGGGGCAGCAGAAAACACCTGCAACTGTTTATCTTTCTCATATCTATTTAAATGTGATGTTACTAGATGGATAGTCTGCAGAACCAACAGTACATATTCCCTTACATAATGATCGCTCGATTCTCGTCAGTAATGCTAAAGATCATGTTCAGCAGTTTCTAGACTTAGTGCATTTTTCACACATTCTAACCGAGTGTAAGGCACGGGACCAAAACCAAGTGTGTGCGTGCCTTCACTCAGAAGATGACCAGAGCTTTCATTTAATCACCATTTGATCTCAGCATTGTAATGTTATACATGTCTGTATATTTTTGCAAAATATTCAGAAAAGCTTCCCGCTACTTTAGGAAATAAAATAGCAAAGATTATGGCAGCGGGCTAAGAGTCAGGAATTTAATTCAAGTTTTGTTGCAAACTTTTCCTCTGCCCCTTCAAAACTGGCAACCTGCTTTGTTGTATCTCCATTGGATATCACATGTATTACAAGTTTCTTAGTAAACATGGGTTAGTTTATTTCAAGGGTGTGTTCCACTTCCCCCCAGAATCATTTTATTTGTACTTTGCTTAAATGTAATAAACAGAATAAATACTCTGGCAGCTTGTATGGGAAATTGAGTTCTCATGTTGAAAGCAATATTACAGTAAGCAATAATGAGCTCTGTCTCTGGCATGTGAGTTAGAAACAGACTCACAAAGCTCAGGGAGATGTGCATCTGTGGGAAGTTTTATAAGAGATAAATGTTTCCCTCTATCGTGATTCACAGTGATGCTGCTCAACAGAAATATGCATTTTGCTTAACTGCCAATACAGCTGCAACACTCTATGTGGGATTCTGACTTCAAGTGGAGATGTAATGCGTATACCAGACAGACTCCAAATGCATAAGGACAGCCCCCATTCAATTATTGCAAAAGCTTCTTAAGTGACCCTGAAAGCAACTTGAAATCTATGTGAATCTCTGCTTATTTTCCAGTGGATCCAAGTGGGTACATCTCCATTTGAAACAGGCTCTCAAATTTAAAAGGAAGTTTTAGCAACACCTAGAAGGAATGGCTTTTCTTATATCCAAAAAAGGGAAATGATTATTAAAAGTACTTATGGCATGATGTCTTTTATATACACCTCACAACTTAGAGGCATGCTTCTGAAGACAACAAAAGCTTTTCCTAATTTTCGCATCCAAAATACAACTTATACATAGTAGGCACCCAAAAATAAGTGCTGAATTATCAGTATCTGTTGATAGAAGATACATATTGGCATCAGAATTTGATGGAGGTATTTTTTTCTGAGCTTTGGGGATGTGCATATGAACTTTCTCACTACGTTCTTATTGCTGCTAATATTACAGAAAGTGAGGCAGTCAGATACATAGATGGATACACACAAACATAGATACTTGGACATATAGATGATCAATACATAGGTATATAGATATATGACACAGAGATGCATACATAGACTGATATATATGTATATGTATATACACACACATACATACAGATGATAGACAAATAGATACAATGATCAAAAAACTATGTAGCTCCTTCCAGACCTTATTGGTCAATGACCACACAATAGAATAATTACCAGTCCCTAAGGAGGTGTCTGAGAATTCCTCATCATAACCTTAGGTCTAGTCCTTTCATGCTTTACCCAGAGAATTCATTGCACTTGCTCTTGAGTGATGTGGTGGCTCTCTCACCTGGCCAGCTAATATATTCAGTTTCTAATAAACTACTTCAATGGTCTTAGATTACTCTTTAGTAATTTTTTAACTCATTTGAAATGCAATACTGTATCCACCTTGTTCAGTGTTCCCTTGTCTTTCTACTTTCTGAACAGTCTCCATCTTCTCATTTTACATACACTCATATTATGCCACAGAGGTGAACTCAAACCAAATTTTAAGATCAGACTGTTTAAACCAGAAAATTGCTCTGTGATACTTCCCATACCTTCTACTTGTCTTTTACCACCAGCTATTCTTATGGTCTTTTTGCTTTGTTCATAGGGAACGGATTTGGATCAAATGCCATATGTTTCTTTCCACGTATAACCTAGAACAAGCAGGTTGGGACCTGCAAATCATTTGCTATATTCTACGAAAATAGGTCTTTAATATAAATTTCATTTAGGTAACTGAGCAGTTTCCCTAAATCCTTGAATTAATCCTCATTAAAGGTGTCCTCGGGGCACCTGGGTGGTTTAGTCGGTTAAGCATCCAACTCTTGACTTTGGCTCAGACCATGATCTCATGGTTCATGAGATCAAGCTCCATGTTGACTCTGCACTAACAGTGCTGAGCCTGCTTGGGATTCTCTCTCTCCTCTCTCTCTGCCCCTCCCCTGCTTGTGCTCTTTCTCTCTCAAAATAAATAAACTTAAACAAAACAAAAAATGTATCCTTCCTTCTTTTATGGTCTTGGGTATGTACATTTGTTTGTTCATCTCAAAAGAAAATCTTTTATTTTTTATTACAAGAACTCATCCACAGATTATACTGAGACAAATTTACTAAATTAATTGTCATTTCTTCATGATTGTAATTGGGTCCTTAATTCAACAAACATTGCCTAAGTTCCTGGAGGTAGAGCTGCTTAATTTACAAAAAAACAATCAAGCAAACAAACAAAAAACGAACGTCTGGTTTGTTGCAAAGCTACATTTAAAAACTTCTGAAAATCAAAGAAGATGGAAAAAAATTAAACAAGAGTTTAGAATTATATTAGATGCCAATGTCCAGGTTTGCCAGAATTCTGGTAATTGATTTACTTGCTGGAATAATCAGACAGATACAAAGGATGTCACTTAAAAGTCATGAATAGTCTAAGATGCCTAATGCATAAAAAGGTATTACAATAGCCAGAAGGTAGAAGAAAACTCTATTTAGGGCCATCATTCCTTAATGGGATATTGAACAAAAATTCAAAACTGTAAACAGCATAAGAAATTATGAATGAAATTACGAGATAATTTCAAAACCAGACTACATTAAAGCTTTAAGTAATATTTGGATCTCAACCCAGTTGTAGAAGTTAGGGAGCCTCAACTCTATTAGACATTGGTTAAACATGAAAAAGGTGATTTGACTTAGCAGACCTTTTTACCCAAACAGATACAATTCATAGACAAACAAAAACCCAAAAGAATTTCCTCACCTTAAAAATCAAACTGGCCCATGTTCAAAGATCCACATTACAAGAGCCTAACCTTTCCTTTGTCCTAAAGCCAGGAGATTGACAAATATGACTATAGATAATGCAAAAAGAAAGTATACTGGTAAACAAAAACAATGTCCAGCCCAAGCACAACTAATTCAATGAAAAAATGCTATAGATCAAGTACAATGACAGTACTTTGAGAAATTATAGGGGTCCTCACAGCTCTCCATTTTACCTTATGGCTAGCACAAGAGAATTAACAATTGGCCATGGGAGGACATAAAGATTAATACCCTCTGACTTAGTTGCTACTGTCTAAACCCTAAGTCCTGCAACTTTATAATGTTTATCCATTGAAGTCTGTAAACTCAAAATTATAGTTGTAAGTATAATACCAATACTAAACATTCTCTCTGTCTCAACCAGCATTTTTTCTTCAGACTCCCATACTGAAAAATACAATTTTTAAATGTGATAATACCTGCAAATTAATTGAAGAGTCTTATGTAAAAGCCATTGCTAAACTAGATGTTCAGAAACATATAATTTTTGGAAGTGTTTATTGGCTCTGTATTCATAACTGAATTGGAGTTGATCTTGGCAAAGCTGTCCAACTTGAGATGTCCTTGAAGAAAATAGGGCCTGATCACTTAGAAGTCTTAAATACTCTCTGGCCCCAAAATTCAATGCATTATAGAATGACTAAAGGGGACATATTGAATTGTAGTCCACATTGAAAGCTTGCTTTATTTGATAGCCTAAAACATATACTAAAACTAGAAGCCAGGACTGGCCTTAAACCAATAACTGAAATGTTAATCACCAAAGGCTTTGCACCATCCTATAAGATCTATTCTTATTGTTAAAAAAAAACCAAAGTAGAAAATATAATTTGAGTAGAACTTAAGGACATTTTAAATATTAATATTCATAAACTTTTATATAGCACCTATTACAAATACTGCTCTACACCATATTCCCTTCCAGTAAACTTTATGCTGTCATGGAACTCTGTTCATTTTTTTTTAAGATAGTCAATATATGTTTATGTACACTTGGGAAAGTTAATAGTATACTTGAACAGTACATGATTATTCAGACATGACATAACACAATTCTCATAGAATTCCCACGTGATACACTTTGGTATGAATTTTTGTTTTTGCCTGACCAAAGAGTTTGTAAATGTATTTGCCTTGTTTGTTATCACTCTTAGCTAAATAGGTTTCTAAGAATTTTACTTAACATGCAGGGTTTTATTGTAAAATTAGATTCACATGAATAAAGCATATTACCCACTATCATATTTTACAAAATTAATTCAAAAATACAGTCAATCAAAACATTCAGATGAAGTAGAGTGAGGCTCATAGATTAGGGGAGCTTAATATTTCATATTGGACATGCACCTACTAGCCCAGAATAGATTCAGTCTTTAAATTATGTTTGTGTGGGTTTTTTTTTTTTTCACAGAATATGAGCGCTTATAGTGTGAATCATCTCCATTTAATATACCAATGACTTGTATAACTTATGTGACATTTTTCAAACATCCAAGCCATATGGGATTCTATTTACTATAAACCTTAGCCAGGGATATCCTATTGAGGACATTTTAGAGATAAATATCTTTCTCCTAGAAAAATATCATTAGGTTATTAATACTAAGGTCCAGGCCATGAGGAAAATAAATCAGATAATTTGTCTTCTTGTTTCCCCCTTTGGGGAATGGTGTTCTATAGGCAAAAGGGGTAAGTAGATCTCAGGCAAGTTAGTTTAACCCTTCTTCTCAAGCTTCTAGGAGAAAGATCCAGTTTTACGAAAGGCCAGCATACCACCTAAGGACATAATTTATTAACAAAAGTTTGAGCATTGTAAGATGAAAGAATTAAAGCTAACCAAAGTCTTTAAAGAACCACCAATTAAGATTTTTAGAATTAATAGGATATTATACACAACAAGCCCCAGAGTGTCCAGCCCTTGTAAATCTCTTTTTGACCACATCACATTGATTGTTCCTATATATAGCCGTGAAATTCAGAAGTGGGAGAAGCTTTTATATCCCATAAGTTAAGTTTAGCGTCAATACTATCGTAAATTCTTTGACCTTTATGCACAGTAGTACTTACTCAATAACATGGTGACACCCACATCAGACAGCCATGGCCTCCAAAGCCTATCCTTGGAACCCATAACTACGGTACATCTCCCTCTTTGAAAGATGTTACTAGAAAAGCAACAGCACATGGAATGTAACTTTAGGTACACACTTCCATTTGGAAGTTCCTCATATGGTCCAATTTATGATTGTAATGTGTATATCATTTCTCTATTCATCGTCTAACCAACTATGAAATTTTGCATCTCATGTATAACTCCTCTTCCTGCAACACCATCCACCACACCAGTCTATCAATTTGACTAGAAGAGAGAAGCCTCAACATACTCAATAATTATCTATCCTACTAATACAATGTTTTAATTTCAGCACCGGACAATCCACATTTAATTGTTTGTTGACAGGTTACTTTTTAAAATTTAAATTCAAATTAGTTACCATAGAGTGTAACATTGGTTTCAGGAGTAGAATTCAGTGATTTATCACTTTCATATAACGCCCAGTGCTCACCCCATCAAGTGCTCACCTTAATGCCCATAACCCATGTAGCCCATCCCCCCCCCACCCACTTCTCCAACAACCCTCGGTTTGTTCTCTGTATTTCAGTCTCTTATGGTCTGCCTCCCTCTCTGTTTTTATCTTATTTTTCCTTCCCTTCCCTTATGTTCCTCTGTTTTGTTTCTTAAATTCCACATTTAAGAAATTATGAATTTCATTTATGAATGAAATTATATGATATTCATCTTTCTTTGACTTACTTCACTTAACATAATACACTCTAGTTCCAAACATGTTGTTGGAAATGGCAAGATTTCATTATTGTTGATTGCTGAGTAATAATAGATATAGATATAGAGATAGAGATCTACATATCTACATATCTATATCTATGTATCTACCTACTCCAAATTGAATATATTGTATTCAATTTGATGGGTCATTTTTAAAGAACAAGCTGGGCCTTTTTAATGCTGTGTATATATTTTCTTACCAAAGTTCTTGATAGAATACAATTTCTATGTAAAATTAGTACAGGTATCCAAGGATATGCCAGAAAGTTCAAAATAACAGAGCCAGTAATCATACAACTAGCAGATATACCTGTTATGTATTGGGAGTTTGAAATGCTATGAAAATAATTAGCATGCAAGCAAATTTCACTATGAAAAGGTTAACCAATCCTCCACTTGACCTCCTGTTTCAGCTCTATTTAGTCCTATGCTATCTGAAAGAAATAGACTCAAGCCACAAGTGGTAGTAGCCATATTTTGAAAAGTAAAGAGAAACAGATAAAATATAACCATTTTTTTAATTTAAACAAATGAATCTAAATATATTGACTTTTTAAGATGGAATCAATATAAAGTTATTAATGAGACATTTTACATTATTTTCTTACTAAGCTTTCAAAATCTAGCGTGTATTTTACACTTACAGAACATCTTATTTAGGACTAGACACATTTCAAGTGCTCAATAGCCACGTGTGGCTAGTCACTACTGTATTCTATATTGTATAATTGCTTCATTTCTCCAGGTTATTTTCTTAGGCCATCAGCAAAGAATGAAAATAGCTGCTATACTAATGAACATGAATAATTGTCCCATAATAATATTTTGAAATTTTACATAAAAAACTGTCGGAAATAGAACTATTCTCTGATACCACATAATATAGCAAAATCCTTGATAACATGATTAATAATGGGAAAATTCAATGCACTTTAATTCAGCAAGTGTTTGTTGGGTTCCTAGAGGTGTAAACCATGAACTAATTAGTGAAATATTTATTGAAGCCATAATAAGTGGAAGTTGAAGTGGACAACTTTTCAGTTGTCAGGACTTGAGCAAAGAACAAGAGAGAAAAAATTTACCCCTATGAGGAGTTTGGCAACATAAAGGTAACTATGTAATGGAAATTACAAAAGAAATGAGACATTGCCCAAGCATGCCAGGAGTTCACTTTCTATTCAAAGAAAAGTAAAACATGGAGTACTACAAGACAGTGTGAAAATGTCATAGGAAGAGCCCAAGTGAATAAACAGATAGAAAATAAAATGTCAGCTAGATAATAAAAAGTACTATGAAGGAATTTTTTTTAAGTGGATGATTTGTTAGCTAATGATGTAGTGAAACGGTATGACCTCTTTTTTATATCGAATGATTGCAAGGCAAATTTGATAGAATTATATAAATGAAGTGAAGAATGAGTCATGTGAATATTTTAGGGAAGAACTTTCCAAGTCTAGGGAAATGAAAATGTATATTAACTCCCTGAACAGAAAAAATGACACAACTCTCCACATTTTAATTTTTTTTTTTTTTATATTTTTGGAGAAAGAAAAGATACTGGAGAGAATTGTGAGTTTGAAAAGGTGGCTAGGGGCCAGATCATTCAGGTACACCATGGATTTTTTTTTCTTTTTTCTTTTTTCAGAATGTGATGGAAGCTACTGGAGCATTTTGATAAGGAAATGATATAATTCTATATTTACTTGTGAAAAATAGAAAATGTGAAAAAATATTGAATACAGAGAGAGTTGTTTACAGTGTACCGTGGTTCTTCAGAAATGATAGTTACTTCTCCAGGGTGATGGAAGTGATATAATGGTACAGAAATGAAATACATTTAGAAGATAAAGAAAATAAGGTACTTCTAATGGCTAGATATGGACTATTCAATAAACAGGAAAGTAAAAGTTTGAAAATTGAAAGCAATGGATGCAAAGAAAACAATAAAGAACCAAACCCCGGACAGAGAAATATTTCAAAATTTAAAACCAAGTAGAATCCATACCTAGTGACAAGTACATCATCTGATTGAAATAGCCGAAGAATTACCCTGACAAAGACTTTACAGGGTTAGGAAGAAATGGAAAAATTATTTAATGACAGTGTATGTAAGTGAAAAAACAAATTAGAATTGGGAATAATCTGAGATGCAAAATTGCTTAGTTCTTAGTTCTATAAAATACCCTTTCCCCACACCAGAATTTTACTCAGTAAGAAGCAATGAGTTGTTAAAAGTAAAGAATTTGTGATATCTTGGACATTCTTATACTGATTAAATTCCGATTCTCTAAGAATAGAAAGTAAAATCTAAAACTAAATTCTTTCACTGTTCAACCAGTAACTTGATAAGAATCTCAGCTCTTTATAAGGATAGCATGAGAATTATGAGCTGAATTTTCAAAAAATGATCTCAAATTTATTAAAGCTCTAAGTTCCTCACTTCACAGTTATACACAAAAGGAAGAATGTTCACTTTCTGGGGGGAAAAAAAAGCAAAGCAACCTATAGTTTACTTTTTCATGAGATTTTATATATATATATATCATATAGATATTGATATTTATAAATATAAATATATATTATATATCATAATTTATATATTTATATCACATGTATATGAGATGAAATAAGGAATCAAACCAATAACTAGGAAAAATAATACATAATCAAAGGACAAATAAATTGATGAAAGCATACTCATTAATAACTCCAGTGTACTTAGCAAACAGGAATTAAAAATAGATGATAGGTAGATAGATAGATAGATAGATAGATAGATAGAGGCTTTCATTATAAATAGGGGTTAGTGGATGGAATTATAGAAAGTATAGGACACAGAAGAACAAATAGGGAATAGCCCTGATTCAGGGTCCTTGCTCCGTTTTTATTAGGATCAGAAGGCTTACAAACATGGTGATGGACGTGCACAAAGAGACAGTGAAACTTTGAACATTAACTCATGGGCTTGAGGGAAAGGGGGTTTTGAAAATACATGTGGGGTTAGGGGTTTGGGTTAATACAAAACAAAATCCTGGCACCCAGTGGAAGGTTATTTACAGCAGACATGAGGCACCACTTCTGTTTACCTAAACTGGTCTAGGGGACAAGAAAAACAGAGCATGCTACCTCAGGGTCAACAAGGCACCTTTCTTTTGCTAATTAGCTCCACTCTGGGCAACTTCACCCCACAGTGGTCTATAGCCCTATTTACCTGTTACCTAATTTGGTCCCTCCTTCCTGTGAAAGCAGCTTTCTGCTATAATACTAAGTTGGGGGGCATTTCTGCCCTGAACACCTAATCTTCTTTACCTCATATACCTTTGTTCTCTATTGGGGCCTGTGCCCCGCCCTCTCTATACTGGGGCCTCCCCCCCACCATACCTATTTACCTAATCTTGTTTACCTAAAGTTGGGTGAGAACATCCTATGGCTTTCTAATTCTTTATGCATTGTTAACCCATCAGTGCAGGCTCAGGAAATTCCTAAGCTTATTTCCCACAACAAATTACTTTAAGCCATCTAGTAAATTCAACAACCTCAGTGAATACACTGAAGGTATTCTGATGTAAATATTCTGATGTAAGCATAATTCTGAACTAATAAGTTCAGATGTTTCATTTTTCAAAAAATTTTGACTATTATAGATTATTTGAAATTTTACAATTATTAGAAAACATGTTATTTGATTATTTCTAATTATTATTTCTGAAATGTAGATAAAAAATTGATTATATATGTATATAAGCTATACTTTCTCAATTCACTTATTAATTTTAGTATTTTTAAAAAGATTCAGTATAATTTTCCACATTCCAATCAAACAACTTGCAAATATTGAAAGTTTTAACTTTACTTTTCCAAACTTTATAGCTTTAATTTCTTTTCTGTGGAGTAGAGCGCCTGGGACCTCCACTGAAGTGTTGGATAGAAGTGATAAGAGGGCACATTACTGCCTTACTGATTTCTTGATCCTAGGAAGATAATGTTCTATATTTTGGTAAATGTGATTTTAACTCTAGATTTTTCATAGATAATTTTCATATAGAGAAAAGTTTCTCCTATTCCTTGTCTTCTGAAATTTTTAATGTTATGAATGATATTTAAATCTGTCAATTTTTCATCTATCATAATGATCATTTAGTTTTCCTTCTTTATTCTATAATGAGTCATATTACACCAATTGCTTTTTTTTTATTTATTAATTTATTTTGAGAGAGAGAGTGGGGGAGGGGAAGAAAGAGAGAGAGAGAGAAAGACAGAGAGAATCCCAAGCAGGCTCCATGCTGTCAGCACACAGCTCAATCTCATGAAGCATGAGATCATAATCTGAGCTGAAACCAAGAGTCAGATGTTTGAGCCACCAGGGTGCCCTATACTCATTGATTTCTAAAAGTTAAACCAACCTTGCATTTCTGGAATAAGTCTCATTTGAATATAATACATCATATTTTAAAAATATTGTTGGATTCTATTTACTAACATCTTAAAGATTATTAAAGCTATATTCATGAGCTCAACAACAGATTCAGGCTGCTATAAAAATTAGTCTAGCATTTTTTTATTATGACCTTCAAGATCAATTATTATTTAAAGTATTTGTAACAGATAAGAATGCTGTATGGTAATTTTGATGGGCCCCCTAAGGAAGAATGAACAAATAGACCTTTAGGAAATTAGAGCAAAATCATGCCATCTATTATGCATAACTATTTTCTATTGAAAAACAGTTTCTGGTTTGCCAATGATCTGTAATAGAGACTGAATATCTGAACATAATCCACAAAGTTATCATGTAGTATAAGCTATTTTGAATATGGTATTATATAAACCACAAAACCATAAATATGTGCATTTGCAGTAGTACTCATCTAGTGAAACTTAATATAGAGATGGAATCTAGTTTGAGCATATCTTGAAGACACATGGAAAAATGGTTCAGAGTCATGAGATTCTATTCCCTCTGTATTAGCCATTTCTTATTTAACCCAAACATAAAGCCACTTCAAAACTTATCTATAATGATTCGACTAAGGAAGAACAAATAAGGGAATGGTTTAGGTAAGATTTTGTAGAGCTATATCATAAAATCTGAAACCACCAATCCTGATTATTAAGAGGAAATGAAACTGCTATTACACACTGATTTTATTCGCATGTAAGGGAATTTCAATTTGCCTATTAGTACTCCTTTGTCCCATGGCATATTTTAATAATACGCTGTAGGAACAAAATGATCATTTATAGTACAGGCCTTGTGGGTAGTTTAGGTCACAACATCAAGTAAAAAATCCCAAACATTTTTTGGATATTCTTTGTTCCTTTAAAATAAGTATGTTCTCAAAGAAAAAGTATGTTCTCTAAATCTGTTCATAAACAGTCTTAGAAACTTAAAATTTTGTTATATCATTTTGTGTCCTGGTGATTTTTTATGCATTTTCTTGGAAATGATGACTTCCCTTTTTATTCAGAGTAAATACAAAAAAAAAAAATTTGGGTGGATAATGACCAAATTCAATGTGGATGGGAATAACTGTTTTTTTCTTAAGAGTGAGGGTTCAAGATGATAGCGTAGGAAGAACCTAACTCACCTCCTCCCACAGACACAACAATCTACAACTACATTCAGAATAATTCCCATTGAAAATGGCCTGGAAACTGGAAAATAAGAACCTCTACAACAAGGGACATCCCTGATATGAGAAGAGGCAGAGGTATGGTCTTGCAAAGGAGAAAAACTATACCCTACGTGTGGTACCCCATAGCAAGGAGAGATCTCAAAGATACACAAAATTTCACCCAGTAGTGAGAGATTTGAGTTCTATGTCAAGCACCCCTACATTTAGATTCTGTATAGAAGAGACAAACCTCCAAAACAACTGGCTTTGAAAAACATTAGGGGGCACATTCAAATAAACTATAGAACTGTAGGGAAAAAAATCCCAGCTCTTAAAGTGGTCATGTGCAGACTCAAAGGACCCCCAAACTAGGCAAAAACACCACATCAAAAGTGCATAGGTTATATGTGAAGGAGACCCACTTATTAATCTTGGAGCACCTGCTAGAGAGGCAAGAGGCAGCTAGGTTTCTCCTCAGGTACTGCGACACTAGTGGGAGCCACTTTACCAGTTTGTTCTGCCCTAACAATCCTGCACCAGTAGGTGTTATTTTGAAACCTTTCTCTAGACTGCTAATGCGAGGGGTCATGCCCCACTGAAAGCCTCATGTAACCCTACACCTCAGCCAGGCCCTGCAGTTGACAGGACAATGAACTTGTCCACCAGCATGACCACAGAAATTGTGTCCAGATTTCACAGGCAGCCAATTGGAGGTCATACCACCTACCACATGGCCCAACCACAAATGGAGAGTACATACAACCCACACAGGAAACCCCCTGGAGAACCTGGCTCTTGTGGCCAGGGGTGACTGCATTTCTCAATTCCACAGGAAATCTGCTAAATAAGTCCATTCCTTCAAAACTGAGGGACACAGCTGAACTGCCTAATACATAGAAACAAACACAGAAATTTAGGCAAAAATGAGGAGACAGAGAAATATGTTCCAAATGAAAGAATAAGACAAATTCTCAGAAAAAAAGAACTAAATGAAATGAATCTACCTGATAAAGAGTTAAAAGAGTAGTCATTGAGATGCCTACTGAACTCAAGAGAAGAATGGATGAACACAGTAAGAACTTCAACAAAGAGATAGAAAACATAAGAAAGTACTAATAAGAGCTGAAAAATACAATAACAGAAGTGAAAACTACAATAGAGGGAATAAACAGCAAATCAGATGATGCAGAAACAGATAAGTATTCTGGAAGACAAGGTAGCAACAAAAATAAAGCAAACTGAGCAACAAAAAGAAAATTAACAACATATTTTAAAGAAAGAATATATTAAGGGATATCTGGTACAATATTAAGTGTACTAGCATTGCTTTGTAGGGGTCCTAAAAGGAGAAGAAGGAGAGAAAGGGGCAGAAAATTTATTTGAGGAAATAATAGCTGAACACCCCCCTAACCTGGAGAAGGGGACAGATATCCAGGCTTAGGAAGCACAGACACTTCCCAATAAATTGAGCCCAAGAGATCCACACCAAGACACATCAGAATTAAAATGTCAAAAGTTAGGGACGCCTGGGTGGCTCAGTTGGTTGAGTGACCTACTTTGGCTCAGGTCATGATCTCACAGTTTGTAAGTTCAAGCCCTGCGTCGGGCTCTGTGTTGACAGCTCAGAGCCTGGAGCCTGCTTCTGATTCTGTGTCTCTCCCCCGCCCGCCCTGCTCTGCCCCTCCCCTGCTCATGCTCTGTGTGTGTGTGTGTGTCTCTCTCTCAATAATAAATAAATGTTAATTTTTTTTTAAATGTCAAAAGTTAAAGAGAGAACCTTAAAAGTGTGTGGGGGGGGGGGGAGCAACTACTTACATATAAGGAAACCCCCATAAGAATACCAGCTGATTTTTCCACAGAAACTGTGCATACCAGAGAGTGACATATTTCAAGTACTAAAAGGAAAAACAAAACAAAAAAAACAAACCAAACCAACACAAAAAAACATTACAACCAAGGATACTCTCCTGGCAAGGTTATCATTCAGATTAGAAGGGAAGGTAAAGAGTTTGTTAGAAAATCAAAAGCTAAAGGAGTTCATCACTACTAAACAAGCTTAACAAGAAATATTAAAGGGACTTTTTTTAGGTAGCAAAGAATAGGCCATAACTAGACATAAGAAAATACATAAAAGGAAAATTCTCATTGGTAAAGGCAAACATGTTTAAAAAAAGTAGTGGATGGATCAACTACTTCTGAAGCTAGTAATATGGTTAAAGGCAAAAGTAGAAAAATCAAATAAATACACAAAAATTACCTAAGAGATATACTAAATAAAAAGATGTAAACCATGATACCAAAAATATAAGACATGGAGGGAGGAGAGTAAAAATGTAGTGTTTCAGAATGCATTCAAACTTAAACAACCCCAGTTTAAAATAGACTGCTATATACATAAGTTGTTATATATGAGTCTCATGGTAACCACAAACGAAAAACCTATAATAGAGGCACAAAAAAGTAAAGAGACAGAAATCCAAACATAACACTAAAGAAAGTTATCAAATCACAAGGGAAGAGAGCAAGGAAAGAAGAAAGGAACAGAGAAGAACTATAAAAACGAACAGGAAGGGACGACTGGGTGGCTCAGTTGGTTAAACGTCTGACTCTTCATTCCAGCTCAGGTCTTAATCTCATGGTTTCGTGGGTTCAAGCCCCACCTTGGGCTCTGAACTGGCAGCATGAACTTCTTGGGATTCTCTTTCTTTCCTTCTCTCCACCCCTCCCCTGCTCACTGTCTCTCTCAAAATAAATAAATAAATGTAAAAAAATAAAACAGGAAAACAACAAAATGGCAATGAATTCACACCAATCAACAATTATTTTAAATGTAAATGGAATAAATGCTTCAATCAAAAGACCTAGGTTGGCTAAATAGATACAAACAAATAAGAACCATCTATAAGCTGTCTACAAGACTCACTTCAGATATACAGACACAGATTGAAAGAGGTAAGAATGATATTCCTTGCAAATGAAAATGAAAACAAAAAGAAAGCTAGGGTAGCTATGCTTATGTCAGACAAAGTAGACCTTAAAACAAAGCCTATAAAAGGAGACAAGGACATTATATAATGAAAAAGAGATCAGTCCCATAACACACAACCCTTATGAATATTTATGCACCCAACATAGAAACATCTAAATATATAAAGCAAATATTAATAGATGCAAAGGGAGAAGTTGACAGTAATATGATAATAGTAGAGGATTTTACCACCCCACTTACATCAATGGATAGATCATCCACAGAGAAAATTAAGGCAATATTGGATTTCAATGACACATTAGGCCAGATGAACTTAATAGACGATAAAGCATTCCATCTCAGACCAGCAGAATACATATTATTCTCAAATACATATGGAATATTCTTCAAAATAGACCACATATTAGGTCACAAATCATGTCTCAATAAATTTAAAAAGACTGAAATCAGGGGCACTTGGGTTGCTCAGTTAAGTGTCCAATTCTTGATATTGGTTCAGGTCATGAGATTGAGCCTATGTCAAGCCCCATGTCAGCCTCCAAGCTGCTCTCTCTCCTCTCCCTCTCCCTCTCCCTCCCTCCCTCCCTCTCTCTCTCTCTCTTTCTAGAAAAAAAAAGATTGAAATCACATTAACCATCTTTTCCCTCTGCAATGGTATGATACTAGAAATTTACAACAAGAAGAAAATGAAAAAACACAAATATGCACAAGCTAAACTATCTGCTACTAAGCAACCAATGGTTCAACAATGAAATGAAAGAGGAAATTAAAAAATACGTTGAGACAAAATGGAAAATTATGCTTCAAAATCTATTGGTTGCAGCAAAAGCAAATCTAAGAGTGAAGTTTATAGTGATAACAACCCACCTCAAGAAACAAGAAAAATCTCAAATAATCTAAACTAACTCTAGAGGAACTAGGAAAAAAAAACAGAGCTCAATGTTACCAAAAAAGGAAACAATAAAGATCATAGCAAAACTAAATAAAATAGAGACAGACAAGAAAGAAAGATAAATGAAACCAAGAGCCAGTTCTTGAAAAAGATAAACTAAACTGATAAACCTTTATCAAGGCTCACCAAACAATTCTCTTTTCAAAAAGAGGATCCAAATTAATAAAATAAAAAAATGAAAGAGAAGTTATAACAAATAACATAGAAATACAAAAAATCATAAAAGACTACAGTAAAAATTATGTGCCTACAAATGTAACAACATAGAACAAGTTCCAAGAAATGTACAATCTTTCAAGACTGAATCAAGAAGAAATAGGAAATCACAACAGAATGATTACTAGTGATGAAACTGCATTGGCAATCAAAAAACTCTCAACAAAGTCCAGAACCAGACAGCTTTACTGGTGAAATCCTACCACATATTTAGAGTTAATACCTATTCTTATCAAATTGTTAAAAAACAAATGATGAGGGAGAAATTTTTTCAACTCATTCTACAAGGCCAAAATTACTTCAATACCTAAACCAGACAAAAACACTAAATACACACACACACACACACACACACACACCAGTATCCCTGATTAACATAAAAAAATTAGCAAACTAAATTTAACAACACATTACATGAATCATATATTATGATCAAATGGGATTTACTCCAAGGATGCAAGGATGGTTCAATATACACAAATCAATCAATATGATACACTACATTAATAACACAAAGGGTAAAACCATATAATTATCTCAATAGATGCCAGAAAAGCATTTGACAAAATTCAACATCCATTTAGGATAAAAACTCTCAAGAGAATGGGTGTAGAGGGAAGATTCCTCAACACAACTAAAGCCATATATAGCAAATGCATAGCTAACAACATTCTCAATGGTGAAAGCTGAAAGCTTTCCCCCTAAGATTAGGAATAAGACAAGGATATCCACATCAATACTTTTATCTAACATAGCATTGGAGTGTTAGTCACAGAAATTAGATAAGAAAATGAAATAAGAGTCACTCAACTTGGTAAGTAAGTAAAACTGTGACTATTTTCAGGTGACATGATAATATATAGAAAACCCTAACACCTCCATCCCAAAATTATTAAAACTAATAAATGAATTCAGTAAAGTTTCAGGATAAAAAATAATAAACAATAATATCTTGCATTCCTATACACTAATAGTGAACTATCAGAGAAATTAAGAAAACTATTTATCATTGCATCAAAGAGAATAAAATGCCTAGGAAAATATTTTACCAAGAATTTATAAATTCTACCAAATGGATTTTACCAACAGAAATTACCAAATTTTACCAATAGATTTTTACCTAGGAACAAATTTTACCAAGTACATTGAAAACTATAGGAGATTCATAAAATGAATTGAAGATGACACAAACAAATGTAAAGATACAGGGATGCTCATGGACTGAAAGAATATCATTAAAATGTCCATACTAATCAAGCAATCTACAGATTCAGTGCAATCCCTATCAGAATACCAATGACATCTTCACAGAACTAGAACAAATAATATTAAAATTAGTATGGAACTACAAAAGATCCTGCAGAGCCAAACCAAACCTGAGAAAGAACAAAGCTGGAGGTATGACATTCCTTAATTTCAAACCATACTACAAAGCTGTAGTAGTCAACAAAGTGTGGTACCAGCACACAGAATAGAAACCCCGGAAATAAATCCATATTTATATGATTAATTAATCTACAACAAAGGAGACAAGAATATACGCTAGGGAAAAGGAAGTCTCTTCAATGAATGGTGCTGGGAAAACTGGACAGCTACATGCAAAAGAAAAAACTGGACCGCTTTCTTATACCATATGCAAAAATACACTCAAAATGGATTAAAGACTTAAATATAAGACCTGAAACCATAAAACTCCTACCATAAAACCTAGGCAGTAAGCTCTTGCACATTGGTCTTAGCAATATTTTTTTTGGATATATCTTCTCAGGCAAGGACAACAAAAACAAAAATAAACAAATGAAAGTGTATTAAACTAAAATGCTTTGCATAGCAAAGGAGACTATCAAATAAAAGGCAACTACTGAATGAGAGAAGATATTTACAATAATATACCCGATAAGGGGTTAATATTCTTAATATATAAAAAGCTCCTAAAACTCAATATAAAAAAATCTGAACTAAAAGAGCAGAGGATGTGAACAGGCGTTTACCAAAGAGAATATTTTTCAAAGAGGACATATAGATGGCCAACAGACACATGAAAAGATGCTTAGCATCAGTAACCATCAGGGAATGCAAATCAAAACCACAATAAAATATCACCTCGCACCAAATAAAAATTGCAAGTATCACAAAGACAAGAAATAGCAAGGGTTGGTGAGAATGTGGACAAAGGGGAACCTTTGTGCACTGTTGGTGGGAATGTAAATTGGTATAGCCACTATGGAAAACAGTATCAAGTTTTCTCAAAAAATTAAACATAGAAGTCCCACATGATCCAACAATTCCATTGCTAGGTATTTATTTGAATAAAAGAAAATATTAATTCTAAAAGCCATATGCACCCCTTTCTTCATTATAGCATTATTTATAATAGCCAAGATATAAAGGTAAGCTAAATGTTGGATGGATGAACGGTAAAGAAGTTGGAGTAAATACATAACTAATGAAATATTACTCAGTCATAAAAAAATAAAGTTTTGCTATCTGTGACAATATGAATAAAACTAGAAGGTTTTATGCTAAATGAAATAATTCATACACAGAAACGCAAATACCATGACTTTATTACAGATGAAATCCAAAACAAAGCAAATAGACTCATAGATACAGAGAACAAACTGTCGCCAGAGGGGAGGGGAATGGAGGAATGGACAACACAGTTGAGGGGATTAAGACTTACAATCTTCCAGGGCACCTGGGTGGGTCAGTCAGTTGAGTGTCTGACTCTTGATTTCAGGTCAGATCATGATCCCAGTGTCCTGGGATCAAGCCCCACCTCAGACTCCATGCTGAGGGTGGAGCCTGCTTAAGATATTCTCTCTCTCTCTCTGCCCCTCTACCCTGTTCAGTCTTTCTCTCTCTCTCTAAAATAAAATAAAAAAAGACTTGCAATCTTCCAATTATAAAATAATAAGACAAGGAGATGAAATTGTATTGTATAGCATAGGAAATGTAGTCAATAATATTGTAACAACTTTGTATGGTGACTGATGGTGACTAGACTTACTGCGAGCATTTCATAGTGTACATAAATATTGAATAACTATGTTGTTCCCCTGACACTAATACAGTATTGTATGTCAATTACTCTTCAGTTACAAAATTAAAGTGAAAATTTCCTATAGTACATGTTGTGGAGTTTATGCATAATCTAGGCACTGGCAAAGGGGAAATTTTTTTGGATTCTGAGTATTATCATAGTAGGTATCATCTAACATTCCACATCACTCTTCTTGGCATGGAGGGAAAGTATAATGGAATATCAAAAGAAAATATCCTCACTATCCCCTCATTATTAGCAGTAACTGGCCATGTGTTATTTACTCCTCGAAAAATTCTTCCTTTGAACATTTCTTAAACTAAGCATTCTGAAGACCAAAGAGAGAGAGAAAGAGAGAGAGAGAGAATTTCATGTACTTAATTAATGCTGTTTCTCCAGAATTAATTTTTCAGTTTCTTTTTCTTTAAATTAGGTACAATAAGGTAGATTTTTATTTTCTAGTGTCACATTGTTTTGATGGGAAATTTATCTAAGTTATGTTTTCATATGTTCATACTTCTAAAATGTATGAAAAAAACCCACAAATGAAACCGAGTGGAAAGATTCCGTCATTACTTATGGAAATATCTATTTATGCAGCCATCTGTTGTGAATACTTCAACTCTGAAACATATAAAAAATACATGAAATTTTCATGTTAGAAAGCGTGCATTGCTCCAATAGGATAACTCTTGTTTTGTTTTTTAACATAAATATCTTTTTGCTTTGTTTTTGAACTTGTGTATATCTTTTAATAGATCAAGGGATAAAGACAGATTTTATATTGTAGGATATTATTAGATTTATTCATCCCATTTGTTCATTTTCAGTCTTTTTATCATTCATAATTTTCACTTGTTCAGATTTCTCTTTCAGTTAATGTATTTTTAATACTGGGAAACAGGGTTGAAGAAAATTATTTGAAACTTCATAAGCAGCAATGCCCAATATGTAGGACCTTAAAACTTAAATCATCCCTACTTTTAGATGGGCATTGCTATGGCTTTCTAACTGTTTATGACATACTCAAGATTAGAAGTAGAAGAATCCAGAGAATCCCAATTTTTCAGAGGAAATGTGAGGTGGGGCGCCTGGGTGGCTGAGTCAGTTAAGTGTCTGACTTCAGCTCAGGTCATGATCTCACGGTTCCTAAGAGTGAGCCCCATGTCCGGCTCTGCGTGCCGACAGCATGGAGTCTGCTTAGGATCATCTGCACCTCTTTCTCTGCTCCTCCCCAGTTTGCACCCATCTTCTCTCTCAAAAATAAATAAACATTGAAAACTTTTGAAAAAAAATAAGAGGAAATATGAGGCAGTGGGGAAAAGGTTAGAGTGGAGTTGGGAGACCTAGGTTCTAGGATGGGCTATGTTTTAATTTAATTAAGTTCTAGGTACCTCAATTTGTCATAGGTAAGTTGAGAAAATTGGAATATTCTTAATCCTCAGTCTTTTCTCTGAATTTATTATTGATTCTATTACATATAGTGGAGATAATCCAGGAAGGCAGATATCCAGTGAGGAGTCATCGAGCAGCATGAAGTTGGCACAGTAAAGAACACCAAGGGTGATTGGCTTAAATTTCTAGCTACTTTAGCTGTTAGGCCTTCAAGTAAATTACAGGTATTTCAAGTAAAAATGGTTCTTCTCATGAGAGTCACAGCCAGAGGAATATGGATCGCCTGTTTGTCTTGTTTCTTCCTTTTTATACAAGTCTATAAATATTAATAAGATTTTCTCTATTTAAAAGGTCTGGTCTGCATGCTCCATTTTCTCTAGTTGAGGAAATTTACAGTTTAGGAGAGTGAAGTGAGAGTTGGATCCTTTAAGGATACAAAATCCAATTTATATTGAGATATGAAAATCAAACATCTTAAATGAAGCCCTTTTAAAGGCAAGAGGAAAAACTCTCGGCGTTTGGGATTTTTTATTTTTATTTTTTGAATAGATATGTTGTCCATATCTTTGCATATGCATACGAGCTGTACACGCCCATGTAGCTAATGTGGAGGGGAAGTTATGTGAATGAAGTAGACATCACTTATGTAACAGTATCAGTGGAAAATCCACAGAGCAACATAAACTGAGTAACTGTGAGGAGACAAAGCTCTTAGCAAAAGCAGAAAGTGAATATATTTAGAACAAGTTTCTAGGACAAAGACAAAAATAGAGAATGTGTTCAGTAAAGAAAAGTTATTATTTTAATGCCAAAAATTGTCTTTACTTTCCCCCACATTAAAAAAAATAAAATAAAACCTGGTATTTTATGGAATGGCACTTGGACTTCCAGCCCCTACCATTTTTCTTTAAACGTGTTGTGAGGCTTTCTCTATTAATTCACAAACCAGGTGCATATGCATTAGCAGCCAGCTAAAGAGAACTCTCTTAGAAATAGTTTCTAATAATTAAATGTAACCTATCTATTCATTCAAAGGACTTTATCCTCTTTGTATATATATATGTATGTACTTCTGAGTATACTAGAAGGAAGGAGGCGGAGAAATGCTGTTAACTTTCCCACTCACTGTGCTCTTTCTATTGCATAGCTTTCAGAAAATTCCAAGTACTGTGTTTGTGGGACAAAGTGGTATCACAAACAAAGTGTTCTCTTCATAGACTTTTTCCATCTTCTTCTAGAACTAATAGAGGAGATTCAACTCTGGACAGGGGACTATGGTTTTTTGGAAAGTGCTACTTAAAATAATAAACCATCTCTCATAGGAATTTTATGCAGTATATTATTTTAAAATTATATATATTATATGATACATGTAGTGTCAATAATGGTTATCTTGGATATGGTATCTTTTAAAGAATCAGAAACACAAACTATATTGATTTGCAAGAACTTTAAATATTAATTTAACATCACATATAGAAATTTCTGGCATTGGTTGGTCTGGGAAATATGTGCTGGCAAAATGCTATCTATAAATAGAGCTATCAAGACTTAATTTTATAAGTTTTCCTATAACTTTAAATTTTTAGGTTTTTGCCTTTTGCCTTCTTAACAACTCTAGGCTATAGAAGGTGGGCATTTAGATTTACAGTGTTCTGCTATACTAGAGTATTATCAACATCTGTTTTTTGAACATCTTGTTGCTTCCTCCTATACATTATGCAAATTTGTGCATATAAATCAGAGAAATTTTAGCAACTACTCAGAAAATATATTATTTTACTAATAAGAATGCAGCCAAAGTATACTAAAAATAAATATTCACCTGTACATAATGACTCAGTGCTGATTTTTAGCAAAACTTGTTACATTTTTCTAATTCTTCTGGCCTGCTCAAATTTGATTTTCTCTCTTAAATTAAGTAGGTTTTTTGTCACAATTAAGTACTTTTAATCTTCTCTTTAGATCATTTAGAACTTAAATGCCTGAATGTATGTTTTATTGTTAACGGTCATTGTTCTGGTTGTCACTAATATCCGTGAAATGTTAGGAGTACATTTTGCTTAGCAGAACAAACATTGGTATATTATCTTATGAAAAGTTCTGCTTCTAGAATATTAGAAGATAAACATTATGCTGC
The DNA here is from genome assembly GCF_018350215.1 of Panthera leo. NCBI lineage: Eukaryota > Metazoa > Chordata > Mammalia > Carnivora > Felidae > Panthera > Panthera leo. The sequence continues at coordinate 150,859,495 of NC_056682.1, read as the reverse complement.
TTTGTAAAACAGATCTATCAGTATACCAAAGGGGCAGCTGGAAAGAAAACTAATCAACACAAATGATTGTGACCATTAAAATAATCTGCTTTCTAAGAAATTAATTAAGATGGAAATAACAATATAGCATTATCAAATTTCCTCATAAGGCTACAAACCCTATTTCTATAACCAACCTATCACATAATTTCATGCTTTTTCTTTTTAGGTGCCATTCTAATATTTATCAGTGCGCATCATATACAGTTCTGATACCTACATTAGTAAATGATGTTATTTGTTTTTTCTTAGGGATAATTCAAAAGATATCTTAATAATGTAATTTCCCTATTTATTCTCTTTTCTCCTTTACAATGTTAGAGATCATGAAGTATATTTTAAAGGTAAAGAGGTACATAGACTTTCTGCTGGAAAGCTTAGAGGCAAAAATGCTGGGAATGTTAAGAATAGGAATTCACTAGAGGATAGCGTATTAGTAGTGAATAAAATAGATGTTTTTACTCTCTGAGAGCTTTCTTTCAGTACAGATAAGCAGATAACAGACAGGTATTAATTATCACAATCCTAAGGAAAATATCAGATAAGGATAAGAACTTTTCAGGGAATGAAATAGGTTTCTGTATACCGACTGGAAGGTCACATTAGAGAGTGGTATAAGGGAAGTCTGTCTAAAGAGGTGACATATAATCTTAAACCTGAATGACAAGAAGGAGCCACAATGTGAATATTAGGGGAAAGAGTTTCCAAGCAAATGGAATTGGGTAAAAATGATGTATTATGGGAAAAGTTTTGGCAGGTTCAAAAAGAGAGAGGCTAAAGGGGGTATGGTAGATAGCAAAGAGGAGAGGCTGCAGGGAGAGGGAGGGCTAGACTGCAGAAGACTTTCTTTGGGTAAACATAAGAATCCACTGAAGTTTGCAAAAGAAATTCTGAATAAATGGAATGATAAGTCACGTTCAAGAAGGAGAAAAATTGCATAGTTTGAAAGCATTTATTCTACCTACGTAAATCAATAAAATCACTATAATTTCAATTTAGTAAATCTCAGTGTTTAGGGGACTTGCCTAATGAATTCAAAGTTAATATTAGATTATAAATGTGCAAAATGGCCAATGTCTAAAAATAAAGAGAAGACAAAGAAGAAGAAGAACAAAGGAATTTGCCCATTCTAATAAATATATTACGAAGTTACCTACTTTAAAACAAGTAGTATTGACAAAAGAATAAACAAATAGTTCAGTTGAATAAAATAAACAATTTGAAATAGATTCTATTACATGTGGGAATGAGAGAGATTGCTGAGGGGAAAAAGAATTCGTCTATCATTATATGGATTGCAATTAGTTATTTATTCAGAAATTAAATCAAATTATATATTTGCTAGGTACAATTCACAAGATTGAATTCAATTGTATTACTAGCTTATCATCTCCATGAAAGTATTTATTATAAAAATAAAAACATATATAATAATTTCCACAGAAGCCAAAACTCCTTTCCATTAAACGTAAGATTCATTCATCATTAAAACATTTGATAAAATAGAATTTGACTATACATATGTGTGTATCTCTCTTAAAAGAGAGATGTGTTTTATGTATTTATGCAGGTGATATATTTAGGCCTTATATATTTAGAAAAAAAAAAGAACCAATTGAAAAACCTGTTATAACAAGGTAATTTCATAAAGTTGAACTTGCAGGGACTCCTAGGTGGCTTAGTCAGTTAAGCATCTGACTTCAGCTCAGGTCATGATCTCATGTCTGGTGAGTTTGAGCCCTGCATCAGGCTCTGGGCTGACAGTTCAGAGCCTGGAGCCTGCTTTGGATTCTGTGTCTACTTCTCTCTCTGCCCTCCCCCACTCACACTCTGTCTCTCTCTCTATCAAAAATAAATAAACATTAAAAAATTTTACAAAAATAAAGTTTAACTTGCATATTGCAATTTAGGAAAATTAACATATAAAATCAATAGGGAACATATGTAAAAAATAACTTTCTGAGGTGCCTGGGTGGCTCAGTCGCTTAAGCATCTGACTTAGGCTCAGGTCATGATGTCACAGTTCGTGAGATCGAGCCCCTCATTGGGCTCTGCTGCTCCCCCACTCACTCTTTGCCTCTCTCAAAAATAAATAAATATTAAAAAACTAAAAATAATAACTGTTCAGATTATATATCAGAAATAATGATCCCATTTGCAAGAGGAACATAATTGCTGAAATATCTAGGCATAAGGTTAACAAGAAATAGGCTAAATTATGACTATGTGAGGTTAAATTTTAAAACACTCCTTGAGCACATAAAAGAAGAGATAAACAAATGAAAGAGATAGATACCATACTTCTGAACAAGAAGCCTCATCTCCTGAAGATTTCATTTTTTTTCTATTAGCTTATAAATGTAGAATGATCACATTAAGAATAGTCACTTCTGTTTCTTCACATGCAGCAAAACATTATAAAATGTAATGTAAAATTAAATAATGTTCATTAATTAGAAAAACTGAGGAACAAACAATAATGTAGGAGTAGATATAGTAGAGATTGAAAGATTTTATAGATCCTCTATTACTAAAGTCATATAGAATTTGTTTATAGACAGATAGAAAAACTAATGAAACAGCATAGATATGCCAAAAAGATATCCAAGATTTATAGAAATAGATTTAATAAATCAAATCATTAGTGATAAAAAAGGATGATATAATCTAATTAATTAGCCTTTGAAAAAAATCTATTGGTCTTTTTTGCAAGGTAAAGCAAAATTAAAATGTAAATACCACAAACTCAAAATGACATGACAAAATAGGAAAAATTATTTGTAAGCTGTTGCGCTTAAAATTGGATATGACTAATACTAAAGACTGACAAATACTTAAGTGACAAATTGAGATGGAAATGCCCAAAAATATTAAATAAAAATGGATAAGATATATGAACAATCAAATCACAAAAATGGAAATTCAGATTAGCATAAACACATAATTAGTCACTTAAAATCCTCATAAAGAGAGAACTTCAAGTTAAAAATACTCTTAAATCTCATCTCGTACTTATTAGATTTCTAAAAAGCCAATATTTTGATAGCACATCTGTTAGTGAGACTGTAGGGATACAGCACCTCTACTACATTGCAGTGGAATACAAAATGATGTAAGTCATACAGAGGGGAAATTGGCAAAGTACAGCACAATTACATATTCGCTACTTGACACTATAACCAAATTTCTAGGAATCAGGATCAAATGTAAACTTGCTGACATATAAAAGGATATATCTACAATGATGATAATAAATATAGAAATAATCCAGATTTCCATCAACAAGGTGTGTATGAATAATTGATGGTACATCAACACGACCTTATATTTTATAAATTTACATAGAAATTACTTCTATATACAGACTGTAAAATGTTACTAAAAAATAAACAAAATGTAAATATGAAGAGATGTGTTATATTCATTCATGGGAAACTAAGCATAAACACATAAATTTTCCAAAGTAAAAATCTACAAATCCTGTTCATGTCTATGACAATCTTAGAATAAATTTCGTATGACTGAATTAAGTCACAAGACAGCCAATATAATTTTGAAAAACCAAAACAGACAGGGTAATTGCCCTACCAGAATCAGCGTTTATTATAAAGCTATAAAATTATGACATACAAGAAAACACATTGATCAATGAAAATATAGCTTGAAAACAGACTTGTACTACTATAGAAACAATATTTTATATGGTACTAAAATAAACATTTTATTGGGGTAATTTTTCATATACAAATGTATAAAACAGGGGTGCCTGGGTAGCTCAGTCAGTTAAGTGTCCTACTCTTAATTTAGGTTCAAGTCATGATATCACTCTTTGTGGTACTGAGCCCAAGTAGGGCTCTGTACTGACAGCACAGGTTCTGCACAAGATTCTCTCTCTTCCTCTCTCTCTACTTTGCTCCTCATGCTACCCTGTTAATGCCCTGTTTCTCAAAATAAATAAACTTAAAATATACATGTTTTTTATATATAAACTACATCATGCCATAAGTAATAATCAGTTCTTGATAGAAACAGACCTAAGTGGTAAAAACCTTAAAAGAAAATCTATGCTATTAATCCTTATAATGCTGGCCTAGAATGGATAGTTTCTTCTTCAATAATATGTAAAAAGTATATATAGTATAGGTTAAAATATTAGAACATTAGACTTTCATAAAATAAAAAGATTAACCTGTGCAAATAAAAACAATATAAAGAATGTTAGAAGATACCAAAAGACTGGAGGAAGACATTTTCTATGTATGTAACACAAAGGATTTGTATCTACTTTATAAAAAGATTAATACAGATCTAGAAGAAGAGTGAATGTTCCATGGAAAAGATGGCAATACACAGAAAAAAATAATCCAGATAACCAGTATCAAAGAAAAAGATATACCAGAAACTTCTATTAGCTCGATCTTTAAAATATATGCACAATAGGAACACTACCCACCACTGTATCTATGGAACAAACCACATCATGTCTCATCTAGATTATGGCTTTAGCAGCCTGTTATTCCTGCTTCTTCCTCTGTTTCCTCCCTTCATTTTATTCTGAACACGTGATCTAGTGCAAGTACTCTTCATGTTGTTATTGTTGCTGTTTTTGTCACAGGCCCCTTTGGCATTCTAGTGATGCCCATGCACCCCTTTGTAGAAAAATATTTTAAATTCAATAACATAAAAAACATAATTTCAAAGTAAACCTTCTATTTTTTGATACAGTTGAAAGATATTTAAAAATTATATTCTAGTAACATGAACAAGATATTCCAAGTAGAAAGGCAGGTTAAATTTCACTTTTTTATGGAAAATTGGGGAGGCTGCTTTTGTTTATTTTCAAGAAGATGATTATTAGTTTATGTGTAATCTTTGACAAGAGAAAATATTAGGTAGGACATGTAAATGATTTGATTGATTGATTGCTTTGGTAGTTGTAAGTGTTGAAAACCCTGATGTAATGATATGGTTTTTATATTTTTTATTATTTTTTTAAAGTTTCTTTATTTTGAGAGCAACAGAGACAGCACAAGTGGGGGAGGGGCAGAGAGACAGAATCCCAAGGAGGGTCTGTGCTGCCAGCACAGAGCCCAATGCAGGGCTCAAACCCACGAAGCTGCAACATGAGTCACCAAGAGTCAGACGCTTACCCAGTGGAACCACCCAGATGTCCCAATGATACGGTGTTTAAAATGGAATTCAAATGTCCTTAGTTTATTGTAGTTTCAGGTTTAGTCAGGCTTCTCTCAATGGATACTGTATTTTACAAGGTTTTTGAGTTCATCTCCACTTGTACTGAATATTTTTTTTTTCTAAGAGTGATGTTTATCTTTGATGAAGTCAACATTTTTATAGAGTATTCACTTAAGAAAAAAGCAGTGCGTCGTGTCACTGCCATAAAGATTGATATACTATTGAAAGAATATTTGCACATTTTTTATTTTCTAAAATATTAAAGACCTTTGTATGCTAACTCCCTCTTATGAAGCACTTATTTCAGCAGAGCTTCCTGACTCTTCTCTGTTGTCAGTATCAGCAATTTAGCCAAGAAAGCTTATTCCAGTAACTTCCATAATGGTCGTTCCAGGACCTTGATCACAGAGATTTCTGTCAGTCTTATGATCAAAAATATATCAGGTATGCCAGCCTATGAACAAAACTCTTTTCTTTCAAAGTTTCCCAAAGAAATTTTTTTTTCTTTTTCTTTCAGGTAAAAAAGAAGATTTTGGTCATCTTCAGTAGAGACAACTCTTTAAAAGTTTTTTCTTTAATGTTTATTTATTTTTGAGAGAGACAGAGACAGAATGCGAGTGGGTTAGGGGCAGAGAGAGCGGGAGACACGGAATCTGAAGCAGGCTCCAGGCTCCGAGCTGTCAGCACAGAGCCCGACATGGGGCTCAAACACCAGCTGTGAGATCATGACCTGAGACGAAGTCGGTCACTCAACTGACTGAGTCACCCAGGGTCCCCGAGACAACTCTTTTAAGACTGTCTTGAAAGTTAACAACTTTTGATGTGATATAGAAAAGTGTCATAGTTGATAACTGTATCTTAAAAAATGTTTTAAAAATGTGATGAATCAGACTTGATTCTAATAATACCGATGATTTTTATAACCACTAAAATTTCTTTCAGAGCTAACGTACAGTAAAAAGGTATTGAGTGACAACTGATTAAAGCAAAGCAAGATGCAACCAAGCAACAAACATCAAAACCATGTGTGCAAAGGAAAGCGTACGGAACTTTTCTTTCAGGTGGTGTCATTTTCCTATAGCTACTGTAATAAATTACAACAAATTTAGTGGCTTAAAACCACAGAGATTTAATCTCTCACAGTCCTAAAGGACAAAAATCTAAAATCAGGTGAAAAATCAAGGTGTTGGCAGGGCCATGCTCCCTCTGGAGACTCTAGGGGAGAATCTGTACCTTATTTCCTCCAGTTTCCTGGAGCCACACCATAACTTTGGTCTGTGACTAAATTATTCCAATCTTTAAGACCAAGAACTTCAAATCTCTCTGTGTTCCATCTTTGCATTGCCTTCTCCTCCATAGTATCTCCTCCTTCTCTTCCATTGCCTTCTCAAATCTCCCTCTGCCTCTCTCTCATAATGGTATTTGTAATTTCATATAGGTCATCCAGGCTACCCAAGATGATCTTTCCCTCTGACAATCCTTCACTTAATCATATCTGCAAATATTCTTTTCCCTTAGGGATTAGGACCTAATATCTTCATGAGTGATGGTAGGAGGGGAGGGTATTTCATTATTCTGCCTACCACACCAACCATACTTTAAATGGGGAGAGGGAAAAAAATGTTCTATAATATTCTTTTCCCTTAGGGATTAGGACCTAATATCTTCATGAGTGATGGTAGGAGGGGAGGGTATTTCATTATTCTGCCTACCACACCAACCATACTTTAAATGGGGAGAGGGAAAAAAATGTTCTATTTCTTAAATAACTTTTTTTAAAAAAATTTCATTTCCAAAAGTGATTTATAATCACAACTTCTTACGCTTATCTTTGCCAGCCTCTACATGACAGGAGGAGAGGTATTTCTTCCTCCTTCAGCTTAAATGCACCGAGAGGTTAAAGGTAACAGTTTATAGGGATTAATTAGTGTGTCTTGAAATTATGGGGGTTCAGTGGACTGATGTATGATTCCTCTCTAGTAAATCTAAAGGACAAGCAATTCAAAAAAAGGAAAAACAGGGGGCGCCTGGGTGGCTCAGTCGGTTAAGAGTCCGACTTCAGCTCATGGCATGATCTCACAGCTTGTGAGTTCGAGCCCCACATCGGGCTCTATGCCGACAGCTCGGAGCCTGGAGCCTGCTACGGATTCTGTGTCTCCCTCTCTCTCTGCTCCTCCTCTGCTCATGCTCTGTCTCTCTCTCCTTCAAAAATAAATAAACATTAAAAAAAAAAAAAGAAGAAGAAGAAGTAAAAGAAAAAAAAAACAAAAAAAGGAAACACAAAAAACAAAAAAGTAAGTAAAGGAAAGTAAAAGTACCATGTTTGCTACTAGGTAGAATCATCCAGCACACGCAGAATTTTTAGGGCAGAGAATGAAGGAAGAATTTTCCATTGACACAATGTGGACCTTATATACAGGACAGCTGACTGATGGAACCTAGAAATAAAAGTGAGAGAGTTTTTGTAATTGGACACCAAGAACCAGAGACCAAACACAAGTCTTAAGGACCCACAAAGAAGACTGTTATCAGTTATGTCAAGTCATGGTTGTAAGGGCGTTGCCTTAAAAGAATTTACAAAAGTGTTCTTCCAGAGAAAGAGTCAAATTTCAACAGCATTCAAGAGCAGAAAGTATAACACCGGCTCTTGAAAGTGTAAGCCAAGAAGCAACTTCTATGCCCTTTAGTTGCCTTGCTCTCCTTCAAACTCCAACCCTGGAAAATTCAGAAATTGAAGACTAGTAGAAGTAAGAGGAGGGGGAAAAACAGTTCACAAAAGATAAGCTTATTGAGTAATTAACTTGGCCAGATTTTATGACACTAAAGAGAAAATGAAGCAATTAGATTTAATAGATTGTTTTCAATTTCCAGTGGAAAAACACACACATTTGTATGCATAGATGAGGATTCCTTAAAAAAAAACTTGTTCATACATTAAATTGTGAATAAAAGGAAAACTGGATTTTTTACTAAGAAGCAGTCTTATTTAGTGGACAATATATATACTTTTCATATTCATGACACATAATCACTTAAACATCAACATTTTTTTAAACATGTATTGTTCTCTTTGCCACTTTCACTACTAGTAGCCAATTAAAAAAAAATGACTGTATTTTTGTCCACCCATTTTTTTAAGTTTATTTATTTATCTTGAGAGGGGGAGAGGCAAAGAGAGAGGGAGACGGAGGATCTCAAGCAGGCCCCGTGCTGTCAGCATGAAGCCTGACATGGGGCTCAAAACCAAGAACCGTAAGATCACAACCTGAACTGAAATCAAGAGCTTAACCAACTGAGCCACCCAGGCGTCCCTGTCCAGCCTTTTTTAATCAGGTGAGAAAATCATAATTATACAGCTTAGAGATTGTGGACTGAATGTGAACACTGATGTATTTGAAATTTCCATAAAACTAATGCCCATGCCATTCGAGATGAGAAGTTTGTTAATTTCTATGAGAATTTATTTCACAATCTAGATTTCTAATAGAGTTGTTGCAGCTATTTCACAAATAAGATCATAGACAAACATGATCAAGTGCTTTCTATTCATATACCATCTCAAGGACATAATTTATTTCCACAAATAACCATGTGAAAATAATAGCACAACACATCACTGTTAACCATCACAAGCCCAGAGGCTCAGGCTCTTAAATTGAGTTGCTGCCCAGCTGCTCACTTGAAAATTCATAACATATATTAAAAAAAAAAAAAAAAAAAGGGAGATCTCAAAATATGGTTACCTCCTAGTGGTAATTTTTTTCGTTGGCACTATATTATATAGTATAGCTCGTGTTTAGCATTTAAGAAGTTGCAGCTACATTCCATTATCAAAGACATATTTGTTAAAACATGCATATAAAAGGATTTGTAATTGAAGCACAGCTTTGATATATTTAATAGGATGTAAAACTGCCATCCTATTTTAATAGGCAATGTTTTATGTGCATTAGCAGTAATATAATAATGCCTCTTCCGTGTGCTCTTGCCATTAGCACTTTTTCCCTCCCTTTCTTTTAGTTAATCTTAAAACTTTAATGTAATCCAAACACATTAACATCTTTTTCTCCCTTCACTGTTCTTGAACAGAAGGAAGCTTTAAAAGGAATTTTCCTTAATTGAAGGATAGTTACTATACAACTTGATCATTGGTATTTTTTCTCCAATTCTACCTGCCCATTGATTCATATACATTCTTCCGAGGCTTGAAAATGCGTATGGCCACTAAAAGTGTTAGACTAGGGCAATGAAGGAGATGAAAATAAGTTAAAATGTAGAAAATTAACAAGGAATGAATTTCATGCATTTAAGAGCTACTTCATTCTCTTATGTGCTATTAGGCCAAACCACTTTTGATGGCACTGGATTAAAATGAGAAAACAATGAATGCATGATTGTATGGCATTAGTACAAAAACTCATTAGTATTATCTCACTTTTTTTTAAATCTTTATTTATTTTTGAGAGAGAGAGAGAGAGAGAGAGAGAGCGAGAGAATGAATCTGAAGTAGGCTCCAGGCTCTGAGCTGTGAACACAGAGTCGGATGCGGAGTTCGAACCCAGGGACTGCAAGATCATTACCTGAACCAAACTTGGACACTTAACTGACTGAGCCACCCAAGGTGCCTCATCACTTTTTTTTTCATATTCTCCAATTCACAAGATTCAGACTGTATTATTTTTCTTAGTTTATGTCAATATAACTTTTAACATTGCCCTTGAAGAGGGTGGCATATAGGAACATGTCGGAACATGTCAAGAAAAGTTAATCAAGCTAATGGAAAATAACTAATTGGATTCCCAAAAGTGGATCTTATCTGGATTACAGTTACATGTATACATACATAGCTCTGTAAAGGCAATACAAAAAGAAAAGATTGCCTTCAAACAGTAGGAGAAATTAAGTATTTTAATGGTCTTGGACTCCGAACTTTAAGAAACCATGTCTTAACTTTAATATTGCCATATTTCAGGAATAGTTTTTAGTACCTGTTTATTTTCATGACATATAAAGTGGATATGATGAACTCATTGGCAAAATGAGTAGGTTCTTTTGTCAGATTTCATAAAAGTTTAGGAGGCTCAGGGTTTCTGGGAACAGCTTGGTTAATCTAAAGTTCTTCCAGAAATTAGACAAGACAGCAGACCTTAGCATTGAGACTGCTTTAAGGGACCCAATAATATAATTGGCAACACCAGAAAACACTTGAATGTTTTTACTACTCTAGAAGTTTCCTGTATCAGGAGCTTATTAAAGCATAAAAGCTACATTTCAAAATAGTTCTTAACCTCTTGAATTTTCTGTTAACTTGCAGTTGTTTGTGTTAAAGTAAGTTGCTATTCAGTATCAACTGAAAGTTTTCTTGATGTAAAATGGAAAGTTCATCTAGATCTTATCCTATATGGGATTTAGGAAATGAATATCTAACTTCATTCATTAAATAAATTTCAAGGGTCTCTTAATAGAATGTATATATCTCTCACATCAAAACTTCAGGCAAATAAAGTGCATTTTAAAAAGCAGTATTATAAGAGGATGTTGCAGCCTGTTTCCTTTAAAGTACACATTGCGAACTGTTTCACAAGACTAACATTGGCTTTTATTCAACAGATACCTCTTCAACGCATTGACCTCATTTCAGGGCTCAAATCACTTAATTCACTGTTTAACTCTTGAGCACAAATGAGATGTGGTGCATTTTGCATTCCACAGTCTTTCGATCAATAATCCGTGGATGCCCTTTATATTCATTTATGTTTGGGAGATCAGGGAATCATGTATATGAATTTTAATTCCGTTATTTTCAGGACATACATCATTTTTAGATAGATGACAGATCAATTGATTGATAGTTAGATAGGTAATAGTAAGGGGAGGATAGAGAGCTGGAGAGGGAAAGAGGACAAAGAGAAATTGATTCGCTGAAAAAATTACTCACAAAAAAACCTGGAAAAAGAGTATTAGACATATAGAAGTTCTGATTTTATCCACAGAAAGTGTTAAAAGTGTTTCAGAGAATGAATATATTGTCAGTAAAGTCTTATATCTCATACCCAAGAGTAATAAGATTCCCTAAAATACTGATGCCTAAAATTCTGAATTGTATGGGAAAACAAAGAAAAAATAGAATGTTAAACAACAATGTACAGAGGAAAAATCAGAAAACATGCCTACTTAAAAATAGGCATCCATATTACATAGACTGACCCTTATGAAACACTGCCTTGTTCTTCTTTTTTATGTATATTTTAAGAGTTTTTACGTAAATTCTAGTTAATTAACATACATTGTGGTATTAGTTTCAGGTGTACCGTTTACCTATTCACCAATTCCATACATCACCCAGTGTTCATCACTACAAGCGCACTCTTTAATCTTCACCACCTATTTAACCCATCACCCCACCCACCTCCCCTCTGGTAATCAGTTTGTTCTCTATAGTTAAGACACTGTTTCTTGGTTTTGCTGCTCTTTTCTCCCATGATCATTTGGTTCGGTTTGCTTCTTAAATTCCACATATGAGTGAAATTATATGGTATTTTTATTTTTCTCACTGACTTACTTCTCTTGGTATAATGCACTCTAGCTCCATCTATATTTTCGCAAATGGTAAGATTTCATTCTTTTGATGACTAAGTAATATTCCATTGTATATAAATACCACTTTTATTTATCCATTTGTCAGTTGATAAACATTTGGGCTCTTTCCATAATTTGGATATTGTAGATAATGCGGCTGTAAACATCAGGGTGCATGTTTCCCTTTGAGTATTTTTGTAACCTTTGGGTAAATACCTAGTAGTGTAATTGTTGGATCATAAGTTAGTTCCATTTTTAACTTTTTGAGGAACCTCCATGCTGTTTCCCAGAGTGGTTGCAGCAGTCTGCATTCCCACCGACAGCGCAAGAGGGTTCCCCTTTCTCCACAACCTCACCAACACCTGTTATTTCCGGTGTTATTAATTTAGCAATTCTGACAGGTGTGAAGTGATAGCTCATTGTAGTTTTAATTTTTATTTCCCTCATGATGAGTGATGTTGAGCATCTTTTCATGTGTCTGTTGGTCATCTGGATGTCTTCTTTGAAAAAATGTTTATTCATGTCTTCTGCGCATTTTTTAACTGGGTTATTTTTGTAGGTGTTGAATTGTGTAAGTTAATTATATATTTTGGGTACTAACCCTTTATAAGATATGTCATTCGCAAAGATCTTGTTCCATTCTGAAGGTTGCCTTTTAGTTTTTTTGATTGTTTCCTTCACTGTGCAAAAGCTGTTTATCTTGATTAAGTTTCAATAGTTTATTTTTGCTTTTGTTTCCCTTGCATCAGAAGACATGTCTAATAAGTTTTTATGGCTAATGTCAAAGAGGTTATTGCCTGTGTTCTCTTCTATGGTTTTAATGGTTTCCTGTCACACATTTAGTTCTTTAATCCATTTCAAATCTATTTTTACGTATGGTGTAAGACAGTGGTCCAGTTTCCTTCTTTTGTATGTTGCTGTCCAATTTTCCTAACACCATTTGTTGAGAAGACTTTTTCCCATTGGATATTCTTTCCTGATTTGTCAAAGACTAATTGGTCATATAGTTCTGGATCCATTTCCACATTTTCTATTCTGTTCCATTTATCTATTTTTGTGCCAATACCATACTGTCTTGATGACTACAAATTTGTAATATAACTGGAAGTCCAGAATTGTGATGCCTCCAGCTTTGCTTTTCTTTTTCAAGATTGTTTTAGCTATTTTTTTGTGGTTCCTTAAAAATTTTTAAACTATTTATTCTAGCTCTGTGGAAATGCTGTTGAGGGAAACTTGATGGCTCAGTCAGTGGAACATGAGACTTCATCTCAGTATTGTTGGTTCGGGCCCCACATTGAACTTAGAAACTACTTAAGAATAAACCCTTAAAAAAAAATACATGCTGTTGGTATTTTGAAAGGGATTTAAAAAAATATGTCGATTGCTTTGGGTAGTATACACATTTTAACAATATTTGTTTTTCTAATCCATGAGCATGGGATGTTTTTTCATCCCTTTGTGTTATCTTCAATTTCTTTCAAAGGTGTTTTATAGTTTTTGGAGTACAGATCCTTAACTTGTTTGGTTAGATTTATTGCTAGTATCTTATGTTTTTGTTTTTGTTGCGTGTGTGTGTGTGTGTAATTGTAAATGAGATTGATTCCTTGATTTCTCTTTCTGCCGCTTCATTATTGGTATATAGAACTGCAACAGATGTCTATCTGTTGATTTTGTATCCTGCTACTTTACTGAATTCATGTATCACTTCTAGCAATTTTTTGGTGGAGTCTTTCAGGTTTTCTATATAGAACATCATGTCATCTGCAGATAGTGTAAGTTTCACTTCTTCCTTGCCAATTTGGATATATTTTACTTCTTTATGTTGTCTGTCATGGTTAGGACTTCCAATACTATGTTAAATAACAGTGGTGAGAACTGATACAGTCTTGTTCCTGACCATAAGGCAAAAAAAAAGCCCTTATTTCTTCCCATTGAGGATGATATTAGCTGCGGGTTTTTCACATATGCTTTCATATGCTGTAGTTATGTTCCCCTCTAAACTTACTTATTGAGGGTTTTTATCATGAATGGACGTTGTACTTTTTCAAATACTTTTTCTGCATCTATTGAAATGACCATTGTTATCCCTCTTTTATTAATGTGGTATATCACATTGATTGATTTATAAATATTGAACTACCTTTGCATCACAGGAATAAATCCTATGTGATTGTGGTGAATGATTCTTTTAATGTATTTTTGGATTCAGTTTGCTGGTATTTTATTGAGAACTTCTGCATCCATGTTCATCAGAGAGATTGACCTATAGTCCTTTTAGTGGAGTCTTTTATCTGCTTTTGGTTTCAGGGTAATGCTGGCCTCATAGAATGAATCTGGAAGCTTTCTTTCCTTTTCTATTTTCTGGAATAGTTTGAGAAGAGTGGGCATTAAATCTTCTTTAAATGTTTGGTAGAATTCACCTGTGAAGCCATCTGGCCCTGGACTTACGTTTATTGTGAAATTTTTGTTTACTGATTCAATTTCTTTGCTGGTTATCAGTCTGTTCAAGTTTTCTATTTCTTCCTGTTTCAGTGTTGGTAGTTTATATGTTTCTAGGAATGTGTTGATTCCTTCTAGGTTGTCCAATTTGTTTTTTTTGGATAGTTTGGATAGCACATAGTTTTTTTTTTTTTTATAATATTCTAATTGTATTTCTAGTTTTATAATACTCTAATTGGTTGTTATTTCTCCTCTCTCATTTGTGATTTTATTTATTTGGGTCCTTTCTCTTTCTTTTTGGTAAATCTGGGTAGGGATTTATCAATTTTATTGAATTTTTTAAAGAACCCGCTCCTGGTTTCATTGATCTATTCTGTTGATTTTTTAAAGTTTCTGTATCATTTATTTCTGCTTTAATCTTTACTATTTCCTTCCTTCTGCTGGCTGTAAGCTTTGTTGTTCTTTTTCTAGCTCCATTAGGTGTAAGTTTAGGTTGTTTATTTGAGATTTTTCTTGCTTCTTGAGGTAGCCCTGTATGGCTATATACTTCCCTCTTAGGATCTCTTATGCTGCATCTCAAATGTTATAAACAACTGTTTTTTTCGTTTGCATTTGTTTCCATGTATTTTTAAAAAATTTCTTCTTTGATTTCCTGGTTTACCCATTCATTGTTTAGTAGCATGTTGTTCAAACTCCATATTTATAGTCTTTCCAGAGGTTTTCTTATGGTTGACTTCAAGTTACATAGAGTTATGATCAGAAAATATTCATAGTATGATCTTAATCTTTTTGTACTTGTTGAGACCTGTTTTGTGACCAAGTATGTGATCTTGCTTGTTTTTCATTACTTTTGGGGATTCTGATCCTTTTTTGCCTTTGTCACTTTTGATTTCCCCTTTGCACTCAGGAGGTCTCCTTTAATATTTCTTGTAGGATTAGTTTAGTGCTCACAAACTCCTTCAGTTTTTGTATGTCTGGGAAACTCTATCTTTCCTTCTACTCTGAATGAAGGCCCTGCTGGATAGAATATACTTGGCTGCAGATTTTTCCCTTTCAGCACTTTGTACATATGGTACCACTGCCTTCTGACTTGCCAAATTACTATTGAGAACTTTCTGGCTAGTTTTATGGGTTTTCCCTTTTAAGTTAAGGACTCCTTTTGTCTTGCTGCTTTTAAATTTTTATCACTACATTTTTGCAGACTTAATTACAATATGTTTTGGTGTTGACCTGCTTTTTTGTTTTTTTTAATGTTTATTTATGGAAGAGAGAAAGAGAGCAAGTGGGGAAACAGCAGAGATAGATGGGGACAGAGGATCCAAAGCAGGCTTTGCACTGATAACAGAGTGCCCAATGCAGGGCTTGACTGAAAAGTGCAAGATCATGCATGATCTGAACCGAAGTCAGCCACTCAGGTCCCCTGCTGCTTTTCTTGATTTTGATGGACATCCTCTGTGCTTCCTGGATCTGGATATCCGTTTCCTTCCAGTTTTCTATTACTTCTTGAAATAAATATTCTGCCCTCTTTTCTCTCTCTTCTTCTTCTGGGACTCCTATAATATGAATGTTATTATGCTTGGTGGATCACTGAGTTCCCGAGGTCTATTATTTTGTGTTGCATAATTCTCTCTTTTGTTCAGCTTTACTGTTTTCCATTTTTTTGTGTTCTAGGTCAGTAATTCATTCCTCTGCTTCTTCCAGCCTGCAGTTCATTCAATCAAGGCTGTTTCAAATCTCAGTTATTGCATTTTTCATTTCTGACTATTTTTTAGCTTTTATCTTAGTTGACCATATATGTGTAGTCCTGTTTCTAAACACTTTCTTCTATGAGTCAACATGTTTATGTTACTGCCAATACTAACTTGATTACTGTAGCTGTATCCTGTTTTGGAATCGGGTTATGTAATTTCTCCAAATTTGTTGTTCTTTATCAAAATTCCATTGGTTATTTTATATAAAATTTCATTTCCAAATACATTTTAAAACTGTCAATTTTTATGACAATGTTACTGGATTTTGATTGAGATTGCATTGGTTCTATAGATCACTCTAATAAAAATTTGTATCTCTTCTATATGGTATCTTCTGATCACGAACATAGCCTCCTTTTCTTGATTTAGTCTTCTGTCACTCTTTTCCATGTTTTGAAGCATACCTATTTTATATATCCTTTGTTCAAAAAAAAAATCACGATTTAGGAGTACCTGGGTGGCTCAGTCAGTTAAGTGTTTGACTTCAGCTAAGGTCATGTTCTCTCGGTTCATGGGTTTGAGCCCTGCGTTGGGCTCTTTGATGACAGCTCAGAGCCTAGAGTCAGCTTTGGATTCTGTGTCTCCCTCTCTCTCTGCCCTTCCCCTGCTTGCGCTCTGTCTCTCTCTCTCTCAAAAACAAAAACATTACAAAAATTAAATCACTATTTAATTTTGATACTATTACAAATGTATTTAAAAATTTAAATTTCTAATTGTTTACTGCTAGCATGTAGAAATGCAACTGACTTTTATATAACAATATTGTTTTCTGTGACCTTATTCCTCTCACACTTTAGTTCTACAGCTCTTTTTGTGGATTCCTTGAGATTCTTTACAAAAGTGATCATGTACTGTAAAAATAGTCAGTAGTGCTCCTTGCTTTCTGGGGTATATGTTATTTGCTTTCCTTATTTCACTGATGTTGGTCTCTTGCATAATATTTAATAGTAATTTTTAAGGTAAGCATACATATATTTTTGTAATGTGAGAAAGAAAGCATCTAGTCCTTCACCATGAAGTAGGATATTAGGTATTGGATGTACTCCTTTCATTAGACTGAGGAAGTTTACTTCTATACTTACTTTAGTGAGATGTTTTATAATGAATATACTGAATTTCACTAAATTCTTTTTTTCCTGCATCTGTGAAATGATTCTAAGACCTTTTTTTTCTGCTTTAGTCTTTTTAAGTGGTGAATTATGTTGATAAATTATTGAATGTTAAGCCAACCTTGAATTGCTGAAATGAACCCTTCTTGGTAACGATGTATTATAATTTTTGTAAGTTTTTGGAATTGATTTGTCATAGTGCTATATTGCTGGATTCACTTACCAAATTTGATTTAATTATACTATAGTGTTTACTGACCTTGCTAAAATTGTTTAAAAATAGGGACAAGGAGACAGGGAGAGAAGATTATGGCAGAGTTCAGAGTCCACAAAAGCATGTAACTAAAAAAGATCAAAAAATAATAATAAACAAGTTTTGACTCCTTCAAAATTGTAAGTTTTTCTCTTCAAAAATACCATCAGGAAAATAAAAATTCAAGACATGAACTTGTAGCAAATATTTGCATTCGGAATACATGAACACTTTACCTCTCAAAAATAAGAATACAGACAACCCAATTTAAATAGGCAAAAGACTTAAATAGACCATTTATTAAAGAAGACGATTTAAAGATGCTAATGATCATTAGTCATTAAAGAAATGAAAACTAAAATTCCAATGAAATGCCACTACATACCCAGTGTCAATAAGGTATTAATAATCATTTTAACAAATTGCCTAAAATGTTGACTATTGATATTTTAAAGGAATCTAAAGCTTTACACCATATATAAAAATTAACATGGGATTGATCATAGACCTAAAAGTGATTAAATTATAAAATGTCTAAAGAAATCATAAAAGAGTCTGTGTACACTTGAGTTAGGAACAGTGTTCATAGGCTACAAAAGTATAAATTAAAAAAGGAAAAAAATTTGGCTCCATCAAAATGTTAAGCTTTTTGTCTTCAAAAATACTCTCAAGTAAATGAAAATACAAGACATAAGCTTGTGGCAAATATTTGGGAAACATCTATCTTATAAAGGATTTGCATTCAAAATACGTGAAGAGTTTATAACTCAAAAATAAGAATACAGACAACCCAATTTAAACAGGCAAAGGTCTTAAATAGACCCTTCATTAGAGAAGCACATTTAAAGATGCTAATGATCATTAGTCATTAGGGAAATGCAAATTAAAACTCCAAAGAGATGCTGATACCCATTGGAATGACTTTAATGACTGATGATATCAAGTGTTGACAAGATCCTAGAGACAACACTGAAATATTGCTGATGGAAATGCAAAATAGTGTGAATATGCTGGAAAACAGTTTGGCAGTTTCTTATAAAGTTAACATACGCTTACAATATAATCCAACAATTCCAACCCTAAATGTTTACTCATGATAAATAAAAACATGTGCTTATTCAAAGATATGTAGTTGAAATTTCATAGCAACTTTACTCATTGTAACTCAGACCTGAAAACAACCCAATATCTATCAACTGGTGAATGAATAAATGAAATGAAATACTGTTTCATACAGTAAAACACTGCTTAGCAATGTAAAGAAACAATCCAGTAACAGATGTGAAAATATGGATGAATTTCAAGAACATGAGACTAAATGGAAGAACACAAAACTTCATGTTGTATGATTCTTTTTATGTGACAGTCCAGAAAGGCAAACCTATAGCAATAGAAAATAGATCAGTGGTTGCTAGAAGCAGGGGGTAGTAGGAAGGGACTGAGTGCAAAAAAAGTACAATGGAACAATTTTGAGGATGAAAATATTCTATGCCATAATTGTGATGACAGTGAACACAGTACTATATAAAATTATAAAAACTCATCAAAGTGTACAATTAAAATGGTTAAATTTTAGTCTATCTAAATTATACCACAATAAAACAGGGGGAAAAATAGAATGTTAGAAAACAATGGTTAGATAATGTCCCCCTCTCCCCAAAAAGTAGGAAAAAAAATCTACAAAAAAAAAATTTACTTTAAATAAACAACTTCCTTAAACACTTACTGTTATTACCCTTTTTAAAAAAGTTAATCTTTTACAAAAACCAATGCATTTCTGGGAAAACCAATTTAATATCCTTTTTTATTAATGCCTTTTGAATTGTGTGCTCCACTCAGGGACATTGGCTCCCTAGATTCTCTTTGGAGCTCTGAGACCACTCATCCTAAGAAGTACCTGCACCTTATTAACTCTAGTCTCCTCAAGTCAGGGTTTCTTAATATTCCACAAACATGTGTCAGATTCACATTATGATACTGATAACTCTTAATAGATAAATGTATTTCCAAGGGCTATATACATTCACCAATTTTACATATTAAGTTACATTTATATAATACATTAAGATTTATAAAACATGTTCAGAAGAAAAATCTCATTTTTTAAAGTATGGAATTTATTGTCAAATTGGTTCCCATACAACACCCAGTGCTCATCCCAACAGGTGTCCTCCTCACTGCCCATCACCCACTTTCCCCTCCCTCCCACCCCCCCCCCCCATCAATCCTCAGTTTATTTTCAGTTTTTAGGAGTTTCTTATGGTTTGGCTCCTCTCCCTAACTTTTTTTTCCTTCCCCTCCCCCATGGTCTTCTGTTAAGTTTCTCAGGATCCACATAAGAGTGAAAACATATGGTATCTGTCTTTCTCTGTATGACTTATTTCACTTAGCATAACACTCTCCAGTTCCATCCACGTTGCTACAAAAGGCCATATTTCATTCTTTCTCACTGCCAAGTAGTATTCCATTGTGTATATAGACCACAATTTCTTTATCCATTCATCAGCTGATGCACATTTAGGCTCTTTCATTACTTTGGCTATTGTTGAAAGTGCGGCTATAAACATTGGGGTACAAGTGCCCCTATGCATCAGCGCTCCTGTATCCCTTGGGTAAATTCCTAGCAGTGCTATTTCTGGGTCATAGGGTAGATCTATTTTTAATCTTCTGAGGAACCTCCACACTGTTATCCAGAGTCGCTGTTCCTGTTTGCATTCCTACCAACAGTGCAAGACGGTTCTCATTTCTCCATATCCTCTCCAGCATCTATTGGCTTCTAATTTTAGCCACTCTGACTGGTGTGAAGAGGCATCTGACTTTGGTTTTCATTTGTATTTCCCTGACGAGGAGTGACGTTGAGCGTCTTTTAATGTGCCTGTTGGCCATCCGGATGTCTTCTTTAGAGAAGTGTCTATTCATGTTCTCCGCCTATTTCTTCACTGGATTATTTGTTTTTTTTGGTGTGGAGTTTGGTGAGTTCTTTATAGATTTTGGATACTAGCCCTTTGTCTGATATGTCATTTGCAAATATTTTTTCCCATTCCATCGGTAGCCTATTAGTTTTGTTGTTTCCTTCACAGTGCAGAAGCTTTTTATCTTCATGAGGTCCCAATGTTCATTTTTGCTTTTACTTCCCTTGCCTTTGGGGATGTGTCGAGTAAGAAATTGCTGCTGCTGAGGTCAGAGAGGTCTTTCCCTGTTTTCTCCCCTAGGGTTTTGATGGTTTCCTGTCTCACATTCAGGTCCTTCATCCATTTTGAGTTTATTTTTGTGAATGGTGTGAGAAAGTGGTCTAGTTTCAACCTTCTGCATGTTGTTGTCCAGTTCTCCCAGCACCATTTTCTAAAGATACTGCCTTTTTTCCATTGGATATTCTTTCCTGCTTTGTCAAAGATTAGTTGGCCATACTTTTGTGGGTCCAATTCTGGAGTCTCTATTCTATTCCATTGGTCTATGTGTCTGTTTTTGTGCCAATACCATACTGTCTTGATGATGACAGCTTTGTAGTAGAAGCTAAAGTCTGGGATTGTGATGCCTCCTGCTTTGGTCTTCTTCTTCAAAATTACTTTGGTTATTCGAGGTCTTCTGTGGTTCCATACAAATTTTAGGATTGCTTATTCTAGCTTCAAGAAGAATGCTGATGCAATTTTGATTGGGATTGCATTGAATATGTAGATAGCTTTGGGTAGTATCGACATTTTAACAATATTTATTCTTCCAATCCATGAACACGGAATATTTTTCCATTTCTTTATATTTTCTTCAATTTCCTTCATAAGCTTTCTATAATTTTCAGCACACAGATCTTTTACATCTTTGGGTAGGTTTATTCCTAGGTATTTTATGATTCTTGGTGCAGTTGTGAATCAGATCAGTTTATTTGTCTTTCTGTTGCTTCATTATTAGCGTATAAAAATGCAACTGATTTCTGTACATTGATTCTGTATCCTGCGACTTTCCTGAATTCATGTATCAATTCTAGCAGACTTTTGGTGGAGTCTATTGGGTTTTCCATGTATAATATCATGTCATCTGCAAAAAGCAAAAGCTTGACTTCATCTTTGCCAATTTGGATGCCTTTCATTTCCTTTAGTTGTCTGATAGCTGATGCTAGAACTTCCAACACTATGTTAAACAACAGCAGTGAGAGTGGGCATCCCTGTCATATTCCTGATCTTAGGGGGAAAGCTCTCAGTTTTTCTACATTGAGGATCATATTAGCTGTGGGCTTTTCATGAATGGCTTTTATGATGTTTAAGTATGTTCCTTCTATACTGACTTTCTCGAGGGCTTTTATTAAGAAAGGATGCTGAATTTTGTCAAATGCTTTTTCTGCATCAATTGACAGGATCATATGGTTATTTTCTTTTCTTTTATTAATGTGATGTATCACATTGATTGATTTGCAGATGTTGAACCAGCCCTGCAGCCCAGGAATGAATCCCACTTGATCATGGTGAATAATTCTTTTTACATGCTGTTGAATTCAATTTGCTAGTATCTTATTGAGAATTTTTGCATCCATATTCATCAGGGATATTGGCCTATAGTTCTCTTTTTTTTGCTGGGTGTCTGGATTGGGAATCAAAGTAATGCTGGCTTCATAGAGTAAGTCTGGAAGTTTTCCTTCCCTTTGTATTTTTTGGAACATCTTGAGAAGGATAGGTATTATCTCTGCTTTAAATGTCTGGTAGAATTCCCCAGGGAAGCCATCTGGTCCTGGACTCTTATTTGTTGGGAGATTTTTGATAACTGATTCATTTACTTTGTTGGTTATGGGTCTGTTGAAGTTTTCTATTTCTTCCTGTTTGACATTGGAAAGTGGGTGGGTGCTTAGGAATTTGTCCATTTCTTCCAGGTTGTCCAGTTTGTTGGCATATAATTTTTTATAGTATTCCCTGATAATTGCTTGTAATTTTGAGGGATTGGTCGTAATAATTCCATTTTCATTCATGATTTTATCTATTTTGGTCATCTCCTTTTTCTTTTTGAGTAGCCTGGCTAGAGGTTTATCAATTTTGTTTATTTTTTCAAAAAAAACAACTCTTGGTTTCATTGATCTGCTCTACAGATTTTTTTTTAGATTCTACATTGCTTATTTCTGCTCTGATCCTTATTATTTCTCTTCTTCTGCTGGGTTTGGGGTGTCTTTGCTGTTCTCCTTCTATTTCCTTTAGGTGTGCTGTTAGATTTTGTATTTGGGATTTTTCTTGTTTTTTGAGATAGGACTGCATTGCAATGTGTTTTCCTCTCAGGACTGCCTTTGCTGTATCCCAAAGTGTTTGGATTGTTGTATGTTCATTTTCATTTGTTTCCATATATTTTTTAATTTCTTCTCTGATTTCCTGGTTGACCCATTCATTCTTTAGTAGGGTGTTCTTTAACCTCCATGCTTTTGGAGGTTTTCTAGACTTTTTCCTGTGGTTGATTTCAAGTTCATAGCATTGTGGTCTGAAAGTGCGCATGGTATGATCTCAATTCTTTTATACTTATGAAGGGTTGTTTTGTGATCTAGTATGTGATCTATCTTGGAGAATGTTCCATGTGCACTCGAGAAGAAAGTATATTCTGTCGTTTTGGGATGCAGAGTTCTAAATATATCTGTCAAGTCCATCTGATACAATGTACCATTCAGGGCCCTTGTTTCTTTATTGATCCTGTGTCTAGATGATCTGTCCATTGCTGTAAGTGGGGGTATTAAAGTCCCCAGAAATTACCACATTCTTATCAATAAGGTTGCTTATGTTTGTGAGTAACTGTGTTATATATTTGGGAGCTTCCATATTTGGTGCATAGACATTTATAATTGTTAGTTCTTCCTGATGGATAGACACTGTAATTATTATATAATGCCCTTTTTCATCTCTTGTTACAACCTTTAATTTAAAATCTAGTTTGTCTCATATAATTATGGCTAATCCAGCTTTCTTCTGACTTCCAGTAGCATGATAGATAGTTCTCCATCCCCTCACTTTCAATCTGAAGGTGTCCTCAGGTCTAAAATGAGTCTCTTGTAGACAGCAAACAGATGGATCTTGTGTTTTTATCCATTCTGATACCGTATGTCTTTTGGTTGGAGCATTGAATCCATTTACATTCATTGTTATTATTGAAAGATATGGGTTTAGAGTCATTGTGATGTCTTTAGGTTTCATGCTTGTAGTGATGTCTCTGGTACTTTGGTCCTTGCAACATTTTACTCAGAGTCCCCCTTAGGATCTCTTGTAGGGCTGGTTTAGTGGTGATGAATTCCTTCAGTTTTTGTTTGTTTGGCAAAACCTTTATCTCTCCTTCTATTCTGAATGACAGACTTGCTGGTAAAGGATTCTTGGCTACATTTTTTTCTGTTCATCACATTGAAGATTTCCTGCCATTCCTTTCTGGCCTGCCAAGTTTCAGTAGATAGGTCTGCCACTATTGTTATGTATCTACCTTTGTGAGTTAGAATCTGTTTATCCCTAGCTACTTTCAGATTTTTTTCTTTATCCTTGTATTTTGCCAGTTTCACTATGATATGTCCTGCAGTAGACGGATTCAAGTTACACCTGAAGGGAGTTCTCTGTGCTTCTTGAATTTCAAGGCCTTTTTCCTTCCCCAGATCAGGGAAATTCTCAGCTATGATTTGTTCAAGTATACCTTCAGACCCTTTTTCTCTCTCTTCTCCTTCTGGAATTCCTATGATATGGATGTTGTTTCATTTGATTGCATCACTTAGTTATCTTCTAATTCACCTATTCTCTCCTGTGCCTCTTCTGCTATCCTCTATCCTTTTTTCAAGCCCCGCGATTAATTTTTTGGCTATTATTCTAAATTCTTGTTCCATTATATTGCTTAAATCGGTTTTGATCAATTTGTTAGTAGTCACTACTTCCTGGAGTTTCTTTTGAGAATTCTTCTGTTTCATCATTTTGGGTAATCCCTTTGGTGGCTCCCAACTGCAGGGCACTTGGGAGCCAATGTCTGCTCCTAACCCACTGCTGGGGCCAGAGTCAGACTGGTGTGTACCTTATCTTCCCCTCTCCCATGGCAGGTCTCACTGCAGAGTGATGTGGCCCCTGTCTGGGCTAGTTGCACACTGCCAGGCTTGTGGTGCTGCTTCAATGGGATCTGGCTTTTGAGATGGGGTGCATCTGCAAGCTGCACAGGGGCGTGAGGGACAGGCATAGTTCGCTTTGCCTTCGGTGGTCTGCTGCAGGAGGGACCCTGCGGCACCAGGAGGGAGGCAGACCCGTGGGGAGGATGGATCCACAGAAGCACAGCGTTGGGCATTTGCACAGTGCAAGCAAGTTCGGTGATGGGAACTGGTTACCTTTGGGATTTTGGCTGGGGGATGAGAGAGGGAGATTGCACTTGACAGGGCCTTTGTTTCCCCTCTGAGCTGAGCTCTGTTTCCTGGGGCTCAACAACTCTCCCTCCCCATGTCCTCTCCGAGAGCAGAGCTGTTGACTTTTAACATTCCAGATGTTAAGCCCCGCTGGCTGTCAGAACTCACGCAGTCCAGCCCCTCTGCTTTTGCAAGCCCAACTCAGGGGCTCTGCCTTGCTGGGCGGCTGCCCCAGCTCCCTCCCACCAGCCCGTGTAGCATGCACTGCCTCTCCGCCCTTCCTACCCTCTTTCGTGGGCCTCTTGTCTATGCTTAGCTCCAGAAAGTCCATTCTGCTAGTCTTCTGGAAGTTTTCTGAGTTATTTAGGCAGATGTGGGTAGAATCTAAGCGATCAGCAGGATGAGGTGAGCCCAGCGTCCTCATATGCCGCCATCTTCCCAGGTCTCCAGAATTATCTTATTTTATCCTTATAGTCTTGTGAAATAAATGGCAGGCAATATCATTATCTTCATTCCACAAATGACACAGCTGAGACTCACAAAGGATTGGAAGACAACTTTTTGCTGTGGAAATATTATAGTTTACTTAAACTGATGATATTTCAGTGATTGTCTGAGGCTCTTGTTAAGGAGTAATACTTAGGGACAGCCTGTCAAATGTCTCTAATTCCCATTTTGTAGACAAACATGCATATTCTTTTCTTAAGCCCGTCTTATTCTCTTCTTATGGTTAAGCAAGCCTGAATAATAGATTGCACACTACTTGACAGTCCTATCTCAAAGTCCTAAGCTGCAGATATTAATAAAAATCTTACAAATAAATAATATACTTGCATTAAAAATGATTACGCTATGACTTTCCCCATTTCTCACAAACTCATTAGCACAACAGCAAGAACTCATGAGTTGTCTGTAAGCTTTAGCAGTTTAGAAAGTTATATGATATCTTTCAAGTCATCAGACTATGCTAATTTTATGACTGTGTTAATTTCCTAAGTGACAGACATTATGAAAGTGCTGAACAGAATAGATTGTGATTAGGACAACAATGATTTTAATGGAACAAAGGTCAGCAGCTGCATAAATAGCACAACGCAAGTGGAGAGAGTGATGCCAGCGGTAATACACCCTCTGGCGTGAGGATGGCTCATCTAATGATGAGGTCAGACATCAGAAAGCAGGACATTCTGGTCCGCACCCTCCACTGACCTTCCTTATTACCACTCTGAAGAAGGCAATATTCAATGGCCACACCACTTTAGTGCTCAATTATAAAAATCAAGTAATTTATCCCACTAGAGTACCAGCTCACACTTGAATCACTCTGCAAAATTTACCGTCATCCTTTCTTGAGACTATACACTCCCAAGGCATTATGTTCAGGTTTCAGTCAATTTGTAAATATGTAAAAATAGTAATTATAATAAATTTAAAAAAACTGCTTGTCAATAACTTCTAGCACTTTTTCTTGTTCTTACATCCCTGACACAATATAATTGTAGTCTCTGTTTTATAGGATTGATACTCAAAAATTCAAACAATTCTGTCCAGCCTCTGTCCTTCCTTATCATGCAATGCCAGAGGTTAATTGACTCTTGGTTATAAAATCCAATGGCCTTCTCTTTAAATTGCTTCTTCTTTGGTTTCCACTGCAGCTATTTTATCCATCGGCTTTGATTCTTTGAACTTTCTTGTCTCTTGACTTCCAGAACAATTATGACCCCCTAGACCTTCTACTGCTTCTTTTGAAACTTCTCTTTGTCTTCCCTGGTGTTGTAGCTTCTCCAGCTCCCGAAATAAAGGTAAGCTCAAAGCATTTCTTTCTCTTCTTTTATAGTTGTTCCAACCTCTTATCTCTATACTACCTTGGTAGTATTCTTATTTCTGAAAGCATTGACTATGTATACTGTGTGGATATTTAACAATATGTATCAATAGCCCAGTCATATTTTCTTAATTGTATTCATACCTTTCACCTATAGCTTGCTGTCTCCATATCAATGTCCTTCCAGATTGATAAATGTAACCTATCAAAACAGAATTCATTTTCCTTCTCATATACAACTGTAAATCACCTTACCAAACTCCTGGCTTAAAGTTATTACTTGTCCGTCTCTTTACCTGTTACATTCAGAGAATTGATTTCTTCTGCCGACCTAATCTCCTCAATGCCTGTTGACATTGTGCCATCTTTCTGACAATGACTATTCTCTCTTACACTGTGTAAAAACCTCTCACCAATTCTGTTCAGAGTTCCTCAAATAATCTCCCTGAAACAAAAATCTTTTGTAACTGTGTTACTTATGTATTTTTAATACTCAATATATGGCCTATATGATTCAAACTGAAGCACACACACTCTGTGCTATGGCCATTGCCTATGATATTTTTGTCACTTGTTTACATAAGCTTTTTTTTCTAAACCTCACCCACTGATCCTGTTGAATATTCTTTACATCTCAATTTATCTAATTTATTTATGGTTATCATTCTTTTTTTTTAATTTTTTAATGTTTATTTTATTTTTGAGAGGGGAGAGAGAGAGAGAGAGAGAGAGAGAGAGAGAGAGAGAGAGAATGAATGGAGGGGCAGACAGAGAGGGAGACATAGAATCCGAAGCAGGCTCAGGCTCTGAGCTGTCACCACAGAGCCCAATGCAGAGCTCAAACTCACAAACAGTGAGATCATGACTTGAGCCGAAGTCAGACGCCACCCAGGGACCCCTATGGTTCTCTTTCTTGTTTTCTAGAATAACTCTGCATTTTATTTCCCTCCTGATCATACCAAATCTTGTTCCTCCCTAGTAAATGCTGCCATTACATTAATGCCTTTTTATATTGTCCTCAGATGGACTTAATTGCTTTGAATGCTAACATCCTAAGGCATTTTATCTGTGAATTTCTTTTGGTGTGGTTGCCATTTTTTGATACTTTTGTAAATCATCTTTTTTTTATCATGTTTATCTTTCAGTGAATTTCAATTACATTTAAACAGAAAAGTCTGATGTGTCTCAAATGATGTCCTAGAAAGAAGGAATGGGAGAGAGAGAGAGAGAGAGAGAGAGAAAGAAAGAAAGAAAGAAAGAAAGAAAGAGAAAGAAAGAAAGAAAGAAAGAAAGAAAGAAAGAAAGAAAGAAAAAAATCACCTTCTGTGTCAAACCATTTAAACAATCAAGAAACTACTGGGAGAGGTGCTTTAATTTTTGTCATCAATTTTCAGTCTTTTGTTAGAATAGAAATCTACTCCCTATTGAGATTAGAATAAACAAACAAATATAACAACACAGTGGAGCTCCTAGTATAGAAGAGAGGATCGAGCACAGGCATTGCCCAGCGTTTCTTCTGAGAACCTCACTGATGTGATATGAGTGTCAAGGATGTGATGAAATGAGGATGTCTGTAGATAATACACTTTGAAAAGTTGGGGAAGGGAGAAATCGATGAAATTGTTTGGATGGATAATCTGAAAAGAAAAAAAAAATACAAGACTACACAAAAGGGAAGGCAGGAGACGTTTAAAAAAGCAGAAGACATTTTTCAGAGAGGAGTTTTAGAGAAAGTTCTGATCTAGAACCTGCAGGATCACAACACTATAAAGGGAAGTAAAGTAAGAGCCACATGAATAGTTGAGAGACAGCTGAAAAGAGGACATTTCCATTTATGCTCCTTGGTCTTCGTTTCTTTCCATACATGGAAAAAAACTGGCACCTGTGATGTTTTCCTCATGATAAGCTTGAAATAGTTCAGAAAATACATTTTTAGAAAAAGATTTCATAATTAAGGAGGGAGGAGTATTTAGAAGAATTACCAAGAAAGCGTAAGTTTCCTGCCTTATTACAAATATAGCAAAGGCTATTCGAAATTCTAGAAAAATAAAAATCTGTCCTAGAAAGCCCATCTATACATTGTAGTGGGTGCTCTTACTTTAATTATACATTACATGTGAAGACATTGCCAAAATTATGACCTGGTCAAAGAAGAAACATATCATAAAAGGAAAGAACCACATAAAGAACGAAAGAAAATACACACTTTTTTTTCAAAGAGAAAGAGTACAAGAACACAGAGGAAAAAGAACATTTGGAAATAGAAATTGAGAACATATTTCAGAAAGTGGATGTAAAAGAGAAAAAAAAAAGTAAAGAAAACCAAAGGATTAATCTAACCAGCCCAACATTTTAATAATAGGAGTTCCTGAAAGAGAAAGCAAATAAAATTGTGGAAAAGAAATTACCAATAAAGTACAACATCCTTCCACAGAACCAATATATATATATTATATATATATGTTATATATATATATGTATATATGTTATATATATATGTTATATATATGTATATATATGTATATATGTTATATATATGTTGTATATATGTATATATGTTATATATATGTTATATATATGTATATATGTTATATAATATATACACATATAATATCTATGTTTTCAAGATTAATAGTGTCTGCTGGATGCTCAGTTTAATGAATTTTAAAAAGTCTCATGCTGAGAGAGAATATGATAAGATTTTGTTGCATGGAGGATATAAAGAAAAGATTTGAAAATCTTCAGAAGATTTTAGAGGAAAAAAAAATCCAAGTTTCATCAAAATATACAGAATCAGGTGGCACCAGACTCCTGAGCTGCAATACTAATGGTTATGATAGAGCAGAGCACCAGATCACTGCCAAGAAATTATTCACAAGAAACAATTCTATGCCCACTTAAAAAGAATGTGGATAAAATAATTACAGTTGTAATATAGAAGGTCTTATTACTTTTACCCTTCATACACCCATTACTAAAAAGCTAAAAGGGTATCCGTGTTTTATAAAGTTCTACAGAAGGTAAACTATCGTGGAATGTTATTTGAGCAATTAATAAAAAAATCTTAATTATATTTGAAAGCCAAAACACTAATACACATGTTCCAATTGCCTATTGATTCATATCAAACCATTGCAAAACTCAATGGCATAAAACAATAATTTTATTAGGCTCATGTATTCTGAGAGCCTATTTGAACAAGGCACAGTGAGGTGCCCTTGTCTCTCTTCTATGTGATCCAGGTTGTCATCTAGGAAGACCCAATGGCTGGAGGCTGTTACTGTCTGGAGTAGTTCTATCAATAAACATGTAGTGTTTAATGCGGGCTTTCAACTGAGACATTGGCAAGGGCCATTGTCAGAACATCTACACTTAGCTTTTCAATGCAACCTGGGTTTTCCCACAGCATGAAAACTGGGTCACAAGAGCAAATGTGCCAAAAGAAACAGACATTGGGTTGCTTTATGAGCTACATTTGTAACTTATATAGTATAAATTCTTCTGTAATCACAAGCCCGCCCTGAGTCAAGGAGAGGATACATTTAAGCTGTTTATTGATAGAAGTGACCAATGATATGAAAATGGATGCTTTTCTGTGAAATTTCTGGGAAAGTTCCTTTAAATAAGGACACTCATTGGGCAAAGGCCTTTATGCCATTGTTTTTTCCTCATTGTTCTTCAAGCCTAGAACATGAATGTGATTATCGGAGTAAATAGTAGCTAGTTTAGACCATAATGCAACTTGAAGATGCATATGGCATCTACATTCAGTCATTTAACAACAACAATAAAAACCCAAGTACCTATTTTCACAAAGAACTATTCTGGGCACCAGGGGGACTAAGAAAATTGAGAAAGGAGTAACATATTTAATCTTTAAAGAAAGATTTAATTAGCTTTTGTGTGGAGTAAAGACTGTAGGATCGAACGGAATGTCAAAGGGAGAAAAGACAGTAGAGAACTGGTCAGTGATGATGAAGTCTTATAATTGGGAATGGTGGTTGCGGAGGCGGCAATGAGTATAATAGTTCTGTATATACTTTTGAAGGCAAAACAAAGAGAATTTGCTAAAAATTGAATGCAGAAACAAAAAGGCACAGAGTTAAGGATGACTTCAATATTTCTCATTTAAGCACCTAGGAATAATAGGGTGCCCTATTTTTCTGAGATGGAGAAGATTTCAAGAGAAGCAGGTTTCAGGAAGGAAATTCTCTAACAGGTTCTATGTTAGACTTCTTAAATTTGAAATGATTCCTGGATTTCTAAGAGACATAACAAATTTTGCTTGGGTATATTGATCAAAATTTCAGAGCTGACATTGTAAGAAGGGAATTCGTCAGTGACATGTTATTTCAATGTAGGAAATGGAATAAATTATTAAGCAGGTAAATGTAGTTAGAGAAGAGAGGGTTCCATATTATTCCAATGTTGAGAAATTGCGGAGATGAGAGGTCACAAGAAGAAATGGAAGAATAGCTTGTAGAAGTAAAATTCTTGCATCCTTGAAGCCAAGTGTCTTAAGAATGTGTTAAAAGAAGAGGTAATAAACTTTGTCTAGCATGGATGATTCCTTAAGAAAGAGTAGAGAATGAGAGTTTTCCATTGTGTTTAGTAATGTAAAGAGATAACTAGGGGAGTGCCTGGGTGGCTCAGTCAGTTAAGCATCTGACTCTTGATTTCAGCTCAGGTCATGATCTTGCAATTTGTGGAACCGAGCCCTGCATCAGGCTCTGCACTGATGGCACAGAGTCCGCTCAGGATTCTCTCTCTCCATCTCTCTCTCTGCCCCTTTTCCACTTGTGTTCTCTCTCTCTCTCTCTCTCTTTCTCTCTCTCAAAATAAATAAACAAGCTTAAAAAATAAGATCATTAGAGGCACTGACAAAAGCAGTTTCAATGAAGTTATTGGGACAAATTCAAAAAATTGAAGACAACAGGTATAGAGTAACTTTGCATAATTTTTGCTGTGAAAAGTAACAGAAGAAAATGGTGCTGTGAAGATTTTTCTGTAATGTGAAATTAGACATCGTTTATATGCTGATGGGAACGATTCAATAGAAAAATTAAAAGGCAATTATGAAGGATATAGTGCAAATGTTGGCACACCAGGCCTAAGTATGTTAAAATAGATGCAATTAATAGAAAAGGGAAGGGGTCAGCTTTGAAAGCATGAAAAGTTCATCCATGGTAATAGGAGGGGACAACAAGTATGGCATGTATGAATGTTGGTGAGTAGGTGGTGGTATATATTGTAGAACTTCTCTTTAGGTTCTTTTACCCCTCCGGAAAATAAAAAGTAAGGTAATAAACCGAGTGTAAAAGGGGAGAAGGAAGTGGGAGAGAAATGAAAACAGGAAATGACATATGAAATGTTTGTCTAGAATATTTAAGAAGTGCATAGAGCGAAAAAATATGGGAGAACTGGGGCAGCATCACATTCCTATTTGAGGTTAATGGTCACGACTTTTAAGCAAAAGAAGGGTGAGTTTTTGTTTGTCTGCTTGTTTCATCCTTGTTCAGCAGGGCAGGTGCTATCCAAGTTGGATTTAACCAGAGCTGGAGTTTTGCATGTTGACCATGACAGAGTGAGGAGAAAGGCAGAGATTTGAACGTTGAGGTTGGCAGTGGATGGGCTTGACCAGTGTTTATATCAATTTCCTTCGAGGCAGCCTCCTATTGTTGATGTAGTTGAAAAGTTAAAAACTACATTTTCCAGATATCTTTGGATCTAAGTGCCAGGTGCAAATTAGGATGTAGAACAAATCTATTCCTGAGAAAGATAAGAGCTTTCTTCCTGCTGCTTTGATCTATTTTCTGCTGGTAAGTTAAAGTTGTAGAGGTTGGGAATTTTCAGCAGTAACATTGTAGGGTTCAGGTAGTGTTGGGAGGAAGTTTCAGCAGGGATGGCAGTCAGGCTTTGTGTTAATTTAACACACTCGTGTGTGTATTGAGAGACATTTGAGACAGAGAAGAGGTTTCCTGATCCTCAATTACTAAACTTTCCTTCACAATTATAGATTGTAGTTTACGTTCTTGAACCACACAGTTTAAGACTGTCTTCTAATTTCCTTCTTTCCTGATCATAGAAGAGTTAGTAGCTCTCCAGGTGACCAGTCAGTTAAGACTTTCTAGAATGAATCACTGGACAGTATCTGTGCACACTTAGGGTGATCTTCTATACCAGTCGTCCAAAAACAGTTCTGGGTTGTGGACTTTGTCCTGTTTATTATTAGCACTTCATTTCCCTCTCTAAAATATTCTGATAAAAATAGTAAAATTTATAGTCACTGTAACCCTTTTGAAGCCCAGCTCTACAGAAGGCAAATAGTCTTTTAATCAATACCACAAGTCAGGAAGAATTTGAAGACACATTTTAAATATGACACTTTTGATAAAAATGATACTGAAACTATTTTCTTATATTTTTATAGATTTTCTCATTGATAGCTAGTAAGAAGTTGCTATGTCCAAGGTCAAAGAAGTTGCTGCCTGTGTTCTCCTCTAGGATTTTGATGCTATCCTGTCTCACATTCTAGTTGGAAGAAAGGATAAGAACCATATGAGCCTCTCAACAGATGCAGAAAAAGCATGTGACAAAATATAGCACTAATTCTTGATACAAATGCTCAACAAAAGAGGGATAGAGAGAACATACTTCAACAGCGTAGTGGCCATGTATGAAAGACTCACAGCTAATATCATCCTTAGTGGGGAAAAACTGAGAGCATTTCCCTCTACGGTCAGGAGCGAGAGAGGATGCTCATTCTCACCACCATTATTTAAATAGTAGTGGAAGTCCTAGCCTTAGCAATCAGACAACAAAAAGAAATAAAAGGCACCCAAGTCAACAAGGAAGAATCTAAGTATCGTTCAACAATGATATTCATTGTAACAAACTTGAAAGACTCCACCAAAAAAGTGTCTAGAACTTACATATGAATTCAGCAAAGTTGCAGGATATAAAATCAATGTACAGAAATCTGTTGCCTTTTTATACACCAATGAAGAAGCAACAGAAAGAGAAATCAAGGAATCAATCCCATTTACAACTGTACCAAAAAACCATAAGATACCTAAGAAATAAACCTAACCAAAGAGGTAAAAGATTTGTACTCTGAAAAATATAGAACACTTATAAAGAAATTGAAGAAGACACAAAGAAATGGAAAAACACCCCATGCTCCTGGATAGGAAAAACAAATATTGTTAAAATGTCGATACTATCCAAAGCAATCTACACATTCAGTGCAATCTCTATCAAAATAACAGGAGCATTTTTCCCAGAACTAGAACAAACAATTCTAAAATTTGTGTGGAATCAGAAAAGACCCCGAATAGCCAAAGTAATGTTGTAAAAGCAAAGCAAAGCAGGAGGCATCACAATTTCAGGCTTCAAGCTATATTTCAAAGCTGTAATCACAAAGACAGTATGGAACTGGCACAAAAACAGACACATAGATCAATGCAACAGAACAGAGCACCCCGAAATGGACCCATAACCATATGGCCAACTAATCTTTGACAACGCAGGAAAGATTATCCAGTGGAAAAAAGCCAGTCTCTTCAGCACATAGTGTTGGGAAAACTGGAGCGACACGCAGAGGAACGAAACTGAACCACTCTCATGCACCAGACACAAAAATAAATTCAAAATGGATGAAAGACCTAAGTGTGAGACAGGAAATCATCTCAGCCTCTTTGTCAGGATAATTATTGTTTTCCTTTTCTGAGTTGGAAGAGTCCATTCCAGTTTCCACTAGAATAAAGACATAGCATAATATTAGTGAAATACATATGTTTAGGAGCTATATTTCAAACTTTGTATCTTTCCTTTATAAATGAAAATCTATGTAAATATTATCATGTACACCAGTTCAAATGGTTAGAATTTTTCTGGCTAAAACTTGCATTCATTGCAGGAATATGAAATAGGACCTATTTTCTATCCATGCTTATGGTTAGGGATATTTATTTATTTTTTTTTTAATTTCAGATAATTTTACTTTATATAAATGATCTCCCTTAAACCAAAATGTCCATAATTCTTTTATATGAGAGACAGAAAGCATTTAAATTAAAAGTGTGACATTGTGTTAAAACCACTATTATTCATAAGGCATATGAATGATTTGAAAGGTAAATTATATACTCTGGTTTTGAGAGATTTAAGTCATTGATTTTGGTAGCGTAACTTCAGCAGGAATCATTAGTGATTGGACTGCATCTTTACAGAAGTGATGTAAATGGGACTCTGGCAGTGTATTAAAACAAGCATGAAGAGGGATATCTATCTGGAAAATGATGGAAGCTTTGTTTTAAAAACTATCCAATGATCACACGAATTGGATATGACACTAAACATACACTATGGACTGACCTGCCCTTATGCAGCAATTTGAGTTATCACCTTGTCCATACCTTGGTTCACGGACCCCTTCAAAGTGATCTCCTATTTCAGCCAGGATCTGAGATTTGTATATTTATACCTTATAAAGCAATATTCTATAGAGTAACTTTTCGCAAACATCAAGGTTCTTTTAAAGTAAGGATCTAATCTTAAAAAGGTAGATTTGACTTCAGGTGAGTCTGGGGTGGGGTTTAAGATTTTGCATTTCTAAGCAAGCTCCCAGCTGACACTGACCTTGCCAGTCTACAGGTCAGGTGGTCCACAGCTTGTTTGACAAGCAAGCAACAGTGAAAGGAATCAAGAAAGACCAATATAAAAGAAAACTAAAAAACAGAGATACTTCATCATTACACTGAGTAACAGAAGCCAAAATGTGCAACCAACCTATAAAACGCTCCTTTCCTTTCCCAGATTCCCTTTCCCTCTCCTGCTTTCACTTGTTTTATACACTTCTTACATGACAGTAGCTATCGTTTTACCAGTTTAGATAAGTAATAATCTCTTACAAGATACATGGTAAATCATTAAAATGAAAAGGGAAGGTTAAACATATTCTATAGATGCACATATAGGACGGTTTATATAATCCTCATTTAACCTCTAGGATCAGTTTTTCTTATGATAAAGATTATCCATCTTTTATATGTAGAAAAATCAAGTTTGGTACCTGGTAGCAATTATTTCAAAAACTATTACATTATTTATCATCTAGGTTAGATTAAGGAAGGGAGTTATTTTTCTGGGCTTCCGTTTCTCTAGATACAAAATGGGAGCGGATGTTGTATGGACTAAATGACACAATGCAGGTAAAGTATCTGTGCAAATCTGACACTCTTCACATGTCTATTTTTGTCCAACAAATTCTCAAAATAATTTTTTAAACTGTATTTTTTTGATAATCCTCAAAGTACTGTGGCTCAGTTCAGAAGAATATTTTTCCTTAACTACATTTTAGAACGAATCCCATTTTAGAAAGAAACATACTTCTGATTAATTACTACTTTATTTAGCAAGTGATTTAAAAAAAAAAACTGTCTGATGTCTAAGAAGAATTAGTCATCTGCAAGCTTAAAACATTCTCCTTGCAGCCACTATATACTCCTCTAACAGAAAACAATTTTAGGACAAAAACCAACTCTAAAATGTAAACGATTCACTGATTAGATAGATAGATGATATAAATATAGAAAGATGATATAGATATAGATTAGATAGATATAGATATTTGCAACATATTAATTACTAACATATAATTGGCATTTTTTGGATGAGCTTTCAACTTCTCTATGTGTAGTAATAATCAATTTGGAACCAGGTTGTGATCTTTTCAAAGCTGTTATTTACCAATTATGTGAACTAACTACATGCTTGCGTGTGGAAATTTACTTCTTGTTATCACTGGGCTCAGATAAGCAGCAAATCTGGAGATGGTTACTGGTACAAGCTTAGGGAATCAATTGAGAAGAAATAAGTGTTTATAGTTCTATTTTACATTTGGAACATTTTTTTTTCTCTCTCCTTTGCAAAATAATGTTACAAATTCAAAAAAAAGCAGCAAAAACAAAGTAAAATTCTGTTTTTCCCCCTGAAGAAATGAGCTATTATTATCTTATTAACTCATAATGCTGTTACCCTAACTCTAATAGCTGTGCTCTCTGTCTAAATGTATCATTTGCACGTGTGGATTTTAAACAAAATGCATTTATATTCTGATTTTCAATTAAACCAGTTTAATTTTGGTTATAGAGGGGTGTCTGGGTGGCTCAGTCTTGATTTTGTCTCAGGTCATGATTCCAAGGTCATGGGACTGAGCCCCTAGTCGAGTCCTGCATCCAACTCCAACCTGAGAGTGGAGCCTGCTTAATATTCTCTCTCTCTCTCTCTCTCTCTCTCTCTCTCCCTCTCCCTCTCCCTCTCCCTCTCCCTCTTTCTCCTTCTCTCCCTCTCTCTCTATCCCTTTGCGCCTCTCCCCTGCTCATGCTCTCTCCAAAATATAAATAAAAATATTTAAAATTAAAAAAATAATAATTTTGGTTACAAAAATACACTCAAGGGTTTTCATTATACTGTGTATAGGTTTTGAATATGAAAAGGATCTGAAATTGC
Organism: Panthera leo; assembly: GCF_018350215.1. Classification (NCBI taxonomy): domain Eukaryota; kingdom Metazoa; phylum Chordata; class Mammalia; order Carnivora; family Felidae; genus Panthera; species Panthera leo. Next base: position 150,822,471 of record NC_056682.1, on the reverse strand, counting down.
AGCATTATCCTTGGAAAATTTATTCTTCCCTGTTTACAATGTTGAATGCCATTAAAACATTTCACAGGTAAATATATCACGCAGTCACAATTTTGTAGAACAAATTTGAGGAAAGCAATTTTTCAATAGAACTTGGCTTTTATAAGCCAATTCTTAAAAGATTGATTTTTGGAGAGTGAAAACAAGCAAAGCCAAAATCTCAAGTTTAAGAACTTTGTTGCAAGAAGTAGATACATAGGCAACTCTTCCAGCATTAGTACAGTTGAAACATAGTAACAAAGAACATGGAAGAACTCCATTGCAAAGCCCTGAGAAAGGAGGAATATGAAGTTAGAAAGATTCCCTTAGTCTTACTGGTTAAGATTTATTGCCAGTGTTTGAGTAATGAGGAAGTAAAAACTATGTAAGGATTCCTGCATATCTTTTGAGTTTCATTTTTTTTAAGTTTGTTTATTTTGAGGTGGGGGAGTAGGGGCAGAGAGAGGCGCCATGCTGTCAGTGTGGAGCTCAAGGCAGGGCTCGACATGGGGCCTGATCCCATGAACCCTGAGATCATGACATGAGCTGACATCAGAGTCAGATGCTCAAAGGAACACCTGGGTGGCCCAGTCAGTTAAATATCCAACTTCTAATCAAGTCATGATCTCATGGCTTGCAAGTTTGAGCCCTGCACTGGGCTGTGTGCTGACAGCTCAGAGCCTGGAGCCTGCTTTGGATTCTGTGTTGTCCTGTCTCTCTGCCTCTCCCCTGCTCATGCTCGTTCTCTCTCTCTCTCTCTCTCTCTCTGTCTCAAATAAATAAACATTGAAAAACAACAACAGTCAGACACTCAACCAACTGAGCCACTTGGTACCCTGTGGGGTTCACTTTATACAATTAGGCATAGCAAACAGTATGAAGCTCTAGTTAAAGTATATGCTCATTCACATTCAACACCTTCAATTAAAACTTCACAAAGCCCCAAATTAGAGACCTCTCCATTTTTAAAGTAGATATGGAAGCAGGTGGAAACCTTGTGTTACAGATCCCATTGTGCTGTTTATCTTTCTAGGCTAGGCTATCCCAAGATGTTTGCCTTTTTACAGGATCACTATTTGCAAATTCATCTGGTATTAGCATATGCCCATGTCTAAATTTCACTTAATGTACAGAGTAGTTATCATTTGGACATTACGAAAATTTGCTTCTGTCCAGCCATCAAATAAATGATTTTCTCATTTGTGTCCTGTTATAGTTCTTTTGGATCTTATCTCCTGTCTGCGTCTTGTGCAGTATTCTGAATCTGAATATTTTCTCCAAATGGTATAACTGTTTCCATAAAAAAGTTCTATTGTACACCTTTTCTTGATCAAAACAAAAATTTCTCATATAGTAATAAATCTAAGAAGTGGAAAACACAGAGATCTTTGACTTTTCTTCTGTAAAACTGTCAAACATTCTTTGGGGAATAGCATCTTCTTCCTCTTATTTAATTATGACCACATAATTTGCAGTAGAAGAGACTGCATTCATCAAATACCTTTCTGTGAATCAGTCTCCTCACCTACAAATTGGGAACAATAACGTATTTCAATGAATTGAAATTGTAAGATGCATCACATCATTATGTATCACACACAAAAAAATGGCTAATTAAAATACTACACTACATATCAGCAACAGTACTGGATAACATGTTAATAACCCCCATAAATCTACTGTTGCTTTGAGGTTTCTTTCAATATATAAGGCATTAGGTACTTTATCCTGACTTTATTATCATTGCTTTGTCCATGATAGAAATTATTTTTTATGTGTTTTAGGAATAAAGAAATATACAGCCTCGAAGCAGTGATTTTCACATTTTAAGCATATAAATCACCTGAGAAGCTTATTAAAAATTAGATTCTAATTTAATAGGTCTGGAATGAAACCTAAGACGGCATTTTTAGCAAGCCTCTAGCTTTTTTGGGACCACACAGTGAGTAGAAAAAGCATAAAAGCCTTTGTTGAAGATTCCAAAGAAATATGGAATTATGTCATTTTCAAATGGAAAATATTTGCTTCACTATTATTCACAAATTGTTCTATTTTTGTCCCTTTCTGGGTATAGAGTAACTTTCTGTTTCAATGTTAAATAAGAGGTTATTGTTTAGGAACACACTTTATTTTATTTATTGTTTGTTTGTTTGTTTATTTGTTTATGGGGGGGTAGAGGGAGAGACAGAATCTTAAGCAGGCTCAGTGCTCAGCATGGAACCCATCGTGGGGCTCCATCTCACGACCCTGATATCATGACCCAAGCAGAAATGAAGAATTGGAGTCTTAACCAACTGAGCCACCCTGGGCACCCCTAAAAAGACACTTTAAACACAGAAGTTTACCAAGCTCAATCAAAGTAACAACAATTTGAAGAGTTATGACCAAAGTTGTGTGCAGAATGACAAAGCTGAACTGAACTTGAACCTTGCTATCCTTGAGAGCAGTGACAGTTGAAAAATCCTTGCACCATTTTGTGTTCCAAGAGATAGGCTAATGGCAAAGGACCACACTGCCCTCTCATATTCCAACCTGCCTTCATTCTTCCTCCTTGCCTCTGTAAGACTCCAAACCCTCTTCTTTATATGTGGGTTCCTCAGTAATGACTGTCCACTTTCATATCTACCATTTTAATGGTTTGTTTACTATCTGTTGTTTCCTCATGAGAATGTAACCTCCAAATGAGTGGAGTAAGCTACTAAATGTATGGGCCCCAGTGAAAAATGAAAATATGAGGCTCACTCAAAAACAAGTTTTAAATACAAAGCTTTCTTCTTTTTTCTGTGAGGTCTCTCAACTTGTCTCAATGTGATTATTTGCTACTTAATATAATTCTAAGTAAAGAAATATTTTAATTTTAAAGTAAAGTATTATCAATGAATTGTACCACTCATCTTTATATCATGCAAATCCAGTTTAAATTAAAATGTGAGAGAATTTAACTTATGCAAAAATCAAAGAATTATACAATTCACACATATTGTCCAAACAAGAAGCATGGAAACACTGTTCCATAATTCAATTCTATCTATCTATCAACCCATCTATCATCTATCTATCTATCTATCTATCTATCTATCTATTGTTTCAAATTTTTATTTAAAATTCCAGTTAGTTAACATAAAGCATAATATTAGTTTTAGGTATAGAATTTAATGATTCATCACTTACATACAGCACCCAGTGCTGATCACAAGCCATTTGATCCAACCATTTAGTCCAACCCTGCCCACCTCCCTCCATCAACCCCGAGTTTGTTCTCTATAGTTAAGAGTCTCTTATGGTTTCTTCCTTGCTCTATGTTCATCTGTTTTGGGTTTTAAATTCCACATAGAAATGAAATCACATGGTATGTGTTTTTCTCTGACTGACTTATTTTGCTTAGCATAATATTCTCTAGCTCCATCCGCATCATTGCTTTTTATTTGACCTCTTCATACATGCACATTCTACCAATACTCTCTACCTTGGCCTTACTGATGAGCAAGGAAGGACTGAAAGGGAAAGGATTTATAGGTTACAGTCTTATTCTTTCCTTCTGTCATCACTCCCTGCTTATGTGGTCAGCATGTCTCATAAGTTTTCTAAAAGTGAGACTTTTGAGTCTCACTAAATTTCATGCATCACTGGTCCACCAGAATTCTGTGGTCACGGGGCATCATAATGCTATGCATGAATAATGCCAGAGGGAAACATATATATTATATGCACCTCTTTTGTTCATGTTTTTCTCCATTCTCACAGTAGCCTCCACATACAAAGCACAAATTCAAAAGTAAAATTAAAAATTTCAAGATAGTAAAAGTAAAGCATTAAGCCAAGAGAGAAGTTCTTCTGAATACGGGCAAAGGTCCTATGCCCATGAAGCCAACCTGGCTTTATCATCTCAGGAACTCTCAGAATGGCTCATTTCTATGGGATGACTGGAATAATGCCTGGGCATGCAGAAAATGAAGGACTATTTTTGTTAAATAAAAAAAATACATGAGTAGGTATGGTGAGGGTTACATATTACACAAATATTTTGCAAAGTACCTGACATATAGTAAGTTATCTATTATTAGTGCTATTGTAAGCATTATTACATGTTAATTTCTAAGTTACCTCTGGAAGATGGACAATATTTTCTGGACCAAATTTCTACTTGTGCATTTACTCTAATTATAGGATTAGGTGACATGGATTAAATGAGGAAAAATACAGATGAATTAATTTGACTTCTTGATAGTTCCTCAAGTAAAAGTTTTGGTGAAGTAGTAGGTTGAATTTAATGGTAAAAAATAATACTTTGGGATACAGTTTAATTACCTATATTTATGTTATATTCAATTATCATACATAACTGCCATACATTGTACATACGTGGTTTCTGCAAAACATTAGCACTGTAATTTTACTGTGTAATTTAAGACTTAGAATATGTAGTGACAGTTTATTGTTAAGACCATCTTTCAACTCTGTTCCCAGATGGCTTTGCTACAAAGAGATATCTAAAATCTCCTTCTTTTATAGAAATTTTCCAAGGCTCAAGGCCCCAGTGCAATTAATATTAGCATTGGATGTGGAGGAGTTATGCTG